>NC_137616.1:26713720-26818720 GCF_963280865.1 Gymnoscopelus braueri | reverse complement strand
TGTGTGTGTGTGTGTGTGTGTGTGTGTGTGTGTGTGTGTGTGTGTGTGTGTGTGTGTGTGTGTGTGTGTGTGTGTGTGTGTGTGTGTGAGCGCGCATGTGTAACTGACCTGCACTCTGTGAGTCTGTACTGGTGGGGTTGGTGAGTCCAGGCATGTCATCCTCAGTGAGTTCACCTTCTACTCTCTTCACTGCATCAATACTGCCACGACACTCACCCATCAGACGCATCTATAATAACAATAATAGTTTACTATTGGTCATAGAAAGCTTTTTAGACAGATATTATTTTTCAAAGAAAACCTAATAGAAGGGGAAATGTGCTGTGCATGCAGGGTAAACAAGACTCACATAGCCCATGTATGTGGAGTCCAGTTCAGGGCTGGTGCTGTGGAGCATGGCCTCTCTCTGCTGGAGCTGGTAGCGTCCCGCATCCAGAGCCTGGTCCAGCTGTCTCAGATGGGCCTCCAACTGGCCTGGCTCACCTGCACAGGGGTCATAAAGGTGGTCTCACATTTAGGAGGGAGGACTTTTAGAAATATGTGACAGCAAGTAAAATCCTGAGTGCTCCTGTTGTAACACCATGTACATGTACTTTGGCATGCTGTTGAAATAGACTGATGCAAATACAGGTACAGAAGCATGCGTTCACATGACATCTATGAGAATGAGGTATCATGGTAGAGGAACAAGTCATGTTTTAAGATGATTAAACATAAATATTAGCAGTGAATGGGGAAAAAAGCAAATAAACTGCAGCCAAACAAAAAAAGAATTATGTGATGGTTGAGATTAAGCATTCGGTGAATCCGACCTTTGCATGCAATGATGCATGCTTTACACACTTTTGCCCAACTTCGTTTGCCAGAGGAACATGCAACTTTAGTGATGCTTGCCTATGGTATGGTATGATAATCTTTTCAATATACTGGTGCTCGTTAGTTGTTTGTTTAGGCACACCATGTCAGCTCGTGTAACAGCATTCCTTGTTAGCATGCTATGGTCAGAGGTAATGGAGCCTTTTGAATGCATTTGCATGTGGAACCACAAGGGGGCGTTGACGTTGCCTACCAGAGGAAGATCTCAGTGTGTTTTCAGTCAGTTTTATATAGGCCTCTGGGCTCTCTGGGATAACTACATCTGGGAAAAAGAGACATACAACACACCACTTAATAATGTGTTTCATGTTGTTTATCCGTCCCAATCTGTTGTTTGTTCTGTCTTCTTTTGCTAACAATGTAACTTTAATTATGGTTTATAGATTCTCCATGATTGAAACGGTAAATAAAAAGAGAACATCAACAGGAAAATCGTAATAAAACTGATTACTTCTGCATGTGTGTGTGTGTGTGTGTGTGTGTGTGTGTGTGTGTGTGTGTGTGTGTGTGTGTGTGTGTGTGTGTGTGTGTGTGTGTGTGTGTGTGTGTGTGTGCATGTGCAATATCTAAATCTGTTTAACCTATTCACATCTGGCAATTTTGCTCTTATGTCATACATAAATGTCATACATCCTCCCTCCCCCCAGTTTCGGTTAAGACCAAAATGGCCACCACGTGAATATGGTGAATCTTTTGCGGGTTTTCAGTTGCAAGTTCTCGGTTGATGTTTGAAAAAGGGCGCTAAAGATCCTTAGCCTGGAAACCAGACGAATCTGCCAGTGCAAAAAAAAAATCGCCCCCGAAATTGTGGGGCACCAATCAGGGCCCAGTATGCAAATATGGAGCAGGTTTATCACCAGAGGCTTTTTTTTTTATCCGCCCCTTGTTAATGCAGGTTCCACACAGAGATTCCAGACTAATGTCTACGCAGTGATATTAGTCTGGCCATGCCAGGCTAAAAGATTCTCCATTTTGAGAGGGAATTCTTCAGCAAATCAAAACGAGCAATTTATATTCTGGCTTGTGCAGCATCCGCTTCATGTAATGTTGTCCTCGCACACAGACACACCTGACAGCACAGCAGCAGCAGTCGTCCTGAGATACTCATCCTCCTGCTCCTGCCCCCGACCCTGGCCTCTGCCCTCGGTGCTCTCCAGGTCTCTGCTCAGGTCGTAGTCGTGGTCCCACTCCAAGGGGATGGAGTCCACGCTGGCCGGGGTGCCCCGCCCCGAGCGGTCGGCCCGGGCAAGGACAGTCGCGCCCGAGGCCTGTCGGCTGGAGGGCCGGGGGAGGGAGGGGTCGCCCCACTGGAGCTCGGAGAGGTCGCCTCCTTCCTCCATGTCCAGCTCCCTGTCTGAACCATCCAGGTCATCGTCAGCCAGCTGGGAAGGAAAGGAAAGGAAAGGAAGAACAAAGTTAAATATATATATTTTTTTTAAAAGATATTTTTGGGGGCTTTTTCTGCCTTTATTGATAGGATAGTAGGCTGACAGGAAATGGGGAGAGAGATGGGGGGGGAGACACACAGCAAAGGTCGTCGGGAGTCGAATCCGCAACACGCTGTCAAGCTGGATTACCAGCGTATGTGATATGCGCCTGGACCGCTAGGCCAGCGGGCGCCCCAGTATTGCTAATATTTACCAGTATCTGTAAGTATACTGTATTCACTGATGATAGACTGTACTGCACATTTATACGTATTTATAGACTGTACATTATATTAACTTTCAGAGACCCAGTGCTGATATCTTTTGTCATAACTATAACTTTTTATTTTATCTTATTTTATATTGGCTATTGACTCTTACCTGTTCCAGTGTTTCACTATTACTGCTGTTGCTACCATGACACATGAATTTGTCTGGGGATCAATAAAGGTTTATCTGATGTTATCTTTTCTCGTAAGAGAGGCACAATCCATGTGGCTTCACAAAGATGTCGTGAAATCAGGCAGGGTGACAGCCACTACAACAACTGAGACAATGTGGGAGGTACTGTGAGGTGAGTGTGAGTGTGCGTGTGCGTGTGTGTGGATGCGTGCACAGTAATGTATAGGCAGTTAATGTGCCAGGACATGTGTGTGTGTGTGTGTGTGTGTGTGTGCACAGTGTGGTCTTAGTCAGCTGTTTGTGTGAAGGTATGCTAGACATGTGTAACAGCAACCTCATGATTCACGTCACAGGTGGGGAGAGAGGCATAGTCTGGGTGTTACTATCTGTTGTTAGTTAGAGTTAGAGTGTGTTTTGAATACACTGAGTAAATGGTTCCTGGGGGATACGGCAGATATTTTGCATATAGTCACATAGCTCCAAGCCACAGCCAAACCAGAAAGTGGTTTGGGAGAAGCTTGGTATGTTTGTTTAATGTATTTAAAAACTTAATTCCCAGCATTTGTGTTATTAACATTCACACAAACAAAAATTCATACACAGTATGTGTGTATTGTGTATTTTTTTTTGTGTTTGGCTATTTTAACGTGAAAGCACAAGCACAAGCACTGCATGTGTCTTTTACGAATTCTTTAGGTGTGTATCTGTGCAAGGCTGTACACTTCTTCAGTGTACATGGTTAGAGCCACGCCCAGCAGAGTGTCTGTCTGTCTGTCTGTCTGTCTGTCTGTCTGTCTGTCTGTCTGTCAGTCAAAGTGACAACTCGGACAGTTTTAATCAGATTTGGAAACATGGCAGACGAGATGGGATAGGCAGGATCTGTGCAATTGGTTTTAATTTAATTTCTTTCCAAAGGTTAAGGTCACAGCACAAGGTCAATGTTAAGCCCTATGCTTATAACTAGCATATGGGTGTAGCATTTCCCTGAGTGCATCACTACACTTACCGGCAGCCGTGTGAGTTTCTTGTAGTATCTTTCGACTCGTCCGAAGACCTCCTGGCAGTACCTCTGAAGTTCCTCTAGCTCTTCTTCTATGACGGCCGCATCCAGAGGTTCACTCTTGTCTATCAGGGTCTCGCCCTGCCTGAACACCAGCTCTATCTTCCCTGTGTTCAGACAGATCTCCTGCTGGAAAGCCTGAGGAAAACACACACATACACAGTGTTTAGAATGTAGAGGTGAAATTAGAGGAGAAGAGACGAAAAGAAAAGAAAAGAAAAGAAAAGAAAAGAAGAGAAGATTTGCAGCAGCTAAAAATAAACACCAGATAATACAAACATCACTATGCTTCAGACTAAGTAGTTGTGTCTTTTATATGTTGTTCAGAGTATGTTATGTCTACTCTACTGTTCTAGGTCGCTCTTACCCTGAGCTGTTTGATCTTAGCCTGAACGTCGCACTCAGAGAAGTGTTCAATGTTGGTGAGCTGCAGGTCCATCTCAGTCAGCCACACCAGGATGCTGTCTCTGGCCGTTTCAAACTCTTCTCTCTGGCTGATAAAGTGCTGCACACACAGAGGGAGTGAAACAATTTATTGATTGCAAACCTTACCGAACTAAATCCCCATGAAATAATAACTAAGTAAATAAGGCGGTAGAGTGGTTTGTTAACACCTCCTTCAACCGTCCAGGTTGAAGGAGGACTTTTTCAAGTTGATATGTATTTGGCCACGGACCCCCATCTGAAAACCTTTTGTACCACCAATTTTCAAAAATAGCAGATCTACAAGCTCACAGTGCGTCATAAAGTGACGCGTTGTGAGCTTGTAGATCTGCTATAGTTTTTCTGCTATATTTTTTCTATGTTGGCTATATTTTTGAATAGCCAACATAGAAATGGATAAAATTGTTAAAATAATCGTGATTCTGTGTTAACTACTTTTGCTGGGGACCCCCCGGAACCCCCCCAAGGACTTGAGAACCAATGCCATACAGTATGTATATGCCCCCCAGGCAGTGTACACAACAGTACCTTGAGCCTGCGTAGGATGGAGGCCACTCTTTTCTGGAGGTTGTCCCATCTCCTGTTCCCGTCGTGCACCATCTCTCGAAGGCGGCACGACGAGTCTGTGCGGTTCTCCCGGGCCAGGCGGCGGTACTGCTTATTGATCAGCTCCAGCTGGGTCAGGCACTCCTGCACCTGTCGCTGGAATGCCTACACACACACATACACACAAAGTTATTGCTAGGAATATAGAAGCCATACTGACACAGATAGGCATACTGCACACTAAATGTGCTATGATCCTTTCAATCCTAAACATGTACTCAATCGCGAAAACAAGCAACATTGATAACTTACTGTTTAACCTAATAAATGGTGCACACACGCACACACACGCACACACACACACACACACACACACACACACACACACACACACACACACACACACACACACACACACACACACACACACACACACACACACACACACACAATGTGTCAATGTCATGTCAATGTATTGGTGTTATAGCAGGTAGTTATAAGCTGTAATCTCTCTCTTTTTGAGTATTACGGCATATGCAGGGCCCAGACCACACACACAATCAGCTACCAGGAATGTGCGCGTGCCTGATGATGGATTGTAGCATCTGCAGCTGAGCAGACCAGACCAGCACAGACGGGTTTCAGTAACATGACACTCCTGTGTAATATATTCAATCCAAGAGTTTTTGGGAAATGTAAATGGTCAAAGACGTGCATATATCTCATAAGTGTTAAAAAACACGTATTTTTCTCTCACATGCTTGCTTCACTCACTCTCTCTCACTAATCATAACCACTTGAACCCTAACCTCGTTCTCAGACTTTTCTCATCTCACGAGGAGAAAAGCCTGGTAAAGAACTGCAGCAGAAAGTGACAATAAGGTGGGACTGTTGAGTGTACACAACAACCAAAAATTGTGGAGAAAAAGGGGGGGAAATATTGGCAACTCAACCCAAAAATACAGCCCTGGGGGACTCCGGTCAACAAAGTATATACAGTCGGTTTTAAAGGAGAATACCGGACAAATTAAGTGTTGTCTTTGATGTCTCGTTACTCACCTACCGACGTGAAAAGTGGCGTTCTTTTTTTCCATAGATTCCCCTGTCGTCATTTTTTAAACCCCCTCCGTTGTCATAATGGGAGCGCGTGGGTTAGGGAGATTCGTCTATTATAACCGATGCAAAGTTGTTTTTTTCTCTACTGCTAGTCATTGTGGAGTCTCATGATAGTCAAACATGCGCTGAAACTTCCTGCGAGGCCACCGTTAATGGCGAACGATTTAACACTGGATGCTTGTTTCTTTCCAGAACCTGGCAACTCGTGTTGCCAGGTTCTGGAAAGAACAACTTTGCATCGGTTATAATAGACGAATCTCCCTAACCCACGCGCTCCCATTATGACAACGGAGGGGGTTTAAAAAATGACGACAGGGGAATCTATGGAAAAAAAGAACGCCACTTTTCACGTCGGTAGGTGAGTAACGAGACATCAAAGACAACACTTAATTTGTCCGTTATTCTCCTTTAAGTGGTTAATGAAACTATAGTGAACACACCTCAAACTTCTTAAGCTCCTCTTTGGCGACAGTGTAAAGGACTCCAGAGGAGTTGGGCAGAGCTGCCGTCCTCTCTGATGTCTTCAGCCACTCCTCAAACCTGGAGAAATCGTCAAGAAACTTCTGCCACAGTCGCCACGTTTCCTCAATCCTGCACAGAGACATTATGTAGAATATGAGAGAAGGAATTTGTAATATGCTGTATTGTATATATGTACTGTATATAGTTTGTGTTTTTCCCCCTATTTTAGTCATATCTGCACCAGGCCAGGGCTTTATGCCACCTGGATGCCACCTTTATATATATTTCTTATTATATATTTAATATAATTACATTTTATATTAAATATATAGTATCAATTTCACGTATAAATAAAATATAAATAAAATCAAATATACAAGATGCTACTGTACATATGTCAACCTCAAAGGTTTCTTACCAAACTGTGTTATTGTCTCAAGTTCCTGCACCTTGACCACAAAGGAGACCCACAGTATGCATATGTTCATAATACAGTATGTGTATGCTGTAGAGACATTATTGCATTATTCATCCAAAGAAGAAAGACTGACTTGAGCCTCCTCTCCATGGACATGGCGCAGATGTTCCTCCAGCGTCTGTCCAGACCCCTGGTGGCCTGCTGGATGGAGTCACACTCCGTCTCTGTGGAACAGGCGTCACAGTCGTGCAGCAGCACCTCACACAGGTTCAACACGGACGCCACTCCCGTACTGTGCTTCTCTATGTCCCTCTGCAAGTCCTGGAGATGAGACATAATTTAAATAAACGTTCAGGCGTTTTAAAGTAAAGACTTGCACAGAGCCAATAAACCTCACTATTAGTGAAACTAAGAATAATAGTGAAACAAATGTAAGATAATACAATGGATCTAGTTCACATAATAGTTTTTTTCTTTAAAATAAGAAATTATCCAACAGGTTGATTGATGCCATTAAAGCTGGCATCTGATTAAAATAAAATAGGACAAATAAAAGGGCAAACAACAAAACAAAACAAAGGATGAAAACAAACTAAAAGGATAAGGATTTGTTTAGTCTGGAACAAAAAGAAACATCAGCCTTTTGCAATGTCATCAGTTGTGTTTGTTTATCACATCCTTGGGTAACAGACCCACAATAAACTGATTTTGTGATTTGGTATGTCTGCAATGAGACAGAGAATGCTGTATAACACTGTAGTAAGTGCATGGAGGGACTGCTGCAAAGCCAAATGCACGTGTGGCGAACTCCAGCTACAGTATGGAGAGAAAATAGGTCACTAGGTTCTCAGACTGCGGTCCTGATTTAGACCTGCGTCTTGGCAGAAGGATACGGACAGAGACATTCAATCTACCTCAAGTCAAACAGCCAGAGATACAGTATGTACATGAGTCATACTGTACTCTCCCAGTGTCGTTTCCTCATTTGTTCTGCTCAAGTGTTTACGTTTGCTTTCTAACCAGCTTGTGAGTTGTGAGTCACGTTCTCTCACATTTTTCTATTTACATGTCTTGCGTAACATTTTGTAAGAACAAATGTGTGTTTGTCTGCATGTCCATCCAAGTTGTGTGCATAGGGTGAGTAAAATAATATCATTAAAGTTGGTGTAAGTGATATTTCTTTGTTAAAATAAGTACGGTAAGTGTTTAACAGCTCTATAGTAATCATTGCTACTATAGAGGGTTTGTTCAGTAACAGTCTCCCCGTCTCTCCAGGTCTTTAGTTAACAGGTCCTGATACCAATTATATCCAATCAGGAGAGAGAACTAATACAGGATAAACCAGTGAAATTGGAAGTGATGAAACAAAATTGGTATTGGAACACTATCAAATTAAACTGATACAGTAAGGATAATCATAGTGCCGCACCTAAAAATGTATATTCTGTTTATTAAAGAGCTGGAAAGACAGGGAGACCCCGTTACTGTGCAAACACCCCCGTTACTGAGCGAACACAATGATTACTATCAGAATATATTTATACTTTTAACAAAACACTTTTAATCACTTTTAGTGGTGGCTTCATTCTTTGAAGGCTCTTTCTTTGTAAACCCAAATTTGTAAAAAAAAAACGTGAGATCAGTCGATGAATATTGAAATCCACCAGCCACTGTAGTTAGTTAACCAAAACCCTGCGCTATCATGCCTCCATGATCATTATTGTTTTGGTCTGCTGGTCCCCTCAGTATTGTACCTGCTGCTGGTTGAGTTTCCTCTGGATCTCCTGGTCGTCACAGGTGTCATAGACGATGGGCCTGGACAGATCTGTCTCGATGTGAGCCAGCCAGGAGCGCAGGCTGCTCATGTTCTTGTCCAACTGCTGCACAGCCACCAGGGTCTCCCTCAACTTCTTGACCCTGGGGGAGAGAGAGAGAGAGAGAGAGAGAGAGTAAAGCAGGGAGTAACATATTCATTACATGTAATACCACCAGTTCACACTAAAGCAGAGAGATGTCTTTCCAGTTCTGTTACACCATCCTACAAGAACAAAATAAACCAAATATTTCACTACCCAAACATAGACAATCACCTCTGGCAAGAGATCAATCCTGTTCACTAAAACCATGATCCTGAGGAGTAAATTACACACAGATTGTAACACACTTGGCTCAGTCGGCATAACAACATGCAATGCAATACACTGACTGTACGTTAGGTAGGACTGGATATCAGATAATGGTGATAATAATGAATCCTAAAGCTTGGTAAACCTATGTGCTTTCATTCAACATAGAACGGTATTAAAAGGATTACTATAGGGAGAATAACATCTCCATTCAGCCGTAAAGGACACTGTTAAATTCCATAAAATTGTGTTGATGTAAAATGGACACAATAATATGGAGACACAAACGTTGAAAAATGCAATGCAGTAATTTGACACTTCAGCTTATTATTTTAGAACTGAGTGGATAATTGGAGGTTTGAGGTGCCATGGATTTATTTAGACATGGGTTTGGAGGGAGATATTTTAATCTTTTCTCCAACACACATAACAACTGGGAACCATTTTGGACCTGTAAAGCTCTAATACTTCTTTAGCAAAGCATCTACTGTGTTACAACAACTGCCAGTGTCAAAGCAGCCAAAATGTTAACGCCCAACCCCAAAAGAGCAACACAACCCTCAGTCTCACCAGAGGTATTTGTCAAGAATGTAGGCCATGTAGGCAAGCAATGAAAGCCATTCTTTCATTGCACAGACTAATTAAGATGACTTCAGTGTGCTACTGCAGGACACATTTAACAGGTCAGTATGACTTTAACCCCCAGTGTTGCTGCAGCTTGTGTGCAAACAGCAGCACGCCACTGCTCTGGCTGATGTTGCACAATCCATTGGCGCCATACTGTATCTGTATGAGTTACACCACATTGGAGTGTCCATGGGGCTGTCATCATCAGAATATCTTGCCTGGAAATATGCCAGCCTGCTTTATGTGTCTCACATGTACTGTACATCTACAGTATGTGTACTGTAGGACAATGGTTCCCAAACTTTTCAGGCCGCGACCCCCCAAAATAATCACATTTAAACTGGGGACCCCCCACCCTGACAAGCACTTGTATTGTAGACATTACATTTAGTTTGACTTGGTTCCACAGATAAATATTGTGAAAATAACCAAACTACAAGCTCACAATGTGAGCTTCTAGATTTCTTACGCAATATTTGACAATTTGGCCAATTTGGTTTTAAAAAGGTCTTAAAGGTCATTACATTGTGACTTTAGAAATGTGCAGATATCCTGTATACACTTATACTGTAACGTTGGTTTGTTTACTGTTAACAAAATAATTTGGGGACCCCCCTGGTGGTCCCGACCCCCAGTTTGGGAACCACTGCTGAAAAACATGGCAAAAACATTCCAGGCTGGCTAAACTTTCTGCCATTCATTGTGTGGCAAATCCCCTAATATTATTTAACCTAAGTCAGGTACAGTACACACCATTTCTCAAAGGCAAAATACATTTCAGCACAACCTTAACACAGAGGATCTAAATACAGCCACAAAGCTAAAATAATTATCTGACAGGCAGCAACATAAAAGCCTACTACACCGTGCCCCTGGATAAAAACATCAGCTTTCATTCTCGGTGTCCATACGGTAGGAATTGGACTAACTTCATACAACATACTGATTCTGATGCCATCCAAGTAAATTCAATTGCTTTTACGTTACTTCACTAAGCAAACCTATTTGGCAAACACAACAGCTCAGCTACTATGTTCAAAAACAACAATTCAGAAGCATAAAATTCCAAGAATGTCCTGCCTGTTGAAATCGCAGTCACATTCCGGCAGATCTGAGTCGTCGATTGGACATCCTGCCATATTATCCATCCCTAAGTCCAAAACCATGGGGGTGATCCCAAGTTCCCAAAGTCAAAGCTAACAGCTAACAACAGAGGAGCTATATCCAAGCTCCCTTCTCTTTTGTCCAAGCCTTGCAAATGGGACTTTCTCTGTCCCTCGGCTGCATGGCAGGGGGTTCACAAGTGTGCACAAGTGTGACTTATCAACTGCTGCCCTCTAAAAAAAACAGAAACAGTCGTGTGTGTGTGTGTGTGTGTGTGTGTGTGTGTGTGTGTGTGTGTGTGTGTGTGTGTGTGTGTGTGTGTGTGTGTGTGTGTGTGTGTGTGTGTGTATGTGTGTGTGTGTGTGTGTGTGTGTGTGTGTGTGTGTGTGTGTGTGTGTGTGTGTGTGTGTGTGTGGGGGGGGGGGGGGGTGAGTGCCTGAGAGTGACAAGTGCTGCTGTTTCTAAAATAGGACTTACAGTCAGAGGCATGTGCCACAGAGGTGGCCCACGGTTGGAATGTCATACAGCAAATGTGCACATGTATATAGCGAGTTTGAACTGCAGCCAGGACTCCCAAGTTCCATGCATGCAAATCGCAGCAGCGGAGTGCACAGTGAGCGGGAACGCATTCCAATAAAATGTTCTTCAAACGGAATAAAAGATCCCCGCTTATTCATCAAATAAGGAGAAAAGAAAACAAACATCCACAGAGATTAGAAGGGTGTCTCCGAATTGAAAAGGTTTGAAGTGCTGTTTGTTTGCAGTGCTGTTCGTTTGACGAAGCGACAAGCTGACTTGTCTCGTTGTTTTTTGTTGAAGTCAAAGACCGATATGAGAGGCATCATGCAGCTGTCTCCATGACTGTCCTCCTCCCTCTTCCTCTCCCTAACAATCCCTCTCCTTCTCTAAGTCTCCTTCTCTACGCCTCCTCCATACTGAGGTCAACAGACGGAGATGAAAAGAGTCAGGGTGGAAAAGATTCTATCCAAACGAAATAATGGAGAATTAATCATGCATAATCAACCACTGATTATCACTCACTTTATACTTAATAAATTCAATGAAAGTCAATGATGAGTAACAGAGTAGCATGTACAAAGACACGGGGCTGGTCCTCTCCAACTTTTTTTCTTCCTTTACTACTGGATGGACGCCCCACTGATGCTATAACTGCGACCTCAGGAAATGCCTCTATGGCAACAAACGCAGTCATGGCTCTGCATGCTAACAATTCAGAAACCTCCACTAGGAGGAGTGATGCACTGCTCCATGTGTGAGATGAGCACAGCTCGGTTAGGAAATCTGACTTTGTAAAGGATCGCACATTCCATTTGACATTATTTTCTCTGCACATTCTCACACATTCACACTGACCCGAACGAGGTCACACAGTTTACAATGGTTCGTTTCTCACCTTTCAAAAGTAAACAACGGACGTGGGGTTTAACTAGGGGGGAATGGGAAAGGGTAAAACCACTCAGCAGGGAGGGAAATAAAGAGGATGAATATGAATGTAAAACAGGTAAATTGATGAATTTGAGCTCAAGTGTTCCATGAGCATGCACATTGTAATCAACAAAAAACTAAGTAAATAAGCAGTCCTCGTTGACAATGATCTCAGACACCCAAAAGAAATCTCCTCTAGCTGCTACCATAAAAAAAAAGAAAACTCTGATGTTTCACCGTCAAACAACAACAGTCCTTCAGCAATACAAGCATTTGGCCACTGATGAATCGGTACTTCCTTGTAAGACAAATAGCTAAAAGTAGCTGATCTAAAAGCTTACAACACGTTGTATCGCAATGCGTTGTGAGCTCGTAGATCTGCTATTTTTGACATTTTCAGACCATTTCTGAACAAGGTTTGATATTTTCACCCATGGTAACCTTGCGTTAGCGTACTGTCCCTCCAGAAGGGAGAAGGAAAGCCGGGGCCTGCATGGTCCACAACCCACCTGGCAGCAATGAGGTCCAGGAGATGTTGCCAGCGCTCGCCGACCTTGGTGAGTTTGTGTTGGATCTCGGCAGCCTTGCTGTCGTGGCTGGCCCTGGCCAGGCGCTCCCCCATCACCTGCAGCTGCTGCTTGTTCTCCTGGGCTACGCTAATCTCCTCCTGGTAGTCCTGGGATGCACGCACACATCAATATAAAATACAAATACATTAACACAGCGGATTTCACTGTGCACATCGATTAAGGGTTACATTAACTCATTCAATCTGTGTCATTTTAGAATTGAGCTATAACCATTATTTTATACATGGGCTATTCAAAAATAGCAGATCTACAAGCTTGTAGCGACGCGGCGCTATGAGCTTGTAAATCTGCTATTTTTTTAACTCATTGAGTGCCATTAACGTGTTTCACGTGTTTTAGCGCTATGGTGCAACGTGCCATTAACGTGTTTCACGTGTTTTTGAAAAAAATTGAAAAATAAAAAAATAAAAAAAAATAATCTTCCTGAACCCAAGATATCATTATCTGAAGATTTGCAGCTCCATCCACTCCTTGTTTAACTTATAACTGAAAAAGGCTGTATCTCGCTTCCTAAGCACTTTTGTTTTACTAAATTTTAAATTTTAATAAAAATTGTAATGGCCAGAAATAGATATTAATAATTATGGCACTCAATGAGTTAACTTGTGAACATTTTTGCAAATCTTTGAGTATTATATTTTTTAAAGCGAACATTTTGAACTAAAATCTTTGCTTCTGGAGGTCCCTGGAACAAAATATTCGCTTTAAAAATATATATTCAAAGATTTGCACAAATTTTCCACAAATCTTCCACGAAAATAGCAGATCAATAGCAGAGTGCCGCGCTATGACCTTGTATATCTGCTATTTTTTAATAGCCAAAGAAATCTTAAAATGGCACAGATGCGTTCCCGGTCTTAATGGGTTAAGGCTGAAATTACCTTGCGCAGCTTCTCGATCATCTCCTCGATGCTGATGTCTCCATTCTGGGACACCCTGCTCTCCATCTGGGTGAGCCACTCACACAGTTCCTTGTTCTTCTCGTTGAACACCGCCCACTCGTTCAGCTTCTCACTCACCTGCTGCCTGCGCAGGGAGAGCTGGCAGGAACAGAGCAGTGTTCATTTCGTCGACTAAAACTATAACGCAAAATATTCGTCGACTACCTTTTTCACTGACAAAAACTACATAAAAAAAAACAAAAACCTAGCTATGATGACTAAAACTATGACTAAATATATTGACAATTTTATCAACAAATAAAAACTAGACTAAAATGTTAGGGAGGGCCTAGTGGAGAAGAGATCCAGTAGAACATGTCATTTTATGCTTGGTTGTGTGCGGGTTTCGTGCTCCAAAAATAGCCGATCTACAGTACAAGCTCACAACGCGTTGCAGCGTGACACGTTGTGAGCTTGTAGATCTGCAATTTTTGGCATGCAGCCAAGAATAAATCAGGCATTATGACACCACCCCGGCCCGCAAAAATAGATTGTAGTCGACTAAAATCTTATGATATTTAGTCAACTAAAACTAGACTAAAACTCAAACATTTCAGATGAATAAAATGTGACTAAAGACCAAATGGAATTTTGTGTAATCAATTCGAAATAAAAGAAAGGAATAAATAAATAAAGGAAGAACAGGGTTCATAGTAAGAGAGAGGAGTATTAGACTGAGAGAGACACATGCGATCAAGTGATGAATACAGCAGTTTAGTACCAGGTGGAAAACAGGGTATGTGTTTTATAAGCACTTTTTTGAACTCTCTCTCTCTCTCTCTCTCTCTCTCTCTCTCTCTCTCTCTCTCTCTCTCTCTCTCTCTCTCTCTCTCTCTCTCTCTCTCTCTCTCTCTCTCTCTCTCTCTCTCTCTCATAAGGACTGTTCTTAAACCAAACAATCCTTTGTTATTGCTTGTGGTGTGCAACATATATGCCAAGATAAGATGCCAGATACACAATCTCTCTTATCCTGTCAAAATACACCACAGCTGTGGCCACTGTCTGTCCCCAATAAGGACAGGCATTGTCTGTTACCCAGACACCGCTGTTTAACACTGATAAATAGCAGCTGTGTTTATTTTATCACACACTGTCGCTGCCTCAGCGGAATGTCTTATTATGCCCAAGGTGCAGGGTAGTAGCTACATGCACTTTGTATCAGAGATAATACGTGCGTGCGTGCATGTGTGCGTGTGTGTTATCTACCTGGTGGCAGATCTCTTCCCACTGACGCTGTAGGAGGTGTAGTCGCTCCTGGAGGACGGTGAGGTCATCTGCACTGACCACGCCCCCCAAAGAGTCCCTCAGAAGGAACAAGGAAGTGATGTCAGAAGTCCAGCCCTCCACACTGCTCTCTAACTCCTGTAACGCATGACGGTAAACAAATACCATTATGTTGTTGGGTGCACAAAAGAATCCATGTCCTTAAACATGCGCACATAAAAACACACTCACACACACACACACACATACACACAGGCGCGCACACACACACACTATCCCACCACCTCCAGGGGCAATTTTCTTTTCTTTCCCTAAACATTATTTCCTTAAACATTACAAGCCAAGTAGAGCAATCAAATATTCGGAAATCCTACAAATGAAAGCCACAGTGAGCCACAAATAAGTAGAATGTGCAATGCAGCAATACTAGAATAAATACTAAATAATAATGAACAAAAAGCCTGTATTAGGCCATAAAATATTACATTCCAGCAAGACATGCTACTAAAATGCATTGTAAACGCAACAGTCAAGCTGCATGTATTCTCTCCTTACACTGTATACTGTAGAATGATCTTTACAAATGTTACAAATGCTGTCTTCAGTTAAAATCAGTATAAGGGAACAGAAAGAAAACCTAACCTCACATCTCCTCCAGCATTGTGAGGGGTGTGCTGTAGCCGAAAGACTTGACGTCTGCCCGCCATCCCTTATTTACACAATACGCACCAACGCATAAATACAGGCACACATGCTCCCTAGTGCAATACAAATGATAATATAGAGCCTCCCCTCTCTCGCCCTCTCTCTCCTTCTCTCTAACTCTCCCCACCCCCTCTCATCAGCTGATGCTGTGCAACGGGCAGAGGCTAACTATTATATTCAGCAATTCTCCCAGCTCTTCTCCCCAAGGAGCTGACGACATGTCATGCATGAAACATGACTACACAGAACACACTGCCTGACGTGTACAGAGGAGGGGCCAAACAGAGCTTGATCACAGCGTGGTCCCCACATCACACACACACACACACACACACACACACACACACACACTAGGGCATTCACAACTAATGATTTGTGTGAGTCGACTGTTTTGACCAATTAGTAGTCGACTAGTCGACTAGTCGAAATTAAAGGTAGGGTAAGTGATTTGCAATTATTCAAATAATTGCAAAATGGGTCTATGTTCTGATAGTGCTCGTTACTATAGAGTGTCCTGTCCATATAAAGAGTCTCCATGTCTCTCCAGCTCTTTATAAAACAGAAAATGTATTTTGTAGTTTTTTTTTTTTTTTTTTTAGTTTCATTTCCAATTTTATCCAACCAGGACAGAGAACTCAATCAGGACACAGATTAAACAAGTGAAATTGGAAGTGATGACACTAAGAAATGAGCATGCAAAATTTGAACTGAAAACTATACAAATTAAGCTTAAAAATGGGTACTTTCTCCTGATTGGCTGAGATTTTGACACCTACCAAAAAATGTATTTTCTGTTTATTAAAGAGCTGGAGAGACAGGGAGACATCTGTTACTGAAAAAACACTCTATAGCAATGATTACTATCAGAATATAGTATTTTAACCTTTTAAAAAAATACTTTTTGTTTTAACCAAAAAATATCACTTACCCTACCTTTAACGTTAATTTTTTTTTAACAAAAAATAAAATTAAAATAAATATTTTATTTTATTTTTTTAGGGGGGGGGCATTGTTTTAATGCCATCCTACTACTATATTACTATTATTATTATCCTCCTGCCCTTATTTTTATGGCGTTTTAAGGGAAGCGCTTCTGGCACAGCAGCACAGCACCACAGCAGCGTCTCCAAGGATCCCCATTGCCCAATAATAGGCTTTTATTGGGCATACTTTTGACCCCCTTTTGATAAAAAATAAAGTCAGGAGGATAATAATAATAGTAAGACGGGCCATTACTATGGCATAAAAAAAAAAAAAAAACTATTCAACTATTCGACTAGTACCAACAGAGTCGACTAGTGGTTATACTAGTCGACTAGTCGACTAGTCGACTAGTTGGTGAAAGCCCTAACACACACACACACACACACACACACACACACACACACACACACACACACACACACACACACACACACACACACACACACACACACACACACACACACACACACACACACACACACACACACACACACACACACACACACACACAATGTGTGGCTTAATGGGAAATCATTTTGCACGGAAGCTGAATATCAGAATGGATAGACCTGTACACAGAACAAATGTGTTATGAATGTTACACAGCACCAATGACCTGAAAATCCAACAAACAAGGTCATTGAGTGCAGACAGATAAACAGGATGTTGACCGGCTGGTACGTGTAAGTGCGACACTGTATCCAGATTAAGAGTGTGCATTCTGTGTGTGTGTGTGTGTGTGGGTGTGTGTGTGTGTGTGTGTGTGTGTGTGTGTGTGTGTGTGTGTGTGTGTGTGTGTGTGTGTGTGTGTGTGTGTGTGTGTGTGTGTGTGTGTGTGTGTGTGTGTGTGTGTGTGTGTGTGTGTGTGTGTGTGTGTGTGCGCGTGCTCTCTGGTGTGTTGAGAGACAGACAAAAGTAGAAAGAGTGAGGATTTGTCTGTGTACGTTTTTAGGACCGACAGAGTCAGTGAGTCAGATGAAAGGATAATTGAGTTTGTTTGTGTTTGCGCGCGCGCTCGCTTGTGCGTGTGTGCGTGCGTGCGTGCGTGCGTGCGTGCGTGTGTGCGTGCGTGCGTGTGAGAGTGAGCGTGAACGTGAGTATGAAAAGGCCATGGCATTCTCTTCTCACCTTGCAGCGGACTTGCTCAGAGTGCAGTTCTTCATGATGGTCAGGCAGCGGTGCGGACAGCTTCTTCTTAAAGGCCCTCAGCTTCTCTAATGATGCATCGATGCCCTTCTCACAGCGCTCCCAATCCTAGAGACACACACACACACACACACACACACACAATTAAATAAATTATAAATTATCTGCTGCAGTTCCAGCAACAGCAAGCTTCAAAATACACAACTGCACACATACGCACACAAACATGCACAATACATACTGTACAGTATGCACACGCTACAGTACATGTGAAGAGAAGCTAGGACAACAGTAGAATAATCCAGGCTGCTGAGCCACAACTCTATTCCCTAAGCCTGATTTATACTTATCTGGACGCCTGTGTCTCAAATCAAAAATGCGTTCCACACTGGGAGATTGTGGATCTGCTATTTTCAGCGTGTGACACCCGCGGTCCCGCGCGCAACCTACAGTACTATAAGGCTTTAAACCTCCTTAGCAACAGCATGAGACACAGTGACACAGCACAAATCCACCAGCCAAAGAAGAGAATTAAGGCAACCTCAACAACAGAGCTTTCAGCTCCAGAGAGAGGTCATAGATTACAGCTATTTTGAGAGTGTAGCATAAGAAGTACAATTCAAGGCAAAGCGAGGTATTTTTCAGTGAAAAAATGCAGCATACCGCAGCAATGCAGCATACCGTAGCGTAGCATACCTGAAACAATAGTAAAAGGACGCCCAGTGCAGGAACAGAATATATAGTCAGCAGTCTAAGAACTAAGTAAGGAGGACAGGAAGATAAAGGGAAAAAAGAAAGCAAAAAAAGAGAAAGATGGAGCAAGAGAGAAGAGCGAGTGGACAGAGGGAAAGAAAGAGATCCTCTCTCCTAAAAATCGTTAAGCCATGGGTGATCATTTTAAACTGCGTCACACAGTGCTTTTCAAAATGACTCTCAGCCTTCACAGTCCACCTCACTGTGCCCTTGTCGTTATGCTTCGCTGCACAGTGCCTGCAGCTTGTAATCTGCACACTAATGTACTATGTGTATGCCAGTCACCAAAACTGTCACGGGCACACAAACAGACACACATACAAAAATATACACAAACACACACTCTCATCTGAGCATGTGAGTGAAGAGTGTGCACTTATCGCGCACTCCATCTTTCTCCACTCCAACCATTCATAATTCATATGATAACTTGGTTTTACAGTCCTATATGCGGAACAAGGAGGGCTCATTAGGGTTCACATTGGCAGATGCCCTTTAGCTCCCTTCACATAACTTTTATAGTGCTGCAGCACATCACAGTGCAGACAGCCACACACTGTGATGTGCTGCAGACTATTAGTTTCTGATCAGACGAGGTTCCAAAAATGTCCATGGGAATGCATGCATGGCCTGATGATTGATACCTTCTTGTAAATGTAAACCAATAGCATACCAAAGCACACAGGTAGTTCCACTGCATGTGGAACTGCAAAGTGGATCTAGTTCCATAACTATGTACAAAGTGGATGAATATAATACCATCTATCGAGGATAGATTCTTTATTTCTTTTTTCCCCACGTAAAGCTCCTTGATTACTTATTTCAGTCGTTTTAACTTGCTTTAGCAGCTAACCTTAAGCAGGCCGTGTAGCTCTCTCCTCTGCTGGTCCAGGCGGTGGTGTGCATGTCTCCACCTCTCTTGCATGTCCATCAGCTCTGTCTGCAGCGCAGACTCTGCCCTGGCGTCTGCTGTCAACAGCAGGCTCCGGCCGGCCTCCACCGCCAGGATGTAGCCTCCCTGTTGCCTCTGGAGCACGCGCTCCCTCAGCTGGATGAGAAGAGACAAGGAGTTGGGGCATAGCAGGGGAAACAGCTTACCTAAAGGAGTCTAAGGTTGGGAATGGGATGAGGGTTTGTGTAGCAGGGGAGTGGATTAGCATTTTGGTAAGGTATTTCAACGGCGGCCACGTAGGGGTTGAAATTTCGTTTCAACCCCCCCAAGGAGCGTTCTTTATGGTAGGATTTTAGCGATTGTGAAACGTATAATGTGTTAATGGTTTTAAAGTCTCTTACAAATGACATCAAAAAAGTAACCATTGTAAGCAAATCATTGGTTATGAAGCAAAGTCGGATTAGTAATGTAGCTGATTCCTGGTGAATGAAAATAGCACAGTGGTGCCCAACTGCACATCCCTGCCGCACACACCTGAACCCCATTCGGAATGTGAGAAAAACTGTTATCAGAGGAGAGTTTGTTTGAGATAAATGTGTGGGAGTATGACATCATCAAGAGAGAGGGCCTTCACAACGCTGCCCTGTGGAGATGTCTTTATCTGTACCTGTATCTGATCCAACATGGTCCTGGCCTGCTGTAGGGCCACCGGCTCTCCCGGCTGATGCACGTCCGGGTCACGCGTCACTTCCTGCAGCCACCGCCGCAGCTTGTCTGCCATCTCCTTGTATTTCTGCCACTGGCGGACCAGGCTGTCGATGATGCCCCTGCGCTGCTGAGCCCTCCTCACCACGCACTGCCACTGGTTGCTCAGCAAGGCCAGCTTCAGGCTGAAGTCGTCTCTGGCAATGAGAAATATGGCAGTAAAGTCAGGTTTGGAGATTCATTCATTCATTCATCTATCGCTATACCAACAATCGAAAAAGAGTTTGGGAAGTAACAGTATAAACACTGAAACAACGAATCAGATTAAGACAATCACACTCTCAATGTCTCAATGTATTTTGTTAAAGGAGGAGTTCACCCAAAAAATGATATATTTTCTATCAATTGCACACCCCATGAAGCCTTGAATTCATGGCTTTATTTTTGTTTTTGTGGCATTCCTAAGCCAATAATTTGGTGACCGGGTGTGTATCCGGTTGTGTCTCCTACCGGATATATTAGCCGGTAGGAGACGGGAATCAAGTTATTGGCTTAGGAATGCCACAAAAACAAAAATAAATCCATGGATTCAAGGCTTCATGGGGTGTGCAATTGATAGAAAATAAGTCATTTTTTGGGTGAACTACTCCTTTAGACACATACCACACACACACACACACACACACACACACACACACACACACACACACACACACACGTCAAGTCAATACTGAGACATATTCTACTACTGTGAGAGCAGCAGTGTGAGCGTTCATACCTGTCGTCCACTTGTCCCTGGTCCAGCATGTGGTGTCCATCGCTGATGATGGAGTAAAGAATCTGCTGCCTGCTGAACATCTCTGCCTGGAACAACTGCACACACACAGATTCATGGATGCTCTATCGACAAATATATATACATACAGTACATACAAATATGTATGCATCCTCTCACACACACACACACACACACACCAAACTTTGACCAAACCACCTTCTACGCTTCATCACAGCACTCACATACACACTCAAAAACACTGACGAAAACATAGATAAGTACGCGCGCACACACACACACACACAAACACACGCACACACGCACAGACCCCTACCTCGTGGTCTCTCTGTTGTTCTAGAAGACTGTGATAGTTGCCAGAGATCTCGGCAGCCAGCTTCTGCTCTGTCTGGGACAGGAAGTCCATCCAGGCCTCGCACTTCTGCAGGAAGCTCTGCTGTTGGAGCAGCACCGCCTGCAGCTTACTGGAGATGGACAGATGGAGATAACACGTAGGAACATAAAACACTGTGAGTGTTAAACAAGCTCCAGCTATCTGGTCAGACTGCCTGTAAATACGTTTACCATTTCCTGACATTGTTAATTGGGCTAAGATTATCTGTATTAGTGCATGTGGTTCTCCACTGATAGAACATACTGTATACAGTAGAATAACTACATGTAGTTATTCTATAACAAAGTTGAAAATAAGTCTTTAAAGGTATCATGACATTCATTTTCACTTTTTTTATTTTCAATGTTTTATTTGGGGTTTTATGACCTCAATTACACCCAAAAAAACTGAACTTAGAACATTCAGTGGATTTTCTGTGGTCTGGGGTTTTCTGAATAATTAGGCTGAAAAGTAATCTGAGCTTGGCCCTTCGACAGTGAGGTCACAGTCGATTAATCCCGCCCACTCTCCTCCTCGCCCCTCCCCTCCCCTATCCTTTCCTTTGGGGGGGGCGGAGCAGAGGCGATGATTGACAGGCAAAATCCCTCACCAGCGACACCCGCAGGCAAAGATTTATTTTTTCATTGCAGTTGAAAAGGCTTTAGAAATGTGAGAGAAAAACACCTGCCATGGATCACTGGAATGGAATTTTCACTTAAAACTTTTTGTACACTTTTGAAGGACCAGGACAAAGACTTTGAATGTGGTGTAAAAGTGAATGTCATTAAACCTTTAACATATACAGTCAGGCACACAACGGATCATAATCCCACCAAAACTCACTTAATTTGTGAAGTATCGTTTCGGTTGTAAGTTATGCACTTGACATTTCATATAAAACGTGACTTTCATTATTTGAAATACAACCTAAACTCATTTTAGCCACGTACTTATTCGGTATGGTACCACAGCACACAGCAGAGTACGAGGAGTTCATGTACCTGAACCTCTCTGTGAGGTGAGCAGAATGTGCGGCCCAGGACCTGTTGAGACCCTGCAGGCTCTTAATGTCTCTGTCGCTGAGAGGCAGTCTGTACGCCAGCTCATTGAGCCGCTCCAAGTCCGGGGACAGACTGCTCAGCTTCAACAGGTGAACCTGACAAACACCGTGTCACACATTTCAATGTGGATTAGTACTGTACATTCTAAACAAAGACCGCAGTTGTGACACACATTTCAAATGGATTAGGACGTTCTAAAGAAAGGCCACTGTTGTGTGGGAGGTAAAATTCACGAAAGTGAACTCCTGCTATGATTTACACAGACGTTCTGCATGTTTAGAGACATTTAGAAACTTTCATTCTCTTGACGAAAATCGCTTTTATAGGCTAAATGAGCATTAACCACATGAATAGCGTCCCTATTCTGGGTATTTCATAATAGACAAACACTCGATGAAAATAGGCAAACAAAATAGCAGATCTACAATGGTGCAACGCAACTTGTAGATCGGCTATTTACTGCAACGAGAGTTGGTGTAGTGGGGAAAAGGATAGACTCCTGGGGGACCCCAGTCAATGAAATATACATGTATAGGGTTTAAGTGGTTTAAGTGTTCTTTAATTGAAAAAAAATGAAAAGTCAAACACACAGAGAGAACTGTGGGACACAGGTCAAGACAGCAGCTAACGTACCTTGAGTTTCTCCATGCGGTTCTGAACATTGATGAGCTCTGGTGAGCCGACAGAGTCAGACTCCTTCAACGCCTCCTCTGCCTCCTCTGCATAACGGCGCAGTTTATACAACTGCTCTGTGAATCCCTCACAGTCCTGAGTTCCAGACTAGACAAAACAAAGGAAAAAATACTAAATTATAATAAGACAATCACATCACAATCTTTGTTATTTGAGATCTTGGAACTAGAGCTCAAATTATGGCAAATCTTTGGGTCTGATGCTGATCCCAATTTTGGAGAGTCCTAGACCAGCAATGATTTAACCGATATTTTATGATTAAAAAATATATAATAATAATAATTATTATTATTATAATTAAAAGCTAGATCAATTCTAATTCATTTCCAATTTTTAAAATAGCTGAACTACAAGCTCACGACACACATACACATAGCAGTGCAATACATTGTGAGCTTGTAGATCTGCTATTTCTGAAATTTCGGAGAAAAAAAAAGTACCGCTGATATACTGGCCGAACCGATATATCAGTCTGGCTCATCTTGGAACGGTGCGAGTTTGTGCATCTGTACGTGTTTGTGCGTGTGTGGATGTTGGTGTGTGAAAGCCACTCTGTGTACCTACAGTATGCCATCCCATGCCTACCTGCAGTACTTCCCGCTGCCTGTGCAGGGCGTGCTCCAGCGCTACTAGGCGATGTGTGAGTGACAGGTGGTCTGACTGGAGGGCGGCCATAGAGGAGGCGTCGACCTGGCTCTTTAGCTGTTCTCCCAGCGCCTGCAACCGCTGCAGGGACTGCTGCGCTGATGCCTGGCCTCCAAGACACTCCTGCAATCAGCACAATCAGCAGATTATCAAATAGGTTTACAATGGAAAACTGTTGTTCAAATACAGCCTTATGTATGTGTCGGATTACTGTATGTATTTTTCTGATAGTTCCATGCAGAATCAATCAATCAATTTAGATAGGATAGAAGAAAACTGGATACTATGTTATAGTAGAAAAGGTAACATCGCGCAAAAATGTATAGGATAGTAGAAAAGTGGATTGGATAATATACTGTTGTAGAAAAGTGGATAGGATAGGATAGGATAGGGGCATGAAGGACATGCAACACATGGAATGGAACTGGGGAGGTTACGATTACATGGACGCACTATCCGGTCATCTACCGGCACACTGGGGGGCGGCCATAGCTGAGTGGTTAGTGAGCCCGCCTAGGGAGCCAGAGGCCCTGGTTGCCCCAGGTACGATTCCAGGCCAGGCCAGCAAATGTGTCGATGAAATGAAATATGTCCCTGAGCAAGACTCTTAACCCCTAATTGCTCACAGGCCCTCATTGGAAACAAGACCGCAAGGACTTTCATGAACGGACCTGTTAAAGGAATTATCCTTAACCCTACTTTAATTTATCTTCACGCTGGTTCAAAATGCTGTGCAAGCATATTGGGGTCTATCAACGAGGGACAAAGGGACAGTACAAGACTACAAGTGTATAGTCTCTAGTCTCTAGGCTACCCTCATTGCCCACTGCAACTGGGGTATAAACTGGACCCTGACGTTCCCTTTAAGGCGTCTCATTCTGAAGAGCCTTTTGTTACGTTCAGCTTGATTTGCATTCAAGCAGCCCAAGTTGACAGTATGCAATTTGCAGAGGGGATAAAGGCTTTGTAAGAATCCTTAAAATGGGTTGACAAGCTGTTTCCGAGCGTATTCAAATGTCCTTAGAGACCACATGAGAGAGAGAGGCGATGCATTTTTCAAGAAATTCCTTGGTTTCTTAACTGCTACTACTGTACACTACTGTAACAAATACAGAGATAAAATTCTGGTCCCATTTAATAGACTAACTGCAGATTTGGTCACTAAAAAGTTAAGAAAGTAAAGAAATAACTTTAGCAAGCAAGTGGCCTTTTACAAGGCCACTTGCTTGTTGGGGTGTGAAAATAACTTTAGCAAGCAAGTGGCCTTTTACAAGTGTATAGGGAAAAAAAAACACTGTTGTAGTACTAAACAATGAAACACCTCTATGACTTCAGCCATTCAACTCCACTTCTCCATTGCCTGAGACTGTACTCACGTCGCAGTCTTTTATCCAGGTGTAGCTTTCCTCTTCCGTAATGTCCCTGTTGGTGGCGCTCTTGAGCAGGCGGTCGGCCCACTCGTCCTGCTTCAGGACTGCCGTCACACACTGGCTGTGCAGCGCTCTGTAGCGCTGCCACAGCCCCAGCACAGTCTTACTGCTCCTGAGCTGCTCTGAGATCTGCTCCAGTAGTTCATTCCATCTGAGACAGCACAGGTGAGGAGGAGGGGGACAAGATGGTTGGAAAACTGTTCAGTGATTGAGTCATATAAAACATGTTTTTTTTTACATTTACTACAACTAACAAACAGATGGCATTTTTGTCCTGTTGTGCCTACCTGACGTTGACATCCTGGAGGGCGCTGTTGAGTGTTTCTGCCACTGAAGGATGGCACTCAGTGAGCAGCTGGTGCGTTACGGAGCCAAACTTCTTCAGACTGCTCTCCTGTTTATCCATTTCTTCCTGCAGGTTCTGATCCACATAAAGTATGCGCATTCTCAGGTTAGCCGTCATACCGTTATACATTTATAACACCTTTCTATGTTGGCATCTTGACATGAGAGATAATTCATTATTTACAACCAAAAATATGTTCATCGCATAAATGGGGCATGTGCATAGCACTGACTACCAGCAAGTCTGAGAAGAAAACGATGCAGCTACTAACAATGAGTGAAAGGATAACAACAATTACAGTGAGTTTTACTGGTGTGCCATTTCCCCATACTGTATGCAGAAGAGAGAGTAACTCCTGTGCTCCTCACCTCCAGGCTCTCCACCTGCTGCTGGACAGCTTCCAGAGACCCGTTGAGGAGGTGCAGTCGGGACACAGAGTACCTCCCCTCCATCAGGTAACCGTTGATTTCCTCGGCCGCTCGCCGGTACAAGGTCCACTGTTCCAACACCGACCGCAGACTCACCTTCATCTGACTGATCTGAAGGGGAGGAAAGGGAGACAGGTAGACAAAATATATCAACGTACATACCTATAAGTAATGTAAAATGTGCTATATTATTATTATTATTTATGATTATTTCATCTTGTTGCAATGAGATCAGCATCATCAATGACCGATGTACTGTAAAAATATGAATTGCATGTAAACGATCAAACCTTGTGTATTTCGGTCAATTCTGATGCAATATTATATAGATTCTTAGGTGCCAATTCAAAATGACGTATTGCAAATCTTTAAGTATTGCGATTCTGAAAATGCTCCATATGGAATATGTACATTTCCAATTAATTCTTCTTTTATGATTTCCGTATACTTTTTAATACTGGTCTAAGAAAAACACGTCCTTCATACTTTCAATGATATTCTATGTCATAAGATATTTAATAAGAGAAGCAGCATGTCTTAAAGTTTTTAAAAACGTTTTGTGATTCATGGTAATCTTTTACACCATGCCAATTGTGTATTGTGCATGGAATACATTGAGTGTGTTACAGTTCATTTTTAGAATTCTAGAAGCTCACCATGTGATCCAGGTTGGCCCAGGCCTGGTTCAGTCCTTTGAGGGTCTGTCTGACGACAGAGCAGGCCTCTCCTTTCTTGTCCTGGATGAGCTTACTTCCACGTTCCTCGGCTTTCTCTAGATCCTTCTCCTTCTCCTTCACCAGCTCCTCTAACTCCTGTCAAAAGTCAGTAGAAGTTATATCAGAGCAAGTTATGTATATAAAGTGTATGACACGCATCGATGGTGATGCTGTGCTTCACTACCTGACAGTCTTTGAGTGCATTCTGCACAGATGCCACATCCTCTATCCTATGTCTTTTCTTCAGTTTCTCCTCCTGCAGGCTGAGCCAGGCTTTCAGGGCCTGGACTCCGTTCTCATGCTCCAACCAACCTTCTTGTAGTCTTTCTAAAAGTTGAATCTGCATAAATCACAAAACAAAACCACAAAGATTCACCACACATTACGCACACAAATCCTGTTAGTTTTACTCAGAGAGTGTAAAAACTGACACTCTCTGAGTTCAAACAACATTAGGGATTTAAGTACCAATTGACCTGAACTTTTTTATTTTCCCAAATCTGCAATTCAACCAGATCACATGGCGGATTTAAGATAAACTTCTTAAATCCCCACATGGAAAAACTGTGTTGGTCACCCATGCATAAAAGACAGATCACATAATCCATAAAAAAAAAGAAAAAGAAAAAGAAAACAAGATAAATATTACATCAATGTGTGTATCTGACTTGGATTTCTCCAAGATGATGGACGCTAACTCAAGACCATTACCTTTTCAGTGATGAGTCCTTGCAGTATCTGCCACCGCCTGTTCATCGCTCCCAGCTTCTCTGCGAAGTCCGTCTTTGAGCTACGTTTCCCCTCCACATCCTGACTGCTGATCTGCAGCACCGACTGGTTGACAAAGTCCACAGTCAACTGCTTGCAGGTTAGGTCAATACGGAAGCCCTGGGGGAACGCAGACAATTTGATGTGAGTCAGATGAGGGATTGAAAAGAAAACATTAAGGGACTGTATGATGAAGAGTTGGAGGTCATTTGGGCTTTAAGGGTTGTCCAGAAAGTAGCTGGAACTCCTGGAAGCTACAGTGTGTTGCTTAGGAGAACAGACTCTTTTGTATGTACCTTATACTTCTGTAGGAAGTCTCGGACCGCCTCGGAGCCTACTGCTCCCATGATCTTGTTCTGGTCTTCTTCTATGATGTTCTCCATGAGAGAGATCCAGCTCATCAGCTCTGTGATGGCATGACGCGACGCTAGCTTCTCCATCTGCAACTGAGGGAGGAGAGGAAAAGAGGAGTCAACATGAGAACAGTCAAATATACCCCATAAACTATGGGATGGTAACACTCTATTTAAGTGCTTTGAATCAATATTAAGTGTATATTAGTTATTCAGTCTGCAAAGAATACCCCCCCATCCAAATAAAAAGCCAAGTCATGAGCCAGGCGCTGTTCCCAGACCTGGTGTAGTTTCTCCTGCACCACAGGGATGCGAGTGAGCAGCTCTGCCCACTGTGTGTCCACCTGGGCCAGGGCTGACCTCAGACCAGCTGTATCCACTCTTTTGAGCCGCATAAGCTGGTTGCCTGTGCTGAGAACCGAAGAGCGCAGGGAAGACTTGGCGTCCACCTCCTTGGAAAACTCCTGTCAGAGAAACAACAAGAAGATACACATGTTGGTTTATTTGTGTGGCAGCCTATGTTGAGATACTTTAGTGTTTTGTGTTATGACGCTTTAGCAAAGTGAGATGCTTATATCTGATTTATGCTGCAACAAAGTGTGTGATGTGTCATCATTCTAGTCGAGAGACACGTTGCACGACTTTGAAGATACTATAATAAAACTAGAAAAAGTGCTCCTCGGAGCACAGGTCTCCGCCAGGTCAGGTACGTTATTGTGGCCTCCTGGTGGCGCTATAATAGGCTAATGTGAAAAGGGTGCCATTTATTCTTAGGTCGTTCACGGCAATCGGACACTGCATTCATGATTTGAGGCATTTTGTTCCAAAAATGTGTTTTGCTAAATTAGACCTGCTGGTGGCGCTATAACAGGCCAATGTGAAAAAGGGTGGCATTTCTTCCTTGGCCTAGTGGGAATGTGTTTGTGAAATTTCACGGAAATCGCAAGCTGCGTTCATGATTTGAGGCATTTTGTTCAAAACGGACCAATCCTGCAAATTTTGGAAGCGAACCTTAGCCAATGAGGATGGAATATGGGAAATCGGACAGATCCGTGTTGATCACATGACTATAGAGATACTGTGTACCGATTTGCATGACGTTTGGATAAAGGAGTAATGTAAAAAAATTGGGTTTGCACAAATCGGCCTCCAGGTGGCGCTATAACAGGCCCATGTGAAAGATTTGAGGCAGAGGTTCTGAATTGGCATCCAGGGAGTGTGTGTGCACAGTTTCGCAGCGACCGGGCCAACGGTGCCAGAGATTAGCTGCTAACACACGGACAGGACACACGGACACACGGACACACACACGGACGGACGGACGGACGGACGGATGGAGTAAAACATACTGTCTCGCCATGCCTTTCGGCCTGGCGGAGACAATAATTTAATTGATGTATTCAAATTCTAATCTGATGATATATGACAGGGGGAAAATGATATTCTGTACATGCTAGCTAATAACTGACCAGGAAGGCGTAGAGGTGGTCTCTGACGGTCTCCAGTTCCTGGGGTACCGTTACAGACTGGGTAGTCCAGAACTCGAGCCGGTCCAGAGCCGACCGTAACCACTGGCTTAGCTCTGCTGACTCCCTCTGGTACCTGCGGTTGAGAACAGGAAAACAATTAGGCTTTGACAGACAGAAAAGTACTGTGACTGAAACAAAGGATTTAAAAGTGCCACTGACTGACATTCAGACTGAGGGGACATAAACAGACAGACAAAAAGTGAGACTAGCGGCCACACGTCCTTCATCCCTGGCCCGTGTGACTGACCTGGTCCAGTGTTTGAGGGTGGAGTCCAGGCGGTGCAGCTCCTTGTTGACCTTGGTGGTGGAGGATAGCCAGTGCTCTCCGAGCTGGGTGAGCTGGTTCTCCAGGTCTGAACAGCACACCGACAGCAGCAGCCTCTTCCCTTCCTCCAGCACCTGGTACAGCTGGGGCTGATGCTCCGTCAGGCTGGCCTTCAGACGCTGGGGAGATGGAAGGCAGGAATGACAGAATACATTTGTGAATTGAATTTATATATTATAATAAACATGCAACATTATAGCTATCAAGGGCTATGTCCCCATTATGAAAAACAATTAAATTTTCAAACACGATGTATAAAATAAGTAAAAGCTGAGAGCAGTTGAGGAAGAACCGATGCTGAGGTGTTTTAAAAGAAATATAAGTTCAAAACATTTCACCATTTGTGTAATCCACTGCATCGGCTTACTTATTTGTATACTATGCATTCATGAATGAATGTGCGCATGAGCGCACGTGTGATTACATCCAATATATTACAGTACGTGTGAGTATAGTACCTGGTAGAGGTGCATCCTGTCATTGAGTCGCTCTTCCGTCTCCTCCACCAGGCCTACAGTAGGGATGCAGCACTCCACAGCCTCCAACTGCCTACACAAAGCCTGGTAGTCCTCCATCAGCCTGCTCCACGACTGGAAGCCAGAGGGAAGGGGAATGACTGGGGTCATTAACTGGACACTGCTTCACTCATGTCATTATGATATCCATTATGCTATCCATGAGTGTGATGCTTCATCTATAATCCAGCAAGCAACAACCAACTCTGCCCTTTGAGGTTATAAACTCAAGATTTAACAACACATGTTTGTGCCCTCTGTCCATCCCAGCATTTAAACACTCCCGCCTACCTCCAGAATGCCCTCCAGCTCTACTCCTCTCCTGTGGGCCTGTTTGAGGATGTTGTGGGCCAACACCATTGTCTCCTCCAGTGCCTGGCTCTCTCTCTGCACCACCAGCCCAGACACCTTTCTGTAGAACGTCTGGGTTAGGATCATATGGCACTCCAGACCCTGGAAGAACTCCTAGGAAAGAGGGCGAGGAGGAGTTGAAATGAGTGACCAATTCTGGTACTGCTAAACAATTACAAATAATAACAACAATGTAAGCTACAATCCATACGTTACACACGTATACATTATACCATACGTTATACATTAACATACTCCAGCATACAGATTGGGTAAAATAAGGTTTTATTCCTTTAAATAAGTTACAGATTGTAGCTTTAACTGTAGAACGCCGCAAATCTTATGATTTCAATCAAATATTTTGTATTCATTCCGCACTTACTTTGTGCTTGTCCAGCAACAACTGGACTTCAATGACAGAAGCCACGGTCATCTTCTGGTCAGCGGCCATCTTGTCCTGGGCGGTGTCCACCAGGTCAGTGAGGTCATGAAGGGCAGCTTCATACTGGGCCTTCAGAGTCAGGCTGTGGTTCAAACTGCTACGTCTGGAACCCACCATCAACACCAGCTCCTCATACGCATCCTACACACGCACACGCACACACACAATTATTTAATTAACCAATTATCCACTGAGTCATTTAAACACAACACAAACATATTCTGAATTTTGTTTAGTTTTTGTTTAGTCTATAATGACATTCTAAAATTGGGACGCCAAAGTTTAAAGGGATTCTAGGCAACATTAAGCCTAAATTTAAAAAATATTTATATATATATATTTTGCATTTTTTCCCCTCTATCAGCCACTATATAATGATGCTGGGGTGTTTTCCTGCATTGAAACACAGTCCTCTTTCTGAAATCCGTATTTCCCCTACAGTTTATGTTTGTCCGGGACGTAAATGCACGGACGCGCACGTGTGAACTGTTCGAGTGAAACCGAATGGAACCGAGTGCAGCCGACAAAAATGGAACGACGCGCCATTGTTTTCTGTGGGCAGTTTTTACTTTTTACTTTCGGTTTTAAAACGCTCTCAAACTTATTTTTTGAGGCACGGAATTTACTTTTAAGATATCGTTTGGATAGAATTTAGTTGTTTAACTTCATATATGTGGTCAATTTATCATGATAGAGATTTAAAAATAAAAATTCAGTTTAGAAGTCCCCCCTGCGTCACCCCCTGGTGGTCGGGGAAACAAACTGCTGATGAGGAGGGGGGGGGGCAGTGGAGGGGCTGTGTTTGATAACAGTTTTTTTTATTTTTTTTATCTCTGAACTTGCCTACAACCCCTTTAAATGGTTAACGGGATAGTTCACCCCCAAAAAATACTTTTTTTCTATCGATTAGTCACCCCATGGAGGTGGATGAACTTGAATTCATGGATAGTTTTTTTTTTGTCCTATTCCTAAGCCAATAATTTGATGACCAGCGGACTGGTAGGCAGCGGTTCCGGTAGGAGACACAAAGGAGAGTCTTTGTGTCTCCTACCGGAACCGCTGCCGGTCATCAAATTATTGGCTTAGGAATGCGACAAAAATTATCCAATTATCCACTGAGTCATTTAAACACAACACAAACATATTCTGAATTTTGTTTAGTTTTTGTTTAGTCTATAATGACATTCTAAAATTGGGACGCCAAAGTTTAAAGGGATTCTAGGCAACATTAAGCCTAAATTTAAAAAATATTTATATATATATATTTTGCATTTTTTCCCCTCTATCAGCCACTATATAATGATGCTGGGGTGTTTTCCTGCATTGAAACACAGTCCTCTTTCTGAAATCCGTATTTCCCCTACAGTTTATGTTTGTCCGGGACGTAAATGCACGGACGCGCACGTGTGAACTGTTCGAGTGAAACCGAATGGAACCGAGTGCAGCCGACAAAAATGGAACGACGCGCCATTGTTTTCTGTGGGCAGTTTTTACTTTTTACTTTCGGTTTTAAAACGCTCTCAAACTTATTTTTTGAGGCACGGAATTTACTTTTAAGATATCGTTTGGATAGAATTTAGTTGTTTAACTTCATATATGTGGTCAATTTATCATGATAGAGATTTAAAAATAAAAATTCAGTTTAGAAGTCCCCCCTGCGTCACCCCCTGGTGGTCGGGGAAACAAACTGCTGATGAGGAGGGGGGGGGGCAGTGGAGGGGCTGTGTTTGATAACAGTTTTTTTTATTTTTTTTATCTCTGAACTTGCCTACAACCCCTTTAAATGGTTAACGGGATAGTTCACCCCCAAAAAATACTTTTTTTCTATCGATTAGTCACCCCATGGAGGTGGATGAACTTGAATTCATGGATAGTTTTTTTTTTGTCCTATTCCTAAGCCAATAATTTGATGACCAGCGGACTGGTAGGCAGCGGTTCCGGTAGGAGACACAAAGGAGAGTCTTTGTGTCTCCTACCGGAACCGCTGCCGGTCATCAAATTATTGGCTTAGGAATGCGACAAAAATTAAATAATATCCATGAATTCAAGTCTCGATGGGGTGACTAATCGATAGAAAAAAAAGTCATTTTGGGGGTGAACTATTCCTTTAATAAACTTTACAATCCATGTGTAAGTCCTGGACTGGAACAGTGTCACAAATGAAAAAGACAAAAGAAAGGTGTGGTGCATTACACTGATACATTGGTTCAATGTATCAGTACAGGTGACATATTTCAGGTATATTATTGAGGCCATTTTTGCATTGCATGGAACTTTAATTACCTGTAGTTTGAGGAGGTCCTGGTTGGACACCTGGTCAGACTTTAAACCCTCAGATCTGGTCTTCAGCTCAGTCACTCTCTGTTCAAACTCCCTCAGACTGTCCTCCACCTCTGATAAGGTCTACAAAATAAGAAACAGTAAGTGAGGTTTTCTCTGAATTCACTGATGCTTTGCTATAAATCTTAATATATTTTGTGAATACTATATTGCTATTCATAAAACGGGTAGCTCAAATCACATCACACAATCTGATTGGTTGATAGCCATGGTATAATGAAGTCATGCTATCAGTGTGTATCTTACTTCTATCTGTTTGGTGGCAGGTCTGTCCACAGTTCCAGCCATCCTCTGTAGCAGCTGGTGTTTACTATCACTCAGAGCTGTGAACAGCATCCTCAACTCATTCTAGGAGAGACAACAGAAGCAGGGTTATAAACACATTCATATGAAGAGGTCTTTACAGATGGTTTCAAAGAACATCAGTGACCATTCTATCCCAGTGGTTCTCTTTTTCATTTCAAGGACCAACACTCTGAGAGTGTACAAATGGAACCTTTTGGTTCAGAGTTACAGAACTTTAAGGGTCTTTTGGAACCCCCTCAAGGAACCCTGAGGGTCCCTGGACCCCACTTTGTGAACCACTGTTCTATCGCATGTGAACTTTCGTTCTATTTCCTGCATACTACAGTATATCAAATCAGAAATCCATGAGCTCCACACATGCACACGTGTGTGCGCACACACACACACACACACACACACACACACACACACACACACACACACACCTGGATGGTAGAATGCTCTTGCAGCCGGTCCCTCATGTTGTCACAGTGCTGGTCCAAGGTGGAGTCCAGCAGGCCTAGCCGCTCCTGCAGGCCGTCCACGGTGTCCTCCATCAGGGCTTGCTCCTCTCCTCCACACAGCCGGCCCGCGCTTCCACCCAGCAGGTCTCTGCACTGACTCACCTCCTCGGTAACCTCCTTCAGCTCTTTACTCAGGCCCTTCAACAGAGGTGACGTTGTTGTTTGAGTTTAGTATAATCCCAATGTGTGTGTGTGTGTGTGTGTGTGTGTGTGTGTGTGTGTGTGTGTGTGTGTGTGTGTGTGTGTGTGTGTGTGTGTGTCACACACTATATTATACACTTCTGTATGATGAAACAACATTGTCCAGTGCAGTCTCTCACCTCAAGGTGATAAAGTTGTGTCTCTGTGTCCTCAGACAGCAGAATCGGACCAGAGAGAAGCTGGTTCTCAGCGCAGTCCAGCCATGAGGAGGCAGCTGACACTGCTGCATACAGGTCCTCCTGCATTGCCACCACCTCCAGTGATCCCCCTGCCTTGAAGTCCCCACCGCCTGTCTTGGAAGACAAGTAACAGTAACAGTGTTACTAGGGTTATTTCATTTTATTTTATTTATTTCAGAGCTCATCAATTTTTGCTCATCAATCCGATCAATGTGCTTTTTCAGATCCCAAAGCTACCTTTGAAAATAGGTTACATATAATGACAAATACTGGGAAAATAAAGTTAGATTCAGAAAAAGGTTGGGGTGGATTTGTGGTGTACCTCTTGAGCTATTCTCTCTAGAGTCTGGGTGCACGACTCAAACAGGACCCTAGGAGAGCGGGGATCCTGGCTCGCTGACTCGCCCCTCAGAACCACACCGGGACTGGATAAACGAGACCTATGGAGCACCTGGATTCACATTTGACAACATAAACACGAGACCGTCAAACAGGCAGCAAGGACGGTTATAATCTTGCAAATGACACAAATGAAAAATAAATGAAGTGTACTAAAAATGCTTTTCAACATTAAGAAAACCTTCAGAAATGACTCAATCTTGACACACAAAGTAGTAGCACCACTTAAGCACTATTTTATACCTAGTCGTACGATGGTGTTACGTGGCGAAAATAGACGATCTACAAGCTCACAATGCGTTGCGATGCGTTGTGGTGAGCTTGTAGATCAGCTATTTTCATTATTTTGAAACATTTCCAACGATTTTCGCCTTAAAATGAAGAGAGAGACTGTGCATCGGTACCGGGCTGAGCTGGTCTTGCTCCAGGGAGTTGAGAGACAGCTGCAACTTGGTGCTCTGGTCTTTATTAAGGTTCTCCCACCTCTGTCTCAGCTGGTCCAGGGGGGTCAGGCTGTCCACCTCCAGCAACAGTCCTCCTGGGACTGACATCTCACTGTGGAAACATACGTTTGACATGAGGACAATGAGGGAAGAACATAATGTGCTATCACACTGGGGACAACTGTCATGCCCCCTGGTCCTGGAGGCTTTCCTCCTTCAATTCCCCTTAATATTATGCTTATAATAATATACTTATAATATAATAGTGTCATCTTGCAAAGATTATTTAAAACCAAACCCAAGGGCTTCATTACAAATTGAAATTTAACAGAAAGGAAAAGTAAAACGCACCACATGTACCTGTAAATAAATAATGCATTTTTGTCAAGAAGTGAGAAAGACAAACTGCAGTACCTGTCTCCGTTAGGTGTGGTCTGTTGGCTTAGTAACTCCTCTCCAACGCTGGCTACAGACTGTAGCAACCTCCTCTGTTCCGCTACCTGCTCCTCTAGCTCCTACAGCAACAGAAAGAACAGCAGCACATTGTATCAGATACTGTACTCCAACAAGGGCTAGGACTTGCTATTTGAAATAGTTACCTTTCATTTAAATCAATATAGTTTTGCACCATGCTACTGATTTCATCATCTGAGAACGCAGGCCATCAAAAGGAAACTAATGGTTTATAACGGATCTGGCTCAACGTTCAAGTTTGTGTTTTATTGTTACATCTTGTGTACAGGTACATAAGAGTAAAACGTATTTTTGGTGGGGTCTAACATAGAAAAAGACTACTGTCTCTCACCCTCTGTCGAAGCAGGTTGTCATGGTGCTGCTGTGTGCGTGTGGAGCGAGCCTGAGACAGCCAGTCCTGGACGTTGGGACTCTGGGACAGAATGGAGTCCGGCTCACTGTCCTCCTGCTCCTGTAACGATCCCTGGATGAAGATGGATAGAGAGACATCATGGGTGGCAGAAATGTGATGACAGATTTATAGTAGGGTAATGTGCCATTTGATATCATATCAAGCTAATTGCCATTTATAAAATTCCAGCCATGATAACTTCTCTAGGGAAAATATTTCTTCTGGACATAAAAATATATGTATAATATATAACATCTGTTAACATCTGATCATGTGGCAATGTGTAACACCCTTGGCGAGAACAAAAACACTATGTATGTTTCAAATCATTACTACAGTAACTGAAAATGCTGTGTCATCAGAAACAACACCTGTTCCAATGTGTTTAGTGTCAGTGTGATGCGACGAGGTAGCATCCTTTTGTCTGCGTCTGAGGCCCATTGTGAGAAATACAGGCCCCTGTTGTTCTGCGGTTAGTGGAGGGAAACAGGGGACCTTTATGAAGGAGGCCGACGTGACCTTTGGCATTTCCACAATACTACCATTGATGAAGATACAGCAAAACAACATACTGCAATGCAGCACAACAGAACAGAACTGCGTTCGACAGAGACAAGAGGGAGAAAGGAACATGAGCTAAATGGAAATGGAGGATGAAAATAGGATGAATTGAAGAGAGGACGGGACAGGGGAAGAACATAGACCGGAGTGAAGGGGAGAGAGAGAGAGAGAGACTGACGATGAACCCCAATGGTCAATCCTTGGATGTCACAACACCCATACAGTGCATCTCACCTGTATGTCCACCTGTTTGTCCTGCAGCATGCGCTGCAGCTCCACCAGGCTGTCTTTGAGGGACTGGAGCTTCAGGGTGAGCTGCTCCGCCTCCTCCTTGGTGCCGGCGCGGCCCTCCAACAGCAGGCTCTCGCTGTGAATGGAGAGCTCTGACAGCGACGCCACCTTCCGCTCGATCTCAAACAGCATGTTCTGAAACGGCAGGAAGAGGCAGGCAAGCTCAGTCATCATCATCAAGTTGACCTGAATTTAGAATGTCAACTGGCCCTGGAAGGAATCATATCAGACTACTAAATCATATTGCCACACAGTGACCTGCCCACAGATCCACTCATAACTAAGCTAAAACCCTGCATGGGTGACTCGTTTAAAACAGCCTGGCATTGTTGGAATATCTACTGTAACGTCATCAAATTGTCGCTCCCCGTAGTTCAACAGTGTGACTCATTAAAGGGAAGCTCTCCAGCGGAACTGGATCTGCTATCTGTGCTACATGATGGGCGATGACAGCCTGCTCTATTGCACAGGAGCTATACCACCCAATGGGGACAGTCTTTTCTTCTACTCAAAGAGCTCTTATTGGCTGTGCGTGACAGTGAATGACAGGCACTGTCCCGGTGGTTGGTAGGCATCTACTCAGCATAATGCACCAGGCTTTCATTTAGCTGTTTCCAGAATGTACTTCACACATGCACGTCCTCTTTTACTGCCACATTCAGTGTTTCCCCCTCTTTTCTCTTTCACTCACTCTCGTTGATTTGCATATATCCTTTTCCCCCCTCTCTCTCCAAATCCTCATCGGCACATTCAAACTGATTCAGTTGAGAAGCAACAAATCATTGCTTCCTAACAAAAGCGACCCTCCTATTCCATGTGAGAACAATTGCGTGGAAGGTGGAAAAAGCGAGGATTAGGGTTTTGTAGCTCCTCCTTTCAAAAGGAAATACGAGGCCCAGAAAGAAAGAAGTGGTCGTCATTCTCCCACCACAATGTAGAGTGTCTTCATACACCTCCTTCTCCTTCCATTCAGTGCCATTCAGGCGGCTGGAGGGTGGGGGTCTCATTTACTACCTACACAGTAAAATCTCTCTCGCGCTTCAGTGCTCTCGGTGCCCAGCGTTTTTGCTGCAGCGCCTTAGGCTCCTAAAGCAGACAAAAGTTCAACTTTTGGAGAGGAGCGCCACTCATTTGATCCTCCTGATTGTGTCTGTCAATCAGGTCATTTACGACCTGATGTTGAATCGTTACCACAACCATGAGAAGGCCATGCTTGTAGTTGTATCACATAAGCTATTTGTGCCAATAACGCAGATGACAGGACGTTCGAGCAACAGCGGATAGGTTCCAACGTTGCAGGCATCAATAAACGCTGTGTGAGAGTGCTCTGGACATTATATCCAAAGCACTCCTCCGCTCAAAAAATGCTTTGTGGACACGGCCCCTAAGGAAAACCCTGAATTAATGAGTGGAGAAACATAATTAATGTAGATGCTCCCATACAGGTTTGCTGCATGATACAATTAAGCAATTAACGTCCTATCACACTCTGTGGCATGCAGTTGACCTCGATATTGGATTAAGATAGCAAGAGAAAGATCTACTGTATGTAACTATGAAAGAGGGTTCATTACTGGGGCACGGATGGCAGGGGCTTCAGTCACAAAGACTACTCAACTAGTGTTTCACTAGTGACTAATGTGACATCTGCATTTCAATATATGGAATGACATCAGTCCGAAGTTGTGACTCAGAAGCACACATTCAATGACCATGATGCTTGTGCATTAGTGCGATATACTGAACAAGAGGAAAAACAGAGTAGCAACTCTTCCTCAGGTAGACTGCCCCAACGCTCCTGATTTCGTGTATAGAGGGGCGGGTGTAAAGAGCCGGCGAGAGATTGCGGCTGATCCCATTGGTTCACCGATCTGTCCGTCAACCCCCGCCCCGTTAACACAACATTACGAGCGACGCCCACTGCACTCTGGTTGGTTGGGAAGTGAAACACTTCCTCATACCGAGTACACCGACGCGCTGGGCCAGGCTTTTATTTTTTAGCAACACTAAACAATAAAAGCCTGGAGATCGAGGCTATTCCTCAGGTGACTGAGAATGTCAGTGCAGGATGTGATCAGACTGTCAGCCACAACAGTCATATCACTACACAGAGAGGGATGTTATAGTAGGGTTGCAGTACACAAACCAAATTCATAATTTGACACTTCAGTGGTGCAAAATGCATTGCTATATACAGTGCATGTGTGGTGTACACCAAGAGAACAGGCCTGAATGCTTGACAGTGAGGGTGTCCGTTATGCTTTGGGGACATTTTCCTAGCATGATGCAGGTCCACTTGTATCCTAGAGGGAAGGGTCACTGCAAATCAATACAAAGAGTAATCACCTTTATCCCATGATGAAACATAATGTTGATGGGAGTTAGTCTTATGTAACCAGATCTTATGTATCTCTGCCTACTGTCTTCTGCAGTGTTGGGCAAGTTACTTTATTTTAGTAATATATTACTATTACTTATTACCTTCATTTTAAAGTAATACATTTTGTTACATATTAATGTCTGAGCAACAGTAATATATTAATATTACATATTACTTTTTAGTTACTTAAAAAAAAAGAAGCTACAATTGAACAATTAAATAATCTAGCTTTTGTATTATTATTATTAGCCCACAAATTATTTTTGGGACACAGAGATGGCAGATGGGCAGGCATTTACATTATAAGATAGGATTATGAATTACATTAATGAATCAATTTGACTTAAATTAATCAATTTATTAATAGACATACCTTCTATAATGTAGCCTATAATGACATGACAAGACTAGCCTCTTTCTATACCTTTTTTTTTTAATTAAAGTCCACAGAACAAGGACTGCATGAGCAGCATAGAATGTTGAGCCTATGAAATTAAGATAAGGACATAGAAATATGGTTAAGGTCATTTAATTGTTCAAAATTTGACCTCTCTGAACAGTGAACAGTTATACTGTAGTCGTGTCATTGTGTCAACCAATAACACATCATAACAAAATGCATCTTGACCTACAGTACCACTTGTTTGACAACCAACAACTAGCCAATTTTAAGTAACACAACCGTCCCTATGGGATCTAAACTCCATCCATGTGTGGTCAAAGTGGCAAATAAAATCTGTTAACACAGCATTTTGACATTCCCAGACACTCATTTAGATAGACATGGCATGAGTTAAAAAAATTGACTAGACAGTTAGAGTTAAGACTCATTTATATGGTCTACAAAGAACTCAGCTCTATACAATTATATTTATACCGTAGGCTACTCTTTAAATAAAAAAATCCTCATTTTATTTGACCTTTAAGAGAAGACTGCGCTAGCCATAATATATTATATCTCCCTGTCTGCTGTGTTGCCTGGTCTGATTGTTATAAGCCACATTGGGCTTGTTTTTCTGAAGTTGCTTGTAAATAATGGTAGAACGGTTGTGAGCTTGTAGGTCGTCTATTTTCAAATAGCCAACATATATAAATATGCACATTGTTTAATGGACGACATATATATAGGTTTCAAGTGCTCATGTGGCCTATTATAGTCGCTTCTTTTGGCCTTGTTTTCATAGACCTAGTTGCTTATTCCTCTCGCACAATCTGGCAACACTGCTCACGTTCCGACAGAGTCCGACATGAACTCTGCAGCTGCACCATGGGGATTTTACATTGAGCACACACACCCGATGTTTGGCTTCTAACTTAGCTCTGGACTTTAATTGCCTTTCAATAAAACCACATTTGATAGACATAAATATCACCTACATGTTACTGATTAGAGATTATTTTATATTTTTGTAATCAGTTCATTATTTCCTGCGTAATCGATGAATAAAACTGACGTGTGTAAATTGGAACATTGCATTGTGTGATGCTTAACTTGCCTTCTTTAAATAAATTAAATAGACTACCATCTTATATAAACACAATTGGCACAAGGAATTGACACTCTCCCTTCAGCTGATTATAGTAAAATTAGAATCACAGAGATTTGTTGACAATGATAGCTGTAGAGAGAGGTGCGCGCTTAGTTTTAACAGGGATTTTGCTGTAGGCTGCGGCTTTGTGGGTGGATAAAAAAAAACACCTTCACTTTGGTGGGTAACACACAAAGTAACGTAGTAACGTAGTGTCATTTTAATAATATATTACAGCTTCTCCTTGTAGTAATGCGCTATATTACCCGTTACCGCAATTCGGTAATATATTACGTAACGGCGTTACATTACTAACGCACGTTACCCAACACTGGTCTTCTGTCCATCATACTAAGTATGCTCTTTGCTCTTTACAGTAGCTCTATACTGAACACAGTCAATTAATCTGTGGAGTGTATGCAGACAGCATCAATCCTTTGAAGACTAGGCTCTAGTGTACATGGTCTGGGACTTTTAGACCCGAGCTCCACAGGAGCCATTTGTGAGCTATAATCAGCTTACTGTCTCCCAGCTGCTTCAGTACAAACAAACCCACCTACTGTAAAATACCTCTTCTGTCTGAGCCATCGAGCTAACATCATTATAAGAAGACACTTATGTTACATGATAGGGGTCGACGTGTTAACCCTTTAAGTTCAAGTTTTTTTTTAATAGAGCCAGTTAGATTACTAACTGCTTAAACTTAAACAAACTGTCCTTTGTATTATTCTCTCCTTTCCCAGGAGGTGCTGTGTGCCATGTGATACAAATTAGCCACCCTGGAATACATTTCCTTTTACAGACCAAAGTGAACTTAATCCATAACAAAACCCAGCCTAGATCAATCACCACTTCCACTTCCCCAAAGATACCAGTCAAATCAATCAGTTTGAAGGTGAGATCAACATGGTAACAGGGTGAGCAGACGATGGAGCTTGGCTTGCTGGAGGAATGTTGGAGACCCAGTAGGACACCCTAAAGCTGAGTAGAGAGGGGGCAGACCATGATAATCCTAATCCTAATACCCAATCCAAAACACAATGCTCAGTTTAGCTCATTCATTGATAGAAGCTGAATACTACTGGATGGCCAGGGTCCTCTGACTATGATACATTTTGTTCATGTCTGGGTGGAAACCAACAAGCATAAAAGGGTCTATTCATGCAACAGACATCAACAGAGAGTAAAAGGCTTTGTTCAGACTGCAGGCAAAACCCATTTGTTTATCAAATACGATCTATAAGCATAACTGTCCACACTTTTATTTGCAAGTGATCCGATTAGATTTGTGTATTCAGAGACATTGTCAACCTATATCTGCATCGGTTGCTGTGGCAACATTGTAACAACATATGAGTGATGCTTAATTTATTCTCTCGCCGGAAATAGCAGATCTACAGTGAGCGACACAGTTGTATGATGAAGCATAAATCTGGCCTCAGTGTCTTTAGAAATCAGATTTGAACCACATTTCAAACCACTATAGGAATGTGATTAAAATCTGCAAAAATCAGTTTCCATGTGTTTTGTTTTGCTGTTCGGATAAATACCAATCTGATTCCAATCTGGATAGGCCAAAAATCTGATTTGAGCTACCAGTTTGAGCATATATAGCCTAAGAGTATGAGCTTGTCTGACATTGAAAAAACATGCAAAGAGAACAGCCAGGCACTATTTCTGGAACCCTGATACAAATCGGACACTACTGTATGTCACAGATTTTACATGCCACAATTATTTTTGACATGTGACACACTGACAGAGGCTCTAGCAGAACAGGATCTGCTATCTTAGCTACAGGACAAGAGATGACAACAGAGACATACTGTTACTGTATACTTTTGTCTACCGTGGAAACAGTACCATTGGGTAATGAGTACACCAGTGGTTCTCAAACTTTTTCATGTCAAGGACCCCCAAAATGACATGTATTTGGCTGCGGACCCCCATCTCAAAAATATTTTGTGCCAGGGATTTTTCAAAAATAGCAGATCTACAAGCTCCATAGCGTGGCCCTCGGTACCGTGCTATGAGCTTGTATATCTGCTATTTTTTAACTATATTTATTGTACCCCCCCAAGGACCCCTAGGGGTCCCCGGACCCCACTTTGAGAACCAATGGGGTACACCACAACAGTTTCCCCTCAACAAACCAAACCGTAAAACTCTCTACCCCCTCGGCCTCTGTAAACGACAGTCTCAGTTTGATGACATCATCATGTGACACAATCAGTCTCACCTGGCAGTCTATGAGTTGATCTTCCATATCCATGTCATCATTTTGGGGCTGGAGGGCGGAGCATAACGTGGCACGGGCGCTCAGCAACCAATGGTCCAGTTCCTCGGCTTCGCTATGGTAACGCTGCAGCGCCTGTTCCTGACGCAGCTCCTCTAGCTGTTCGCTCAGTCTCTCCTAAACACGAGAACATGACAAACAAGAGATATTAGATGGATAATAGGCACAAAACCTCCGTATTTGTCATACACAATACAATCCGGATTGTTAAAAGAACCATATGTCTGCTTCAGCAATAGATTGTACATAAACATAGACCATTTTGCCATTCATTGTTACATTTTGTCCAAAGTCATCAAAATGCTACCAAACATAAATTAATTAATGAGTCACAGCTGGCTTAACAAAACTGCATCGAACACTGACCAACAAGTAGTCAAATAATGGCATATCATAGTTCAAAAATATCAAATGGAGGCTGATAAAACCCCTTTTATCAGCCTCCATTTGATATTTTTCCAGCATTCCACCCAATAAAATATGGAGTGTTCATTTAACTGCGACTAGTTTCCCAGTACCTCCAGCAGCTGGCGTTTCCCGGAGGCCTTCATGCGAATGGTGGCCATTCTCTCTCCCAGCACGGTGAGCGTGGACTGTAGAGCCAACTGGTCCCCAGGGTCTCCCTCGCCGTCGCTGTCTCCCAGGCCGTCGCCCAGTAGCTCCTCTGAGAAACACATCTGGAGCTCAGTGATCTCGTCCTGCAGCATCAGGATCTCATCCATCAGGGCCTGGATTGCAGGGAAACGAGGGGAAGGAAGAATGGAACATTGAAATATATGGAAGACAGGGAAGGGAAGAAGATTTGTGAGATGAGGAAGGATTGGGCTTCGGAGACAAAACCAAAGTGACCAAAATGGCTCGTCTCACTGTTGTCAAAAGGGGACCGTAACAACTGGGACCGCCAGTCACCGTGAAGTTGGCATAGCAACAGCGAACAGTGCTGCGGTGTCTTTGAGCCCTGCACACAGCCTAGTAGAATTAAACCCCTTCATCATTCTCTGTGTTTTCACTGAGCACAGAGAGTCGGGGCTACTTGTCATCTTTGTCTTTAACGCATGGCTCAACTCCATTTCTGTTCTCTACCATTCAGACCATTAGTCTATTGTTTCCCCTGTCCTCATCTGAACTCACCTCCCTCCCTCCCTCCCTCACACCCCCCCCCCCCTCCCCACACACACTTTCTCTCTCTAACACACACATACAGTACAAACACTGACTTCCCAAATACCTCCTGGCCTGTCTGCCCCCCCTCTCCCTCACCTGGTGTGCAGCCATCTGGCTCTCGGGGCTCTTGCTGGGTTCTAGACCCTCGTTCAGCGCTGCCTCGATGGACTCCATCTTGGTAGAGACGGACTGGAGGGACTCCTGGTAGTGCTGCTGTCGCTCCAGAGCTTCATACAGACTCTTCTGCTTCTCACTGATCTGAGGTGGGAGTGCAGTCAGACAAAGAGTGAGAGAGTGCTGATGAAAAGGTAGGCGGTGGGAGTAAAAAAACGATGTGCAGCGTACACAATACTGGTCTAAACACGTCATTGTCTACTGACAGCTTCATCAACCGATTGTACATAAACATAAGACCATTTTGCCATTTTGATTATAATATGTTGCGGTTGTCGTATATTTGTTTCCCTGGAAGTTGTAATAATACTGCACTGAAATGAATGGAAAATATTGTCATCCTTAAATACCTACAGTAACAAACCACAGTCTGCTTTGGAGAATGGTTGGCAGTATTGTTAAGTATATAGTTGTACGCAATAAGTTACACATGCCAGACCACCAGTACGATCCTGGAAATGAATCCTCAGGGGATCTCAGAGCTGTTCCTGTACAGTTATGTTCTTACTATATATATTTCCATCCTGGTGTATGTTTTGTTGCTGAGAGACATTTCTGTTTCTGGTGCACTGGTGCAGTATTTCTATATAAAGCGAACACTGACTGCAGCGTGGCAGTTAGATATTCAGCTTCACTTCGGCAGGTTAATCTCTGACCAGGTGACGTACCACATTCTTTAGTGTTTCCCAGGACCTCTGCAGGTCATCCAGGTTAGCAGCGCTGCTTTCCATAGACGGGTCATACAGCTCCTGGAGGGGCGCACGACTCAGGTTGGCTCGACCCTACAATTATGTAAGAAGACGGTTTGTGAAAGTCTTGCTATGTCTGTTTGTCTGCATGTACGGATGTTCTTGCACGATTATTGCACATAATACTGACTTTATACTGACTTACTGCCATTGAAAGCTATGATGTCATCATTTTCACATTGTTGTTTGTCTAAATTGTTACAGAATTATCCTGTGTCTTGATGTTGTCCTATGTTACATGTTGCACCTTAACCAGAACCAATTCCTTCATGTCCTATGTACTAGCAATAAACACCCGCTTGTTTCTGAGTTCTGTGTGGAAGCATAGTTGGCTAGGGGAGAGTGGTCTGTTTACAACTACCCACTGAATGACCATGTAATTGCTATAAGTGTCCTGTATCATGTCATGTTCTCAGCTTGAAGCAATTCATTATAACCCCTAAATGTCCACATTCTTACAAAGAAAATGTCCAATTTAAGAGCGGTGAGTAGGACTGTTAGCTATGTGCTGAGTTTGTCTTGATCCTCTGTGGGATGTTATTCATTTTTACCCCCCCCCCCCCCATCTCTCCCTCTCTCTCTCCCTCCCTCCCTCTATCTCTAACTTTCATAATAATTTCCTTCTGTCTGTCTCCAACTCCTATTAACTTTGCTTCTAACCATACTGCGTTGGTCCTCTCTCTCTACAGTAAATCAGCAGTGAATCATTGACACATAACATGATGCAGAAGAACAGATATTTCACCGTGAAATAATCATCATGACTCAGTTCCCAAAACTGCAGTGCTGACCCCCTACCCCAGTTCTACTAATAATATCCATCTGTCTGGGCTGTCTAGATCACAGACCAATACCAAAGAAAATATATTTCGCACTAACTTGCCATGCTAACAGCATCGCACAGAAAAAAAACTCAAGGGAGTAAAACGAATGAAGGTACAGCTACACTGATGACCTGATAAGGCGGCAGGCAGATGCAACACAGTAACCGTCCAGCTGCTCATCCAACGTGGGTGTGGTAGAGGAATGTTATAGCAGCAGTGCATATGGGTGAGGGCTGTAGTGGTGATACTAGCAGACGGGGGGGGGGGGAGCAGGTGGTGCTGGGCGTAGTAGTACATACTGCAGATGCATCTAGATGTGATGGTTTGGTCATAATGTTGCCGATCGAGGAATTGTAAAGTTTAATGCGTTAATGTAAGCTCATGCAGCCATCATACACAATCACTCTGAAGGACGACGGAATTTGTAGAAAGCAACATGTGAAATGTAAAATGTAAACTCTTTGGAGATGGTTTGTTGTGGTCGGTGGTTTAGAGATGGAAGGGTACCGAGGTGTCGAGGGGTGGGTGGGTGGGTTGCAATACCTGGTTAAGAGTATCAGGGTTAGCCCCAGGAGAGGGGGAGCGACAGGCAGGGGGAGAGGAGACCTCACTGTTGGTGCCCTCCTCCCCTGACTCCTCCGTCACAGGGGAGAGCAGCGTGTGGCAGCGGCCCGCGGTCATCTGACCCACCACACACACACACAAACACACACACACCACAAACGTACACCAGAAGAAGCAGGAAGGGGGAAATAAAAGGAGGAGAGGAGAGGAGAGGAGAAGAGAAGAGAAGAGAAGAGAAGAGAAGAGAAGAGAAGAGAAGAGAAGAGAAGAGAAGAGAAGAGAAGAGAAGAGAAGAGAAGAGAAGAGAAGAGAAGAGAAGAGAAGAGAAGGGAAGGGAAGGGAAGGGAAGGGAAGGGAAGGGAAGGGAAGGGAAGGGAAGAGAAGAGAAGAGAAGAGAAGAGAAGAGAAGAGAAGAGAAGAGAAGAGAAGAGAAGAGAAGAGAAGAGAAGAGAAGAGAAGAGAAGAGAAGAGAAGAGAAGAGAAGAGAAGAGAAGAGAAGAGAAGATGCAAAAAGAGGAGGAGAGAGGAATACAAGATATGACAGAAAGTGATAGGAGAGTGAAGAGGTAGAGAGAGTGACAACAGATAGAGAGAAAGAGGTATAATCATTAGTAAGGGGGGCGTAGCTTCAGGAGGCTGCAGAGTTAGCACTTTTTCTGATTAATTAGAGAGTAATAAAATAACAGAGACCCAAAGGATCACATTACTGGCATAAAACACCACCGGGCTAGTACAGTACATAGCATTCAAAACAGCTTCCTCATGTATCGCATTGATCTGCACTAGGTAACGGAGAGTCCTGGAATCCATTGGCAATGAGTGATCCCTTTTACAGCATGCATCAGAGGAAAGAAACGGTCATTGGCAGGAAGTTATAATGCACACGCAAGCACGCAGTGTGTACAACTGAGTGTCTTATAAATGGAATAGTTCAACTGCCTCGTCAAGGAGACAGCAACTAGTTTTTAATCTACATCACACTATTTGTGTCATGACATCAAAGCAAAACTGTTTAAAGGCAGTCCTGGAAGATCAAGGGCCAAGCCAAACCAGATCAGAGACAACAACATAACACAGTTAAGACAGACCCAGACGGAGAGGACAGTGATTGCGGTGCAGAAGCAGCTGAAGCAGCACAGTTGACTGCATGCCTCAGTACAGAGGCAGAACTGGAATGCGAGCCAACGTCTAACGGGCTGCTTTTTGGCGGTTGTAGTGGAACTTGGCGGACTGACTTGGGACGTTGTTAGCTGCAGTCTGGAACCTTTTTATTCCCGCGCTTCATGGTGCAACGCAAGGCAACGGGCTACGTGGGCAGACCAGTGTGTGTGAGAATCTTAATAGGTCTGTGCAGGCAGTGAAATCAGACCCAAACCAAACAGCACCGTTAAGGTTAAGAATGGGACAATGGTACTAACTATGTGCAACGATAATGAGTGAAGGATGGCAGCAGTCCGGAGCCAATTCATACCCAAACACAAACTATTCTTGCTGTAACACACACACACACACACACACACACACACACACACACACACACACACACACCCCCACACACACACACACACACACACACACACACACACACACACACACACACACACACACACACACACACAGACTGCAGTATCCTGTTTCCTGGCCCATTGAGACCAAACCATAAACGGCAGCAACAAGAACATGAAAACAACAGCAAAGGAAATCAGAATTAGAGGAGAGAGAGAGCGAGAGAGCGATAGGGAGAGATAGGGAGATACAGAGAGAGGGCATGATGAGAGACATCTGTAGAAACTCTTGAGAACCGGAAGATGATCAAGCAAAGGATGACAGAGCAGCAGGCAGACAGATTCAGGTTAATATGAAACAAACGCAGTGACACACAGCACACACACAGAAATAGAAAACACTGTCGGCAGCTATCAGTGTAGAGCTACACAGCAAGAGGCAGCCAGCAGAGAACAGTAATGTAAGACAGGGAACGAAACAGAAGCCTGCTTGGGTTTCTCTAGCAGTACTATACATAAGACACAGTGCAGGCCCACAGTGGATATCGGACGGTGATATATGGATAATGCTGGGTGCTGAATTAACACACACCCACAGTAGTATAGACACACATTATTGTGGGTGTTTAAGGGAAGCCGGTCAGCACTCACCATGACCACAGAGGGGTGCGCAGGCAGCTGCTTGGCAGAGGCTCCGGCCAGGACACCGGGCAGCTCGTCGTCGCTCAGCTCATCCATGCCGTCCGACAGACCCTCCACCTCGCTGACCGTCAGCAGCATGGTGGCGTGCTTGGCCTTAACCGTCAGCATCTTGCACTTGGAGTGCAGCGAGGCGATCTGATCCTGGTAGCCGCGGATCTTCTGGGCCAACTCCTGTCAAAACATATCCGGCAACACCACCCCACCACCCCCCACGCAGATAATAATGAATAGATGTCCACCGAACACCAAACTCCAGCACAGCCCCCACCTCTCTCTCCAGGGTCAATCTCAGTGAGTCAGTCCACAATGGAAAAAACCAATAGCTTCACCGGCTGAATAAGATCCCCCTGAAAAAAGGGCTGGGGATGAGGAGGAGGGGGGGTTGTTGTTTAGTTGAGGTGGTTCAGCGTTGAATGCAGTGGACGGCCTGAGTGGAAAAGAGCCGGCACTGGAGGAGTAAAGTGGAACAGAAGCATTTTCTTCTTCTCTTCTCTGCCTCTCGCTCTCAGTCTCATAGTGTATGTGTGTGGTGAGAGAGAGTGAGAGAGAAAAGCAGTGCCTCAGCTCTGTGACACACACACACACATACACATACACAGACTCTCTTCTCTCTGGGATCTCTAAGCCAATCAGAGCAGCCCAGAGGCGGGTGACTCAAAGCGGCGGCGGAGAGCTCCACCGACAGGATGTTTGGTTGAGAGACACAGAGACCCCTGAAATAGTTCAAAATCTACAGTCTCACACACACACACACACACACACACACACACACAAGGGGAAAGGAAAACAGGAAGTGATCTCACTGCCTTCCCCCCTCCTTCCACTTCCTTGCTCCACCAATCCCTGAGGCAGATTCCTTTCAACAAAAGAGAGAGAGCGCTGCAAGGAGAGAGGGTGCGTTTGAGAGAGAGAGAGAGAGAGAATGACAGAGGGAGGCTCAAATAACAGCCTTGTTATGGGCAGGCTCCTCCCCTGCCTCTTTTCCCCTCCTCCCTCCCTCTGTCCCGCAGATGGTCGATGCGCTGATAATCAGGTCATGTGACTAACTGGCGAGTGGACCTGCAGCTATCTCGCTCAGCTTGGAGACCAAACTCAAATATTAACTCACTGACATGGCCAACCAATCTGCGATCTACACGGATTGCAACAACAAGCAAGCACAGAACATGAAAACTATAATGACAATGTAATAAGAATATAATGTAAAAGAAATTGTTCTGCAGTTTCTTTTCTCCCCTATTTCTATTTTTCTCTTGGATACTCGCTCTCTGCACAGTCTGCAGGGGGCTATAAACACACTCTCAGCAAAGTGAAAATGCTGCACCAAGTATGGGGCTTGAGATCTGCATTGGTACTGCAGTCCACTGTATCTAACTGCTGTACCATTATCCAACTGAAATCTTATCCCTGTGCAGAATGTATCAGCATGCACCATCAGATAAGCTGAGAATGTTTGTATGTATGCGGGGCCGGTAGAGAACGTCATTTATGATGGTTGTTGTACTGTATGACATTGTGTGTCTCACAGTACACTATTAGAGAGGAGTCAAATAAACATTGTTTGCTTTGAACATATCGGTAGCACTTGCTATGCATCCTATGTGTATAACGCATCATGAACATACTTATAAGGCATTATAATCTGCTCATAACCCTGTATAATCAGATTTATAAGAGCTCATAAACACTCATAATGCTTTATAACCATAACCATAACACATTATAAAGCTTGTTATAATGACTTATAAGTTCAAGTATAAATGCATTGTATTAAGCTTATAACACGTGATGATTAAAGTTATACATATTCATAACAACGTATAATGCAATCATAAAACATTATACAGCATGTTATAATGTCAAGTATTATAATACTTCATAATTGCTACCCACTTGGTAACACTTGCTATGCAACCCAAAATGTATTCTCATAGTTATAATCCATTATAATCAATCCTTTATTATCACTGCTATAATGCATTATAATCACAGTTGTAATGCATTATAAGTGATAATAAGGCATTATAACAGTGATTCAAATGTGTTATAACAGTGAGTATAAGGCATTTTATACTTTATTATACAGCATTATTAAATGATCATAAAGTAATAAATAGCCACTTATAATAACTTATGATCATAGTGTAATGCATTATAACAGTAATTATAATGCATTATAACAATGATTTAAAAGCGATAAAGATTTAATAATAACACCTTATAAAATGATCATAATGTCACAAATGTTCACTTTATAATAACTTATAATCACAGTATAACACCTTATAAATGATAATAAGGCATTATAAACGTGATAATAAAGCCTTATAAAATGATCATAAAGTAACAAATGACCACTTATAATAACTTATAATCGTATTACAATGCCTTATAATAATGCATTATAATGGTTATGACACATTATAACAGTGATAACAAAGCATTATCAATTGATTATAATGAATTATAACTATGAGCATTAATTTGGGATGCATAGCAACTGTTACCAATTTGGCAGCAATTATGAAGTATTATAACACTTGATACTTATAAGTCATTATAAAAGGCCTTATAATGTGTTATGGTTATAAAGCATTATGAGTATTTATGAGCTCTTATAAATCTGATTATACAGGGTTATGAGCATATATATATATATATAATGCCTTATAAGTATGTTCATGATGCGTTATACACATAGGATGCATAGCAAGTGCTACCGATGTGGCTTATTAACTTCAAATGGAAAACAGCCACATTATGGAATAAAATCAAACGCATAATGCATAAATAAATGCAATGAATAAATGATTGTTCAAAGAATAGTTTTATGAAACGCAATCTGTATTACACCTCTGTTTTATGGTATTACACAACTACATTGTATTATACATTTTTCATGCACCCCCCCCCCTCTCTCTCTCTCTCTCAGGGCTCTTTGATGTTGAAGTAGGTGACCCCATTATAAAATCCATTTAAAACATTAATTGCATAATAATCTTCTGGGATATTAAATGAGCAATTGAAAATACAGAACATGATTGTCAGTTAGATGGTCATTGAAATTCTATGTACTGATCATTTGGGTGATGAATCTATGAATCTACTAATAAAGCAGGTATGTGAATGTGACTAAACTGTGCAGAACAGTTGGGAACAACTCATCATTCATAACACACTGGCATCTGTTTCAATTTGCTTTCCATATGTTGACACCATGTTGTCCCACAGTAGAGACACAGTTGTCAGGGATACTTAGAACTCAGTGAATGAAAACATCATTTTTTTTAATATATATAATTATTTTCTCCGAAGACCTATTACTATGTTTTCGTCCGTCCGTCCGTCCGTCCGTCCGTCCGTCCGTCCGTCCGTCCGTCCGTGTGTGTGTGTGTGTGTGTGTGTGTGTGTGTGTGTGTGTGTGTGTGTGTGTGTGACTGTGTGTGTGTGTGTGTGTGTGTGTGTGTGTCCATCCTTGTGTGCGTCTGTGAGCAGCTAATCTGTCTAGACCTGTTTGATCCTTGACTCTTACCTCTCCTGTGTTTTATCTCTTGTGTGCAAGCATGTGCATATGTACGTAGGCACGTGCTTGTGTGTGTGTGTGTGTGTGTGTGTGTGTGTGTGTGTGTGTGTGTGTGGTCTCACCTCATGGTGGTGTATCTGGGCCTGGAGTTCCTGTATGTTGCTGGTGGAGACCGGGCGATCCTGAATGATGCGGTGGGCTTCCTCTATCAACCTCTGAAGGTTCCTCACTTCCTGTTCGTACTGCTCATACTGCACCACTGCCTCCTGGGAAACGCAACATGGAAATATTGAGGCTACATCTAAAAGCCTTTACGACAATAAGCCTGTTGCACATCTTCATACTACTCTATGTACATTAGTCTTTTTCTACAATTCACAGGGATTTTTTTTCAGTGTAAGCATTAATGAAGTTAAATACCATATTGTCGTTGTCAGGCAGAAACCTTATATATCCAAAATGGTTACATGTCAGGAAACATGGAGGAAAAAAACTGTGTTCCAATGGATCCAATGTAGTTATTATTTAGTCAGTCTCTGTTGTGGGCATGTCATTATAGACGCTGATCTACAAGCTCACACGTGTCACATTGTGACTATTTATTACTTTTGTGTGAAACTGTCACACGACTAAGTATAAAATAAGGCATTAATTTATAAAAAAATATTCAAAAGATGAAATGGAGATAAAAGGTTTCTGCCCAACAGCGATGATATGATGTTTATAACCAGGATAAGCCCATATCCCAAAGTTTAAAGACCCAAACGTTGCTGCTAGTACAGGCCAATGTTAACAAGGATAGATGCTTTATTATACTGTTGTTTTTTGCTATTTGCATCAGACTATTCAGCATTTCCAGGATACTCTATATACAGTTATAGGAACACAACATGGAGATGTAACATAAACAGGAAATATGACATTAGCTGGAATATTGAACCAGTATCTGGTATTCTGTATACAGTACATGTAAACAGTAACACATCCAAACCTCCACAACAGTGGCATGGATAAGATGCATAAGATGCTTAAGGTGAATGTCTGCTGCTCCCAGTTAAAAACTAACTAATCTTCACCAAAATGAGCTTAGTAGAACAATCAGCCCTGGCCTGGACTAGAAGATAAGAGGATATTTCTCTGCTGTGACAGGGAACAGTAAACAACCCTGACATTCCTGGGGAGGCCTGTTGTGAATGCAACATTCATCACATAGCAGAGCATCAAGTAGGAGACAGTAAAAATGTAATCATCAATGCATCAAATGACTTTCTATCTGTGTGGAGCAACTGTCAGCTATTGAATGACACCACACTTAATGGTATAGCCATATAGATGACTAAATACTGTACAGCACAGCGCAACTGTTTGAGCATATGTTGGCCAACTACTGGTATGTGTAAATGGTGCACATACTGTATGCTATAGAGATCAATTTGGATGTCATGTGTTCCTTGCGCTCTTATGATCCACACACATTGGAGCCTGCACAAATGCGCGCACACACACACACACACACACACACACACACACACACACACACACACACACACACACACACACACACACACACACACACACACACACACACACACACACACACACACACACACACACACACACACACACACACACACACACAGCACAGTTGGTGCAGTGGTTGGCAAGGTGTGGCAGCGGTTAGCACTGTTGCCTCACAACAAGAAGGTCCGGCGGCAGTAGCTTTTCTGTTTGGAGTTTGCAAGTTCTCCCCATGTTTGCGTTGGGTTTCATCCCACACCAAAAGACATGCATGCTACAGTATATACTCCTTCCAGTGCCCTTCACCAAGTTACTGGCATTACAATTGGAGTTGGTCCCTGAGCGCTGCTCTGCTTTCTGTTAGGATGGGTCAAATGCAAAGGACAAATGTCCCCAATAAAGTACACATTTACCTTTTTTAATTAACTTGCCACTTGCCATGTGGCACCTTATGAGCTGCTATGAATGTGAGGCTCACCCCCTACCTGTAAAATGTTGCACTGCTGAATGGTGGTATGCTGTAGTTGGCTGGCCTCCTGCTGCAAGGCCTGGGCTGTGCGACAGATATGCAGGCTGGCCACTACCTCCTCTGGCAGCCGGAGGGCGCTCTGACACTGTTGAACTGCTGCCACCTGCTGTTTGAAACCCTCCATCTCCACCAACAGACGCTTCAGGAGACGTGATGGGAGATGTAAAGAATTAGTTATAGTGACTCTGCAGTATGTAAGAAGATAGTTTTAAAGAGTGTGCGTGTGTGTGTGTGTGTGTGTGTGTGTGTGTGTGTGTGTGTGTGTGTGTGTGTGTGTGTGTGTGTGTGTGTGTGTGTGTGTGTGTGTGTGTGTGTGTGTGTGTGTACACGCGTGCATGTGTATCTTGTGTCTACCTGTCTGTGAGTGAGCTGTTCCCTGAGGCTCAGTCTGTTCAGGTCAGGAGATGCCAGAGTGACCTGCACCTGGTCTAGAGAAGCATGAAGACTCTTCACCTCCGCCTCCAAACGCAGCATGTCCTGTACAGGCACATGGGACGTAACTTATCAAAGCAAGTAAGTGTTGGAGGGGTCGAGCAACAGCCATGCTAACATAATACTATGCAGACATATACTAGGACATGTGATTTACAACACATTTACAACACACGTTGAAGTAATTCTGCCTGAAGACAACTACTTTAGTAAATCAAAACCCTTTGCATGTGCCAGTGCTCTATAGACATTTTTGTTCACTTTTGTTTGTGTGGCCTTGCAACATATACTGTGTGTGCCCATTCCAATAAATGTTTTTATGTGCATTTCGGACATTACTCTATATTATGTTTAAGCAATCTGGCATCAAATACTATTCAAAAAATTATTGAAATCATGTGTCTTGCCCTGTGTGGTGTACCAGGCGAAAACATTTTACCACACAAAAGAGCAAATGAAAACGTGTCGAGCAAGTGGTCAGTTAAAGAAAAGCATACCGGGTTGAAATAATAGTTTCAAGTTCTAGGCTCAATAGGGTGACCACCTCCAAACAGGCCCATTGAGGGACAGATTAACCCGTTTCGCGGGACATCGCGGGACGCATGCACGCGCGCTGCATGCGGACCCCTCGCGCGAGCGTGAAATTTTTTTGCGGTTCTGGGCAGATTGGGTTCGTTTTTTTCGGTTCTGGGCGGATTGGGTTTGTTTCTTTTCCAGTTTTTGGTTTCTTTATTTTGGTTTTACGGTTAGGATTAGGAGTTAGGTTAGGGTTATGTTATTTAATTCATATTTTTGCCTGATTTTACCAATTTATTATCACAAAAAACTATTTCTGCCTAATAAAATATTCAAACAAAATGGGTTTATACTAATGTATTTTGTGGATTATATTAGACAACAACTAGACCGTTTCTCAAATACTAATCATTGTTTATTATAACAAACAACAACTGGAGTGTTTTTCAAAACATCACATTGTTACAGATCGCCGTAGAATAAAGTAGCCTACAGTAGCCTACTGAGAGAGAGAGAAAGCGAGCGAGTGAGTCAGCGAGAGAGAGGGGGGGAGACTCACCAGATCTGTATGATAAGCCATGCTGCACGTTATGGTAGACACTGGTTACCTCCGCTGCGGTGACTTTATCTGTGTTGCTGTCTTTTTGTGTTGAAAAATAGCTTGTCAAGCTAGTGTTGGCCTTTCTTTGCTGTACATTTTTCTTGTGAGCTTCACCGTCACCATGCCTCTTAATATCATTCTCTCCTCCATGGGTGATAGTGAAGTTCCGACGACAAATCGTACACTCTGCCTTGTTTGGGTCGTTTGACACAGATATCAACCATGTATATTTACTCTCCCAGTCTCTGTTATATGAGCAGAGCCTTTTTGTTCCACAAATACATACAGCATTGACCAATTACATTTATCCAAGAATAGTATTTCACAGATATAAGAGGGTATTGCAAGTTAACTTAAAAAATTAATGAACATTCTTTTTTTTTTCCATAACTTTGATTTTCGGGACATTGCCCTGCTTGTGCGGGACGCGGGACAGAGGGTCCAATTTCGGGACTGTCCCGCGAATTTCGGGACGGGTGGTCACCCTAAGGCTCAAGGTTGTTCTTATCTAAACATTCTGGCATGAACTGTATTAATCAGATATGTGGTAACCACAAAACCTAATTTGTGATATAAAGACCCACACAATGTTAAGAATGTGCATAGATAGACCCAGGGGCAAAATAAGAAAATGTGTTTTAATGGCACATTTTATGTGTGGGAGTGTGTGATTACCTCATTATCAACACCTCTAAACAATATACCACTCCAATAAACTAAAGTACTGCAGTTCATACTATCATAAAGGTATTACATGTAATACTAGGTGAGCTACCATAAGAGGGCACTGTGGCATTACATCTCTGCTACATGTGACCAACTCCAAGGCAATAGGTACCTCCTGCTGTGCATTGCAATTAATGGGACTGTTAGCCAGACTTCATAAGAGCAGTCATGTTAACGAGGTTGGTTTGTTCTCACTAACCTAAACAGAACAGTTGGCTCTTATAGCATTGGTGGTGTATAGAGAGATCATTGATGTTTGCAAAGGGATCACTGATGGAGACAGTTAAAGACTATAATACATTTCACAGTGTGCATTCCCCTGTAATGCTTGCCTGCACACAGCACAGGATTTATCAGTTACCTTAGCTGCGTCCTGCAGACTCTGGAGGCGTGTCTTTGCATTTTGTTGAAGCTCCTCTGTGCGCCTGCTCAGGTGCTTCACCTGTTGGCTCCACCCCTCTGTCTGGAGCACCTCCCCCAGCTGCCCCTCCCTCTCACCCATGGCCTCCAGGTCACCATGGAGACCCCGACACTCCCGCAGCAATGCCTGTTGCCATGGGAACACGAATGACAGGCCAAGAGGAACAGAGTTTGTATTATACGGCAATTACTGGCGTATAGAATTATTTTCAACAGCTGAAACTGAAATGTAAAAATAAATTGATTTTTTTTAAGTGTGCATGATTCGGGTCATTGCCTGTAGAATGCCTGGTTGTAGGATAAATATCACACTGGAAAACCATGTTTTAACCACTTGAACCCCGGCATCCATATTCTGAGGGAACATTTTGACTAGTTTACTAAGTCCGGAAGGTTTAAGTGGATCGTATAGGGACAGGCACATGCCTTGGTAAAGAGATTCATTACATTCCCACCTGGTGTGTTCTGATTTGCTCCTGCAGTTGGGAGGCAGAACTCCAAATGATGTTGCCAGTGACCAGGGCCTCTGCCTTCTCTGTCCAGCCCAGGATGAATGCCCTCATCCCCTTGTATTCTTCTAGCTGCCTCTCTGCCTGCTCGAACAGGAACAGGTAAAGACAAGAGCTTCTGAACGGATTCACTAACAATATAATATAATATATTTTCAAAATATTAATTGCGAATAATGCAATTAAAATGTAGGCATTTAGCAGACACGCTTATCCAGAGTAATGTACAAGGTGCAAGATAGGAGTATGCAGCATTTGGCTTCATAAAAACCTACTGTACATGTAATAATAATCAACATTATAAATACTTCTGAATCATGTTGTTAAGCTAAGATGCACTATGCAATTTCTTATTCCACAACTCCTAGACATCCTTCCAGATTGCTGTTAATTTAAATAATCCACAGGCAGTTATTTTTTAACTACAGTACAGAGCACATTTGTAGAAATATGCAATATAGTTTATTTTTGGTTCCAGGTTATGGATAGTAGATTTTATGTCTCACCTTCTTCAGTCTGTTGGCCCTGTCCTGGGCCAGCTGTGTAGTATGGCGCTGCACCTCGGCCAGTTTGGCTAGAGCATCGCCCAGCTGCTTACACAGCAGAGGGTTCTGCTCCCCAAACTCCTGCACCGCTACACCTAACTCTGCCAGGGAACGACCGCACCCATCACACTCCTCACAAAGACACTGGAGAGGAGAGGAGAGGAGAGGAGAGGAGAGGAGAGGAGAGGAGAGGAGAGGAGAGGAGAGGAGAGGAGAGGAGAGGAGAGGAGAGGAGAGGAGAGGAGAGGAGAGGAGAGGGGTTGAAACATAATGTCAGTAAAACCCCACAGTCCAGGTGGTTATTTCCATCTGTTTGAATTGCAGATGTGTTTTTTTCCTAACATGCTGTTTAGGCTTAGGGGGCCTCTCGGCAGAAGAGGGGCAAAGTAGAGGAGAGATAAGAGAAGGAAGAAAAGAGACGTTTTGAGTTGGGATTAGAGGCGGAAGGAGGTGTGGAGGAATGGAGGGGATAAAGGGTCAGAATCCCATCTGGAATATTTCTTAAAGTGGGTCACTGTTGTGTTGCAAGGTGGATTCAGCACAGGCCATTACACACGCACGCACGAGTGCACGTGCGCACACGCACACGCACACACACACACACACACACACACACACACACACACACACACACACACAAATCTCAACCCACCATTCATTAACCCCAACATCTGCAAAGTAAATTGGCGGTTTAATTAGGGCTAATTGCTTGTTAATTAGTCAATCTGTCTGCTTGATTACTTTGGTCTCCTCTCTGGCCTGCTCCAGGTCGGAAGCCTTGTCTCCAAGTTTCAGAGAGATGCTCTTCAGCTTGCCCTCGATGTCTTGAAGCCTGGAGCTGAAGTCTTCCTTCACATCTCTGGTCTGCTGAACCTCCCGTTCTCTCGCCTGGACCTAAAGCAGATGGAGGTAACACTTGGTGTACTGTCATAGAGCAACATAGCAATATGATGCATAGTCTACAAGCTAGTTCAGACAGATGCACTCGAGAGGTTTGCACGCATGCGCAGCACTATGTGAGCGATGTACAGTATGTGACGTGTTAAGCAGCAGACCAAATTGGCGGTATATTTAAGCTCACCTCATTCATTGTATTTCCTCTTGCTGTCAGTTAGTCTGACACTCAGCCTGAAGTTTCATTTCGTTTCACTCCATTATTCAGTCTGAAAGCCCTAGCAATTCAGGGGCTGGAGCCAGGCTAGCTGTCAGTGCCACTGAACGTTGCATGCACTTGTTTACTCCCACCACCACCCCAGCACCACCAGTAGGCTGTGCTTTCCCTAAGTGTTCTGTTTCCCCCTGGGGGGGGGTTGTTATAGATGTATATCCACCTGCTCTTCTAATATGCTGAGCAGTGGAGTAATGTATAGCAGAGCCTGAACACCAAGGTATTCACACTTGTATTTACATTTTATAAATAAAATGCTCTCAAGCTATTAATGTTCTCAATCTATGTGTGCGTTATCTGACTGAAATAAGATTATACATATATCAAATCAATTAATGTTCAGTTGTCCAGTACTATCTGTACATCTTTCATTAGCAAGACGGATTGAAATTATTACTGGTCATGAAAATGTGTTCCAGTCCCCTGTATTAATGTATGACCACACCCATATGGTAAATGGTAGATGGTAAATGGTGCATTTGTATAGCGCTTTTAATCCAAAGCACTTTACATAGAATGTGCATTACATTCACACACACACACATTCATACACCGATGGCGGAGGAAACCATGCCAGGCACCAACCTGCTCATAGGGAGCAATTAGGGGTTCAGCGTCTTGCTCAAGGACACTTCGACACTAACTCTGGGGGAGCCTCCCAGCCCGGGATCAAACTGGGAACCTTGCGGTTTCCAGTTCACTCTACCCGGCCACTCTACCCCTGAGCCACTGCCGCCCCATATAAAACCAACTAGTCCATATCACATTTCGTCCATAACATAAACAATAATGAGATAAACGATAAACTCAAATGACAATAGTAGTGAGGAGGGCTTACCTGGTCCTCAGCAGACCCCAGCGCAAGGGCCACCTCTGCCAGCTGCATGCTGAGTTCAGAGGGCAGGCCAGCCTGGAGGTCCTGGTACTTGGACTGCTGGAGCTCCGTCATACGCTCCACACTCTGACGCCTACTGATGACCTCACCGTGTGCAGTCTACAAGGTCACCACAACAAACAAAGCGATTATTATTTGCAGTCCCAAAGGAGTGTGTGTGTGTGTGTGTGTGTGTGTGTGTGTGTGTGTGTGTGTGTGTGTGTGTGTGTGTGTGTGTGTGTGTGTGTGTGTGTGTGTGTGTGTGTGTGTGTGTGTGTGTGTGTGTGTGTGTGTGTGTGTGTGTGTGTGTGTGTGCCGTGTCCGTGTGCGTGTGCATGAACCTCTAGCTCTTGCAGCAGTGAATCCAGGTCAGCAGTAGGACTCAGCAGGAGTCCGCGGGTGTCTTGGATCCAGCCTTTGACGAGGCCCAGCTCCTTCTCCACCTCCTCTCTCTCCCTCAGCTCCTGCTGCACCTGGGCCCTGCTAGATCGCACCTGCAACACCAAGCTGGAACACACATGAAGACAGGTTTCTTTCAAAACACAATAGCTGCTGGCACTGCACCATTGTGAAGAATTGACCACCCTCAGATCAGACCTTGGCATGAAGTAGCATTTTTTTAGGATATACTCATGTTTGTGTATTGACTAATTAGAAAAGGGTAAGTGTTAAATTGATCATATATTAAAAGTAACAATGTATCATTATACTGGAAAAGGCCAATCACAATGGAGAATAAAATCTTAGGCATACTGTCACTCTAAACTCCATCAAAATGTTAAACTGTAGCCATCAGATTAAGTGACATTTCACAGCCATTAATTTTGTAAAACAAATAATAATAATACAAATAATAATAATAACAAATGTTCTCAAGAGCTTTTCATAGTTTCCCCTCATTTCACTTTTCCACTTTCCCCGCTGTACTCACTTCTCACACTCCTCCTGCATGCTCCTGATCTCGTGCAGGCATGGCGTCTCCTCCTGTCCATTCTCTGTCTTTCGGTCCTTCTCTTCCTCCACCTCCTCCTCCTCCTCCTCAGCCTCCACTTGCTCCTCCTCTCCTCTGAGACAGAGCGAGTGTCGTGCCAGCAGGGCCAGAGCGGACAGCTCTCTCTCCACCTCTTGGCTGAAGGAGTCATGATACTCCAGAAGGCTCTGTAGCGCCGCCCTGGTGGCCGCTTTCTCCACCGTGCTGTCGGGAACGCGCCCGTGGAGGTCAATGGACACGGAGCGTACCTTCTCCATCTGGAAGACAGGCGAGGCTGAGTTATTGGTCTGTTAAGGCTCCTGGAATGCACTACGCAATGGACCAAGATTCATCTTCCAATTAAAGTCTCAGAAGAGAGACATTTTATTGCCATGGCTTATGGTAATACAATAAACAAGTGATAAGTGGATGATTACTGTACATAACATATGAAGTTATGAATAATATTGAACCTGCACAGGGGCAATTAGGATATCGTCATGATAACGTATCTGGCTACTTCATTGTTAATTGTTGTAAGAGTTATCTCTATTCATTGGCAGAAACCGGTGTCAAGAGACCCTGTGTACAGAATGACAACATGTCCAGTTGAACAATGGGGCCATAGAAAGTCAGTGGACAACAAGAATGTGCCACATGAAAGGAAGTGAGAACTTCCTACGCTATGATCTCATTTCCTCCGTCTCCGGAGCAATGCTTTGTGGGAATTCTGGTGAGCTGGAGGCTGGTAACAGTCAGACTAGAAATGGGTCGGGTGGGCGGGAGGCTGCTTTCACGACAACGTGCTTTGGCGGGAGCGTGCGACTGGCCTGAAGCCTAGAATTGCATCACACTACACACTACACCCACAGTTATTCAGCTGTTGCTGTGTGTGTGTGGTTTGACCTCAATTTACACAAGTAAAAGCCCTTCCACTGCAGTAATAAGCTGCATTAACCCCTTTCAACCTGGCATCCCTATTTTGGGCATGTTATTATAGGCACAAATGTTCAAAGATTTAAAAAAATCACACCCTGTGTGAAGTGGGCGGTGTCTTGCTAGCTAATCACAATACTGAATGGAGTCAACCAATCATGTACAAAAGATAAATACATTTATTGAAACACTCTTTATGATGGACGAAACCATAACTTGAAAAAAACAAAGTTTGGTTTTTTTCAAGTTATGGTTACTTATATAGGGCTATGCACATGTGTCATGTGACACTGGCCAATCACAGTCCTGAATAGACTGTGATTGGCCAATCACAGCGCAGGATAATTGTACAAATTTCCTGGGCCCAGATCACAGCGCAGGAAAATGTACATTTTTCCAAATCTCACTTATAGGGGCGGTTTCACCGCCCAAAAAAATCACACCCAGTGTGAAGTGGGCGGTGTGGTCATCACAGTGGTCATCACAGTGATGGAAGCTCACTTAATTTTTTGTTTGTTTTTTTAAGTGCATAGTCCTATTTATAGGTTATCAATTTCATCATGTGTCTCGCTAGCCAATCACAGTGCTGAATAGAGTCAGCCAATAGAGTCAGCCAATCACAGTACAGCTAGGGGTGTACTAATGCTAGGGGTGTACTAATTATGAGCCAATCACAGTACAGCGAAGGGTGTACTAATGAGGTGTCCCAACCCCACTTATAGGGGCGGCTACACCGCCCAAAAAACGTTTTCTTTTACAAAGTAGCAGATCTATCATATCCCAATGCATCGTGATTGTGGGCTAATTACGCTATTTGTTGTACGACAAAGTATATAGGGCGTGGTGTTAAGTGGTTAAGGCTCACTATAGCAGTGGTTCTCAATTGGTGTGCCAAGGCAGAAGGCACACTGGTATGGCATGAGCCAAGTGCAGGTGTGCCTGGGGATTTTGTGACAACCACCCATTAGTATTGCAATTACACAAAAACTATACAAAAAGTTGTGAATTATAAAAAAAATGACTACATAAGTAATTATTATTATTATTACTGTTGTACGTCCCACACAGATGTGCATACATGTGCTCACTCATAGAAACATGTAATAGATAGATACCTTTATTTCAAGAAATCAAGTACAAACTGTACACACATTTACAGAAATCATTCCAGCTATCATCGTTCCATCCATCCATCCATCCATCCACATACACATCAGAAGAACATATACGTAAAATATTGTTCCATCTACTCTTACCTTGTCAGCAAAGTTCCTCCATTCCCTGGCTGTGTCCTCCAGCGCCCTCTCCTGGGCACGGGCAACACTGTGGAGCCGACTCCAGCGTTGCCATAGAGACGACACAGAGTGGCTGGTGACAGCTTTGCTGGACTCAGAGCTGATCTGATCTAGTTCTGTTGTCTTCTCTCTCAGGGATGTCAGGGGTTGCTCCAATGCATCAATCTGAGTCACCAGGGACTACAGCAGGAGAAAGAGATAAAAACTAAATGTAGACAGTGAAATATGGTAAATAACTCATTTATAGATTTCATCTGGTGGGCTGTCTAGTGTCTACTGTCAAGACACTTAAAATAGTTGAATTAATAATAATTCAATAATTCAATAACAATGACTCATTTCTAATGCCGACAGATAAAACAAACTGATAACTACATGTCCTACATGTACTGTGCCTTTCCAGAGCATAGCTATTGTACATTTAATGAAAGATCTATAAGTAATGACACATGCAATGTCCTACTGTACCTTGTATCTCTGACGCTTGTCCTCTGCCTCCAGGCTATTGGCTGCTTTGGCTGTGTTGAAAATGGCCATCCCTCTTTCTGCTTTGTTCATTTGTTCAATCAGTGTCTCTCTCTCATTTTGGAAGCAGCTCCATTGAGAACTACAGCTAGAAAGAAAGTCATGCAAATTGCAGTTTACCGTACTATTACTAATAAAAAAAAGCATTGAAAAGGTATAACACAAACGCACACACACGCGCACACACACACACACACACACACACACACACACACACACACACACACACACACACACACACACACACACACACACACACACACACACACCTCTGCAGCGCCTCTCTGTGCTCATGTAGTTGCCGTTTGAGCTCTGAAGTTTTCAGCTGCATTGCCTCAATTCTTTGTGTTAGTTCATTCTTCACGCCTGGTTCCACAAAGTTCTCCAGCTGAGTAGCCAAGGACCCCAGCTCCTCTAAAGCAGTTTTGAAGACTCGTTCCTGGGCTAAGATCTCCTCCAGCTCTGTGAGGCTCTCCGTCAGGTTCTCCAGCTCTACTCCCTGGCTGGCCATCTGGAGGAAAGCCCCAGCACAGTCCAGCCATTTCTGGGCAGACTGCTGGGATGTATGGTGCCTCTCGACTAAGGAAAGGGCTTGAATCACAGCCAGCTGGGAAATGGAAAGATCGGCGTCAAATAAAGACGTATTCATATCACATTGTGTTCTGAATATTTTACTTAAATCCATTGAGCTGAGCAGGTGTCCTTTATTTCAAATTATGTAAATGTCTTGTTGGAAGGACGCTCTTAATTGTATGCTCTCTACTTTACAAAATATCCCCTCAAAGTCCCCTCAAGGAAGAGAATGAAACGAATGAATAGTAACCTCTCTGTCTCTCTATAAAAGCATGGCAATATGCTACAATGTGAGCGTCATACTTGAATTCTACTTCCCCTTTTATTCAACATGAATCTTCTGGGATCTACTCAACTGCTTTAAATTGCTACAATTCTTTTTTAAATTAAGCATCACTTATCGCTTACTTATTTAAACTTTGTAGCATCTCTAAAATGGGCAAATGTTTCGGTTTGGTTGCCCTTAGCTTATAAATATTGATACAAGAGGGAATAGGGAATGGGGAAATTATTCAGCAGGTTAAAGTCATGAATAATGGATTAAATTCATGAGCTTTAATAACTTTCCCATCACTTTGGATGTTTTATATCATCTACGTGTTTAATAAAAAGTACAATTAATGAACATTTAATCTATTAAGAGCATAGGACACACTCACCTGTTTAGTGTTAATTGATTGCTGAACGTCAGTTCCCAGCTGGGTCAGCTCCTGCAGTTTCTCCTCTACATGGGTTGGCACTGCCACTTTTCTACTGCTATATCTCTGCTTCTCTCTACAACCCAAAGCATCTGCCACCCTCAGTATGCACTGCACTTCCTCATATACAATCTTCATTCTCCTCACTTCCTCTTGCACCTTCTCAAGTTTGACCTCTGACAGGGTCAAAGTCTCCCCCAGGTTGTCCTTCATATTCCCCCACCACTGAAACATTTTCTCAACCTCAGTCTTGAAATCCTCATTCTTTCTGACATGCCGTTCACTTTCTCTGATACAGCTTCCCACTTCCGACCGCAAAGATTGCAATGCTTCCTGCCGCGTGGTCAGTTCCTGGATGGCAGCTGGGTCAATGTTCAGACCGAGGCCTTCAGTTTTTCGTTTACATTCTTCTACTTGTGAGCTTATACTCTCCAGACATTTAAGTAGTAAATAAAGACCTGTCACTTTATCTGTGACACTCAAGCTAGGCTTTGACTTGAGTCCTACTAGCTTCTCTTTCACAGTCTTTAACTCTGACCCCAGCTTGGTTGTCACCTCGCCGTACTCAACCAACGTTTTCAAGGAATTGTCAAAGCATTCAATTTTTCCATCAATTTTCCTTTTAAGGCTGTTGTGGAGGCAGACCAACTGTAAAGTCTCTTCAGCTCTGCATTGTTGGCCCCTACTAAGAAACCCCTCATTTTTTCCCTTGAGTTCTCTCACGGCAGGGCTAAGGTGGGACAGGCTTCCATTTAAATTTCTGTATTCGTTATTTAGATGAACAGCCTCCTCTTCACTAACACCGATAGTCTTCTGCTCCAGATTGTCACACTGCTCCTGTAGCTCCTCCAGTGCATTACGAGTGATTTCAAAGAAAGTGCTGAACTCTTTTCTCTCCAGGATTACCTGCTGGACTCTGTCTCTCTTCTCTTTGGCTAGAGCCAATATGGTGTTGTACTGCTGAGGCAGGGCATTGAGCCTCTCATCCAGGTAGCAGTGGTCGATCTCGTTCAGAGTCGGGAGGATCTCCTGACCAATTCTTTGGACGATGAGTAGGAGGTTCTCGTATTCTGAAGCTTGCTCCAGAACATTTTGGTACTTGGACAACTGTGTTTGTAATTCTGAATCATCCTCAGTGTTGGTTAAATCGATTTCAGAGAAGGTAACAGCGTCTGCCCGTCTCAGCCAATGGCACGTCTTGTCCAGGTCGACTTGGAAGTACTTCCTGGAGGTCAAGGCTTTGTTTAAGTCAGTCAGACGCCGGGTGGTTCTCTGAAGAGCCATCTCAAAGGCTGCCTGCAGCTCTTCCAGTCTAGCCAGGGTCTCTGCTCTCTCTTTGTCAGAGGCATCTCTCTCCAGCTCTCGTCCCTGTGCCCACAGAGATGCCAGCTCCCCTTGGTATGCCCGTAGGCCACTCTGGACACCGCGACAAGAAGCAACCTGCTTAGTCAGGTCTTCAGGGAGAAGTGCTATGTGGTCGTCTACTAGAGCCTTCCTCTCCTGCTCCTGAACCCAGGTCAGCGCCCTTCCCAGGCCGTGAAGGAACTGTGTTCTCTCTGTGAAGGCCTAGAGAACAATAAAAGTATCACACATGTTACCAACCTATAATAGATAACAATAGATGCGTCGATGCGTGCAACATAGACCTTCATCGTGTATAAACATAGAGTATATTATTTTTCATTTGTTTCCAAGCATGAAAACAGTGAAAGTTCCGAGCATGCATCAAAGTCTTTCTACCTTACTGAGGTACTTCCTCCTTTGAGTCACTCTGGACCCCAGGGCCTCCACCTCAGTCTGGGCCTGTTCAACCAGCTCCTGCAGGCACCTCTTCTCACTCAGCCCCAGCCTAGAGGCCACCGCCTGGGCCTCGCTCACCGCCTGGCCCAGCAGATGCTGCCTCGCCTCCAGCTCCACGCACACACTCAAGTGGTCGAACAGGAAGCTCTGGGCCAGGTCTGGAGGAGGGCTTGTTTTCAGGGCAGAGGTAAAGGCAGGACGCTGCTCCTCCACCCACTCCCGGGCGTCCCTCAGCTGGTTCTCCACCCGCGCCAGGTCCTCCAGGGTCTGAGCGGAGTCCTGGATCTTCTGCTGAATAAGGCCGTCCAACTGCGCCCAGCGCTGCTCCAAGTGCCCCACCTGGAAGATAGAAAGGCAAACACAAATCTGTCTTTGTACTGTGTGACTGACTACTATCACGTCAAAGGCTAGTGGAAGTAGAAATAAACAGGTGCTCAGCGGAGATCCTGGGATAGTACTATCCTTCCTATTATATTAAAATTGGCTAATGGGAGGACCACCGGCGAACCACTACATCATGCTCATGTCACTATGACTGAGGCCGATTCTATAAACGCCTTCTAAATCCTGACCTAAGTTTTCTGAAAAACGTCAGATTTTAATTCTAAATTAAATTAAATTTACAATGTTGCTATATATACTGTATATAGCAACTGCTAATGTTACAAAAAGGTGCTCCTGGATTGAAAGGTATAACAACGAATACAGTAGGTGCTCCAGGTCTAAATGGGTTAAAACATGGCTAGTTCAAGCTATAAATTGTCAACATGTTTCAACTAAACATGGGTTTTCATCAGGACAGAGTGCAATATAGTTGAAGAGCGGAGTCCCACCTGTTGCTTGACCAGCTCTTTGTCCAGCAGGCTGAGTCGGGGCAGGACAGCCTGTCGCTGGTCCCTCAGCTCCTCTAGGGTTCCTCTCTGCTCCTCAAGGTCACTGGATAGCTTCCTCAGAGCCTCTAGATGCTCACTGGTACTCTCTGTGTCTGCCCTGGTTACACATACATACAGGATATCAGGCTTACTACATCCACTTTATTTGCAAAATAAATAACATTTTATTTTCGATCAATTTTGACAAATTGACAAATAATTAGTACTATTACTTTTGGCACTTTAAGTATACTTTGATGCCAATACTTTTGTACTTCTACTCAAATAACATTTTGAATACCGAGTTCTTCTTCCACTACTGTAGATAGATCTGTACCTGGCTAAGTAGTCCCACTCCCTGGACACTTGGTGGAAGAGCTCCTCCACTGCAGCCACGCTCTCCTGGTACTCCCCACTCCTCTGCATGTCCTCCCCCCGCTGAGCCTCCAGCTCCTCAGCCCTCTGGCCCAGCTCCATCCAGCTCCTCCTCAGACCTCTTATGTCCTCCAGGGCAGCGGAGTCCTGGCCCTCTGTCAGCCCAGCAACAGCATTGTTCAGCTGGGCTATCTCAGACTGCCGGTCCCTGACCTGCTGAAGGAACTCCTGTAGGACAGAGAGCACAGAATGATGAGAGAAGTATGTAGGCTTCATACTGTAGGCTACAGTATATGTTAGCTTTTAAGAATATATACAGTAATACATACATTATAGAATAAGAATAAGAATTACATATACACACACAATACTAATATACTGTACTGTACTCGGGAACGATGCAAGATTTTGTGCAGTTATAGTAAGTTGAATATTATTTTGTATTAATTAAATAAATGTACTTAATAATTAAAACCCATAATAAAGTATTTTAATTGAACTTTTTTTCATAATTAATTTGAATAATAATTTATTCCATACTCTCACACAATTTAGTTGATTTGTCTGTTAATCTTGCACACAATTCTTGTAAAAACTCATAGGACTCATAGTACCTGTGCCTTGTCCAGCTGGTTCTGAGCGATCTTGGGCTCCAGTTCTGCAGGTCTCCTGGTGAGGTTCTGGAGCTGCTGTTCTGTCTCTCTCAGCTGGGCGTCCAGATCAGCCTTCTGCTCCTCCACGTCCCTCCAGCTGTCCGCCACCTCCTCACACACCAACATGCGCTCCTCAATCTATGCAGGAAAAATAATAAGACAAATACAATTGGATAACATTATGCAATAAAAACTGTTAACCAATGTCTTATTCTAAATGATTTAGTACTTGTGTTGTGCATTTTGTTTATGGGTTGACATTAAAATTCTAAATAGTTTTGTCAATGATGTGGAATAACTGAATAAGATGATACAATAGATGATTAATTAATTAAAAGGTAGCAGCACTAATTTCACAGTAAATCTTTGGAAGGTCTGCATTTATCAGGTATTCCACCTGATAAATGTATTGCACACAGCGTGTGAAGCGACAACCACCTTGGTCATTATTACGTACAATTTTGACAGATGAACATGGACGACAAACCATTGTGTTATCCATTATTTGTAAGTTTATACATGTTCCACTGTTTTGGACAAAACACTGAGTAGCCAATAAGCCTGTCACTGAAATGTGGACAGACTTATTGGCGTTCACGTTTGTGTTATTTCAGGGGCTTTAGGAGTCGTTGTATTGAACTAACCTGTAATTTGACCTGCTGTATAGCGGCTGCGGTCTCTCTCACCCTGGCCTCCGACAGGTCACAGGCTGAACACACAAGCTGGAGGTAGGTACTGGCCTGCTCCTGTAGAGCTCTTTCATGCTTCACCTTACAGCACACAACACATGCACAGTACACAGGGTTTGATTTGCTGGGGGGGATGGGGGGGAGTCATTCATTTTTATCACCAGTAGGGAGGGATGTGTCTTATCACTGCTTCAGCTCATACTGAATTAAATACATGCATTTCCTTTTGGTAGACTTTTGTAGGGCTTAATTTGTTAATAAAATTAGTTTTTACAAAATTAATACTACATCTGCATCAATAAAAGCATTAACGATGATAGACTAAACGTATGACGGCCATTTCAACTAATAGGTTCTTTATTCAGTATCTATCATACACTGTGCTACGGTAATGGTGCCTAGCAACAGAAACAACAAGCACAGCACATGCATTCATTCACATACTGTACATTGGGTAATTCATTAGCAATAGTTTTTTGTCTGATTATATCCTCCTCATCAACAGTTCAGTTATTTATATTACATGTGCGATGTCTGGTCATCAATTGCACATACTGTATACCACTGTACCCAAATTGTACTAGTCCAAAGGGACAAAACTGCTTTTCCTACTGTTGCCTAATTATGCACACCTTTCAAACACATACAGTACAATCATGCAGATGCACCCTAAAAGCAGCAGTTATCAAAGTACAGATGATGCATAGCTTTTATATTGTTCAGATGATACAATCAGGCTTATATTTTCCATAAGAAACAAGATCATTCAAATAATTGTCTAAGATACCTGCTGTAGCGCCCCCTCCAGGCTGAGAGGTAGATGTGCAGGAGGCTCAGGATCATCTGAGACCGAGGTCAGCCAGGTCTGACACTGCTGCAGAGTGTCCTGTAGACTCACATGTCTCTGTAACTCCCGGTCTAGACTCTGGTACACCTACCAGGGACAGATGGGAGGAAATTGCGCACATTAATCACTAATCACACCATAAATGTTTTGTCTGCCTTTTAGCAAAAATAACGTGGATTTTCATGAAAATTGGATGGAATGAACTGCTGAGGTTTAATGTGTTGGACTCCTTGTGCAAAATGTGATCATGTTTACTCCTATGCCTTCTGTGACATCATAGTTTGTTCACTTTGCATAAGAAAGCAAAATCAGCAATACCGTTTTTATTTTCTTTGTTGGGGCTTTTCTGCCTTTAATGATATTAGTATTACAGTGAAAATAGGACAGGAAACAGGGAGAGAGAGATTGGGGAGTGACACGCAGAAAATGTGACACGCTGTCAGGCTTAGAGCCTGGCATTAGAGCCTATGTGGTATGAAACTGGACCGCTAGGCCAGCAGGCACCCCCCAGTTTTTCTTTTAAAAGCAGTATATCATAGCAGTATATCATAGACCGGCGCCCTGTCCAGTGTTAAAAAAGAAAAAATAATAAATAATTGTATTATAAACAAAACGAGGAGACAGAAATGGCACGGCAGGAATAGCAAATATAAGAATAGAACTAAGGAAAAAAAGCAGGTGCGCTTCCTCTGGATGCCTTTTTTGTTTAGGTGCTCAGCTATAAATATAACTTGAATCAAATACCACCAAAGTAGAAAAAGCGGCACTCCAAAATAAAGGATGCAAGACTGGCTCAGATACACAGCCTTACTCAGAGCAGATTTAAAAATAAGTAATCTAATAATAATAATCTAATAAGAATAGAACTGTCAGGGTGAGTGCAAAACAGGACCCAAAAGCAGGCAACAGGAGACTGAACAGTTCAACTGAAAAAGGTAATCCTTAAACAGGGCAGTAAATATCACAGCACTGATGCAGAAATGATATATGGATTTTTTTGCCAGCATGGAATATCCAGTTGAAATCATGTTTCTGCAACAAACATTGACATTTGTTGCATTTGTGGCACCTCTTTGGGTCTAAGTGAAATAGCTTTTGGCTCTGCGTGGCAACTCAGTGTGTGATTCAAATGATTTTGACATTCTTTGTAAAATAGGCCCCTAACGCCAAATTATGAAGGCAATAACAGCCAATCGGAATGGACAATACATGAATGATACATGTTTGATACATGTTTATCACATGACTGTGTTTTGAAGAACATGCAAAATGGTAGGTAGAAATGGGAGTGGCCTACTGTATATGGGGAGCTGGGTTATTATCCAAGGAACTACAGGGAAAAATACATTTTGTACAACCTATGGTTCAAGAGCTTTAGGCCAAACAATTAAATAACCTGGTATAGTGCCACAATGAGGCCGATTTGAAAGATGTGGGGTGTTTTCCTTGGCCTACTGGAAATGTGCACAAAATGTTAGACAGACAGACACAAAAAACAGGGCCGAAAATATAATCTCCTTCTGGCCTTCTGCACACAATCAAAATCAAATGAAAAGTATTCATTACAACATTCCAGTGAATAAAGAAATCCCCCTTTGATGTCATTAGACAATACAACCCTGACAAGTAAACCGTTATGCAAAGCTGTATTTGACAGGTGTTGAATGTGGGGGCGTCAGCCGTCAATGCCCACCAGGGGAGAAAGAAACAGCAGGGTCTGATTGACAGTGTTAATATGAGAGCCCAAGGGGGGGTGCACGGTCAGTAACAGATATGTGTTGGCAAACAGCCCGACGAAGTTGGCAGAGGGTAGGAGGTTGGCAGGGTGGCCAGGAGACCGCAGGATATTAGAGCTGGGCTTAACTGGGACTGATTTGGCAGTCAGTGCAGGACTGGAAGCGGAGTTGTAGATCTGGCAGCATTGTATTGATACTGTAAGTATGGCTGGATCACACGCCAGTTGCCAGATTGGCTGTGAGTGGTTTTGGTGATGGTGGCGGTGGAGGAAGTGGTGTGTTTATAGGTGAGCTACAATGACAGAGGAGAGGAGAGGAGGAGAGCTTGCCAAAATGACAGAGTGGCACTGGATTAGGGGGCTTGCCAGCTCTACTGAATAGTGGTGTGTGACCACTTTTGGCTGAGGCATGAAAAAACGGAGTTGACAGGGGACGTTCTGGAGATTAATATGGTGAGGCGGAGAGAGTGGTTTTGGCTGGTACTCGTGGCTGTGTATGGCTGTTGTGGCACTGCGCTTGGCAGCCTTAATTGGTTGTGCCCTCTACACTGGCAGCGAAGGGCTGTCTTGAGAGAAGGGTTTAGGTGTCAGAATGGGTTAGGATTAAGTGGATACCTAGGCTGGTGGAATATTAACTGCATGAATATGTAGTGTGTGTGTGTGTGTGTGTGTGTGTGTGTGTGTGTGTGTGTGTGTGTGTGTGTGTGTGTGTGTGTGTGTGTGTGTGTGTGTATGTGTGTGCACATACACACACGCAATCGCAGGTGCTTGCAGGGATACACGTGTTCCTGTTTGCATGCATGTGCATGCATTATATGAGTGTGTGTGTGTTGTGTGTGTGTGTGTGTGTGTGTGCACGCGCCTATGCAACTGCATATCTTTTTTTAAAGATATTTTTCGGGCTTTTTCTAGCTTTATTGATTGTTACAGTAGAATGACAGGAAATGGGGAGAGAGATATGGGGAGTGACACGCAGCAAATGTCGTCGGGATCGGGAGTCAAACCTGCGACGCGCTGTCAGGCGGCATTAGCAGCCTAGGTGCCCAGACGGCTACACCAGCCGTCCGGGCCATGCGACTGCATATTGAGTCTGAGTGTATATGTAAAATCGCTTCATTAGCAAATCCAAAAGTTCATCGAGTCATTCACTATTACTCCATTGTCTCGTCCTCACTACTCACTCTTTGTGCTGTGCTGCAGATGGCAGAGTAGCTGTCTCTGGTGCCTTGCTGGTGAGCCTGGACCTGTTGTCTCAGCCTGGTCTGCACACGCTCACTGCAGCCTCCAACCAGGTCGTCTCCTCTCTCCCTGAGGCCGGACAAGCGATCCTCGAAGCTAGCTATTTCTTCCATGATGGCCTGGAAGGACAGAGGAGCCAAGAAGGCTAAAGGTTAGTGGGAGGGTAATGGGTTGCAGTATTAGTGGATGAGAGCTGGGAATCATCTCAGATTGACATCATACAATGGAATCAAGTGAGCCAGCATGGGTGACCTTGAAACTGAGTCAAATAAACACAGACAATAAAGAGTGAGAGAGAATGGTTGTCTATTAAGTACTTTTTAGATTTTGTAAAATCGACGAATAATTAAATACCACAGTAGCCTAGAGCAAATTATGAGTTTAAAGTAAATGTACTGGTGTGCTTTTAAGAAGAAAGTTCCAAACAGTAGTTCGGATATTCAAGCCCACGGTGACAATAGCATTAGTGAAGGGGGTGGTCACCTTGTGTGTGGCCAGCTGTTGAGTGGCGGCCTCCAAGCCACCGCCCACAGTGGGGTCAGGCGTCACCATCCTGCTGGACATCTGGAGGAGCCAGCGTTCCACTTCTTGAAGCTCACTGTGGTAGGCTTCCTGTTCCTTCACCTGGCCCTCCATATTCTCCACATGTACCTGGAGCAACACGCACGCATTGATTACTACAATGAAACACATACAGTAACTAACATTGGGTTGAGTCCAGTCTTTTGCATAATGTACATCACAATTGTGTCATGCCTAAAAATGTATTAGCTCTGTTTTGGGGGAATTTCATTATTTTTCCTACTTAGGCCTACTCTTATCACTCAGAGTCAGGCAAACTCGTGGATGCCTTCTGACTCAGGTGTGCTACATTCCTGGACGTCCGCTCCTCTCAAAATTAGGCAAATAGAGCATCTTAAAAGCTGTGGGTTTAATACTTTGCACTCATTAGCCTAACATTAACATTTCTTCTTAAAGAAAGTAAATTACAGTTTGTACTATAGTTTGTTATAAGCTTAAGTATCCCCTTACTTTTGAGAGGAGTTGCTACTGTACTTAATTCCATAGACAATCAGGGACTGAGCTAAGCTAGGATCATAACTAAGGGCCCTATTTCAGATTCTGTGAAAGTAGGAAAATAGTCAAATTGGCAAATTACTAACAAATATTCCTAAAAAAACTTTCTTTATTCCTTCTCCATGTCCTCAATCTACTGTATATTTCCTTCCATGATAAGTGACATCACTACGGGATCAAGGCCCTCATATTGTTCCATCTGACATTTCCTGCCTTATGATAAGTCATGTGAGCCAGGGTTCTTACCATGGCAGTACTACAGAGTTCAGTGTAATCGTTGTGCAGTCTGTTCATGTTATCTCTGATGGATGGGTAGTGGACCGAAGCCAGGAGAGCCTCTCCTTTCTCCACCACGGACCTTATCGCACCATCATGAGACTGAACCGTTTGAAGAAGAGCCTGAGGCATAAAGGACAAGAGGACCGACCCACAGACCGGTCACTATAATTGCATACAATACATACCCTGTATAATTCAATATAGTTTTCAGTTAATTAACTCCAACATGCAGTAATTTGATTAATTTCATATACTCCATACATCTATGATGAATTTGAGGTCTGGGCTAAAACAACTTAATGCTGAAGCATGTCACTGTAATTAATTGGTACCATGACCGCAATGCAATGCCTCTTACATAACACTATGCACTATAATACACCACTCCTTATTATTCCCTTTTACATACGGGTCAGATGTGGCGGTTGAGACGTTACACATTTTGTTGCTACAATACCTTGTACTTGGCCAGCTGGGCTCTCCTCTGGTACAGCTCAGCCTTGATCTCTGGTGGGCTGCTGAGCAGAGCCTTGGTCTCTACCAGCCACTGGGCCTGAGCCTTGTACCGGTCCTGGAACTCCTTGGCCAGCAGCACCGCCCGCTCCAGGGAGCTGTGCTCCTGCCTCAGCCCGCCAGCCAGCTCCTCCAGCTGGGCAAGCCGGGCCTCCACCTCGCCGCCTAATGCCTCGGCTCCGGCCTCCTCCAGGAAACCGGCTGCACGCTCCGCCTTCTCCCTCAGGGACTTCAGGAGGCCATGGCCCTGCTGCAGCTCAGCCTGGAGAGTCTATAGGTGGAAGACAGGACTCATAAATAGCCAACAGTACATTCACTGTGGATGCTGCTCTTAAGTCATCTCTGTCGCCTCACATCATACAGTATGACCTTGAATACTGTATGAACTCTCTACTGGTCACAAAAAGTCAACTATAATACTGAATTCTATTGAAGGAATTTGCAGTTCTGGGTTCTCTTAATTAGTGTGGTTGCCCTAACAGGGCAACCAGACTATAGTACTGGATGTTCTTTATTAATCCGGATAAACAATACTTCGGGCTGCTTCTCCTCCCACAGTTTTTATCCCCCAATGTCGTGCCATATGTCAAAATGACCGTCTTGACCTGGAATCGTGCGCTTGTATTTTGCTAAGAGATTGGTTAAATAGTTTAATTGATATTGATTTATTAGTGCATTAAATTTCCCCATCCGCTTTAATGGAAAAGTGAAAAAACTCAAATTCAAGTATTTTTTTCTCACAAACCGTAAGAGCTAGAGTTACCAGATTTGGAGGGGAGGTTCATAATTTAGTCCGAAATTATTGATAAAATAATTACACTAATCGGCCACATGGTGGCGCTATAACAGCCCCCTTTACGTTTTGGCCTATAACTCTTGAACCGTAGGTCGTAAAATCAAAATTTCTTTTCCCCTGGATTCATTGGGTCACGACGCATCTCCCTATATAGGCCACGCCCATTTGCGTCAGGATAGATTTTCCGCCATTTTGAATTTTCTTCAAAACACACTTTTTGCTCCTTTTCCTACAAATTTTGTCCAAATCTCACACAAATCGGTACAGGTCATCTTTGGACCCATGCGATAAATATATCCAAACGGCATTTTGATAGTCCTTACCGTTCGTCCGTAATTGGCTTCCAAAGTTAGTGGGAGGGGCCCGTTTTACCAAAAATGCCAAAAATCACAAACGAAACGTCCAATCGATCCCAAATTTGAATCACATGTCGAGGGTGGTTTACTCAACGAATCCCCAAAAGCATTTCCACTTTGACCCATAGGGGGCGCCACAACTGCGCAAAACGTAACCGTTTGATGCAAAAACATGGTTTTTGGGGGGATCACTCCTCTCAAATTGAAAAGCAGGTGATCTCAGGAGTGACATGACGATGTCATTGGCCCGCTACATTTGTGGGAGGGGCTTATTTATTTTAGTGGGAGGGGCCTATTTCTTCAAATCAAAACGCCATGTATCACGAACACAGGATCCAATCAGCACCAAATTCGAATGGCACGTCGCGCAGCCTCCGACGGTATTCCTCCAAGCATATTCCTCAAGTCCGGGCGGCGGCAACCTGCGACCGGCGTCGGCGCAACCACACTTTGCAATTTCCCAGAATTGCGACGCGTCTAGTTTTATTATAGAGGTGACGTAGTTACACAGCACCTGCCACATGACGTTCCACTCTAGATATCCACCAACATGAAAGAATTGTTTCTGTGCTTCATGTTCAACATTATGAGACACAGCTGTTTCGATTAGGAGATCTACAGTACATTGCAAGCAAAGCAACATCCACTCCTTTTTTCCTTCACCTCCGGCGCTGCCACGGCCACCTGAGGCCACCCTCACAGTGAGTTTAGCAGGCTTTGCACTCCAAAAGGAAGGCTTTGAACCCATCAGGCAGGCTTACACCTGCATGCCGGAACCTCAATGAGACAGCAGAGGACACCGTGTGACCAGCGTGTGGAGAGAGCCACAGTGAATAATATGAAAGGAGGGCCCAATTATAAGGACCCTTAACAGGCAGCAGCAGCGGTTTCCAGGGCAACCAAAACACACACATACGTGTGCACACACACACACACGCTCACACACACTAGAGTCTATGGGATACCATCAAGCTTTCATCATCAGGCTATTACTGCCATAGCAAAGAGGACCTATATACCTAAACAACAGGTCTTCAGCTATTGCTGTTGATAAAGCAATAACAAGATCTGTGTCCCTCTACGCACGTTCATTTCTCCTGTTTCAACTGACGTTTACAGGCATGTTCAGCATGTCTCACCATAACACCACCAATGTGCCTGTATTACCGCTGTAATGAGACAATCAGTGTTTCAATTTCATACCAAATTGTGTTCATAAGTGAGCTATAAAGCCGCCAGGTACATCCCTCGGTGAGATTACTGGCTCTCTGTTTTGGAATACCTATTAGTGTTAGGGCATTCTGATAAATAAAGAAATTATGAAACTCACTAATATATTGTTCAAGGTAACAGTCGGCAAGTACTTAGTAGTAAGTACCTATCGAACAACAACTTGAAGAACGCTCTAAATGGTTCTTTACTTCCATCTAATGAACCTTTAGCAGTTAAATATGGTACTGTACCTAGAGGTTTCACATCAAATGAAAACCCTGAAGAATCAGTTGGTTCTATGTAGGCGCTGTGAGGTTTAACACAGTAGTACATAATGTACTTAGTGGAGCCACTGGAACATGGCTCCAGGAAAAAAATATTATGGTTCACTATACAGTAGCACCTACAAAGGTTCCATATATATAACAACTTTCCATTACTACTTATTTTTCCCAATTAGAATTTCAATGCCACATCTCACACATTTTATGATGCTAACAAAGTCTGAGTCAGTTCTAGAGCTCTATCTACTGAAATATATTTACACTGTTCATTCCCTGAACACCATTTCCTGCAATTACTGTACATCACCACCCAGGGTGGAATGGATGCTGGAGGCAGGACATTATTAATTTGACCTTCTACCGCAGTACATTAGCCATGCAGTCATTGTCTGCCTGCTCTGATCACAAGGACTGTCCTTATTTACAGTCAGTGCTTTAAAGGCAGTGATTCTTTATTATTATTATTCTATTTAGGTTAGTCTGTGTGTTTTAGTTTGAGTTTATCTCATATCTTTACTAATATATCTCCTCCACTTCATTTCTCTTTGAGAACAGTGCAGAAACAACTACTGTTTGTTGACATTCTAACCAGGTTGCATGACTAATTTGCATATTTAATGTTTGAAGTTTGGAGGATTCCTTTGGTATCCCTGTATTTAACACTACAACACTATGAACTGTGGGTAATTCCCTTAGGCAAAGTTTGCATCGATGCTGACATATGGAAAGGGTGCATAAAGGGCTCTGCCAGAGCCCTCACTGACTTAATGATTTCAAATGGGACAGCCCTCACAGACTTCACGTGAACATGAGTCTAAGTCAGTGAGTCTGTAAGGGGGGACATTGGAACTGACAATCTGACGCCTCGCCACTAGTACGAAATAGTACACAATGTCTCCTAAGTGGGCGTAGTTGCCTCACCTTACTGTTTTACTCAAATCCAATGCAAATGAAGAAAAAAAGAAAGTCCACGACAGAGATCCAGAACCTCCAGCTGGTTCTCAGGATATACTAGGACTTGACCTAGTCTTGTTGGTTCAGTGTCTTGCTTTGTACATGTTTCTTGCAGTTTATAGCTCCAGGTGAATTGTTGCAATGCTTTTGTCTTCATTGTAAGAGGGGGTTATAACCACATATTTACACGTAGTCACTTTGGCCAACCCCATTTTGACTGAATATAGAGGGGGTGTGGAGTTCACTATTGCCAAAAAGATCTCCAATCACAATAAGCACCCTTGACATATAGTAGCCATTGATCACTGTTTACAATGTCGATGCATAATGATCAAGACATGGAGTATGAGCGTGGAGCGTAGTGTGCTGTCTGGCTGCAGTGCTTGCAGGGCCCATGTGGTGACTGCGTGTCTTCAGTCCCAGGGCAGAGACGGGAGGCCTAATTGCCAAACATGGATTACTGCAAAGCCCACAGCAGATAAGAGACAGGTCTGTGTGTGTTTCTCTGAAAAAATGAAATAAGTAAATAAAAAAAACTAGATAGATAGACATACAATACATTATATATATATATATATATATATATATATATATATATATATATATATATATATATATATATATATATATATATATATATATATATATGTATGTATGTACATGTATGTACATGTATATGCATGTGTGTTTGACAGAGAGAGAGAGAGAGAGTGACAGAGATGAAAATAAATAAATAAAATAATGGTATGTTATACGGAAGAAAAGAAGACATGTGCAATCACGAAGATCTTGCACTTGAAAGTTTGCTGAAGCTTGTTAGCCAGTACTTTGTATGGCATTTGTGAGATGAGTACAGTGCCTGTGTGTGTGTGTGTGTGTGTGTGTGTGTGTGCACGTACAGTATGCGCACACGTGTGATATGAAGTGGTAAGGGCACCGCATCAATTACAGTGTCTGTACCAGCAGGATCCTGACACTGGTGCTTCTTCATCCTCTACCACACGGTGGGGGGGCTCTCCCTGCTAGCGAGCTTCCTCTAAAACTGCAATCGCTTTGTCTTCATAAAGGGACGATCGATACACATATGCTCATCTCCCTCCTTTGTACACTCAATATCTACTGTGCCAAGCAAACTGTGGCTGTTGCTGTGCGACTGTTGCTGTGTGTGCGTGTGTGTGTGTGTGTGTGTGTGTGTGTGTGTGTGTGTGTGTGTGTTGCACCAAAGCCCATTTCACACAAAGAAAAACTGCTATAATTGTGACATAGCGGTAGAAGTTTTCTGCATGTCTAGCACACTGTCCAGATATTAGAGGTACAGACTAAATGGTCTGCTAGCCTTACAGATTGCACATGCAGATTCTGCAGCCTAAGCTCAACTGCCAAAACAAATGTGCACACTGCTTTGATGCCACAAACAGGCACCTTATGTTACTTGGCACAAGCGTAGATTAGAAAAGCACGTTTTCTGCTGGCTAGGAAGGATATTGGACTCAGATGAGCTTTTGTTAACATTTTCCACTACAACACTGCAGTCTCGCAAGCTCATCAGTTTTGTGCAGTGCATTACTGTCCACCGACACACAGCTTCACACAAGCTATTCAATGTTTGATCCGAATATCTCACTGACACATATAGGTCCATGAATGTGCAATTTCTTTTGCACATGTAATTACTGTGGAGAGCAAGCATGAATGAATCTCTTACCTCCAATTTCTTCATCTTTCTCTCCATAGTGACCCGGTCCAAGGGTTCAGAACTGTCAATCACCATCGTGAAATTCTTCTGAGCCGAGCTGAGCCAATCAGAAAAGGACGTGCAGAGGTTCTCAGCCTCCTCAATGCTCCTTAGTTCCTCAAGCAGCTGTTTGATGGTCTCCTGAGAGATGATTGGATGAATGTGTGAGAGATAGATAGGAAGACAGTAGGGATGATGTACAATCGGTAATCTCACGCTACAATTTAACCGTTAATTTAAAAATCCCCAGTTTAATTTAATACAGTTTTTCTCAATTGCTTTGGCTAATTTCTAGTTGACCTTATTCCCTTGGGCCCTGCATTTAGTTGACCAGATTCCCAAGGGCTACACTAAATATTGTCACTGTAAATAGACTGTGACGAGTTGTGACCATGTAGGACGGTTCAGGTGGTTACAGCTTCACAATTCTCAAAGCTGTGCATTTGTCAAGAGCTTACATGGCCAGAACAACTACATAGATTCACCCAAAACATTTAATTCAAGTTATTATGTCAGTAAATTAGCCAGCTGTCACCAAAATGAAAGGTTTCTTTGACATCATGTAAACATGGCGGTCAAAATGTTTAGATGCATTGTCAGTATAGGGCAAGTTGGTGTTCCATCTTAAATCTAGATTCAGTCTTGCATTATGTTTTTCATTTACACTGGATGCTTACTGTAGCAGGATGTAATTTCTTTCCTAATGCTAAACTGAATACTCTTCAGATGGTGACTTCAACAGCACATTGTTTCAACATACACTAGTACAGCCAATGGGCACTCCCCTTTTCATGTATTAAGTTATTTTTTGACAGTTAGTGTACAGTGGAGACAGACAGGAAACAGGGAAAGAGAGTATGCATCAAATGGTCCGCCCAGCGGCCCATGTGGTATGTGCCCTAAACACTCGGCTATCGAATGTTTCATGTACATTCCTACAGTATTCACATCTTCACATTCACTGATGTTGCAATACAGACGCTCTATAAATATATTTGACAACGCCCATACTCGTGAACAGCACCCGTCGGCTAACTACACAGAATGTGTGATTGGTTGATAATTAGAACAATTTGAAAAATGTGTTCAGACTCTTTCTGACAAGCAGTTTACCAATTCAGACCGGCACCGGTCTAGTATAAATCAAAGCAACATAATCAGTTTGATCAGCAATATTTGGTAAACTTTGGTAGTTGTGCGAAGTGTTGACAATTTGTAGTTGGAATTTGGTTGAAATAAAATAAATATAATATATATTTATAATATTTATTAGTATATGGTAGAAATGTTTTTAGAAAATGTATGCATTGTATACATTTGTAGCCCACTTTTAAATCCACTCCCGTAGGCCTAATTAAGAAGTTACAGTATTGTAAAATATTATGACAGGAAAAGTCACTTAATCCACGTGTTTCTTCAAGTGTTTCATCAGCACAAAGTGTTTATTGAATTTTATTTATTCATACTGTATGTGAACAGCAACAGAACATTCACGTATACTGTAGAAGCCAACATGAGACAGCGGGGACTGATAAATGACAGACTCCCCTGTACTACATGGAAGCTCTCTAATATTTAAAAAAATCACACCCAGTGTGAAGTGGGCGGTGTGGTCACAGTGGTCATCACAGTGATGGAAGTTCACTTAAAGAAAAGTAATATTGTGGACCAACCATTGTACACCCCTAACTTAAAAGAAAACATAAATGTGTTGTGAGTTGCCCGGGGGCCACATGCGGCCCCCGGGCCGCCAGTTGCCCATGTATGCTCTACACCAAAGAGATTTGGTGTACAGGGGAAAAAGCAGAGCCAACTCAGTTCCATTTGACTAAGTATATATAGTGTTTAAGTGGTTAAAAACATAGTCATGAAGTTGATTGTAGGCCTACCAGTTAAGTCATATCTTCATACTTTGTCATCACTGCATTTAGGTTTAATAACCTAAATGCACTCAACCTTTTAATTATGGTTCTGTACCCATAAAGAGATTAATATCCTGAATCAAAGATGTGACTGGGAAATGGGACTTGATAATCAGCAGTGCCCGGTTTAAGGGGAATTTAGCTCGACGTTTTTCTTAACTTTTCTATGATATGATATCCTAGGACGAGTGGTACAGTAGAAACATGAATAATTCCATAACGAGTCAACCGCCCAAATATGGATTACTGATGTCATAGTACTGACAAAATTCAGATCATAGATTTAGCTGAAATAGACATTCAGGTTGAGTAACGTCATTAGATATTCCATATAATGATGTCATCACGCAATGATATCACAACATCATTATGACATCAGATGTAATTGTCCTTTTAAATGTCATTATTGTAGTTTATAACACAAAACCATTCAGCCGCTTATGGAAATAAATTGTCCTGCTTTCTAACAGCCTTTCTGTAAATTAGTTGCACTGATTCACAGTGGTTCTGGTGTGTGAAATGTTTCACTGGACGATACATCAGAAAGGAAATGATAATGACACCACAGCTGCTGTGGTAGTCGGACACAAGGTGTACTCATTTGAAGGAAACCATCAGAAGAAGAACAGTGGTCAGATGGAAGTCCACATCTTTAACACTGTCTCTACGCTGGAGGAAGTTGCCCCCATGGACAAATGGAGGAGGAGAAGGTCCCCCTGATGTTCCCTCGAGGCGCTGGGGCCACACAGCTGTACTTATAGCAGATTGCATCTACATCTGGGGGGGATATCCTTACTGCAACCTGCTCTATGGATTTGATGTCGACTCCCACAGATGGTTCAAGCCCGAGATCTCTGGAACCGTTCCAGAGGCGAGGCACATTCACACAGCCTGTGTCTTGGAGAAGGTCATGTATTTCTATGGAGGATCCAGTACAAGAACGACTAATGAGATCATTGACATGTACAAGTTGGACACCACCACAATGGTCTGGGCTTTAATTAACACCAGAGGAACTCCACCACCTGTTTCACTATATCACTCTGCCACCATCATCGGGACAAAGATGTTTGTATTTGGGGGCTTTGGGGACCAGAGGGTCGTCTACAACATCCGAGTGTTTGACACAGAGACCAACAACTGGCTGAACACACCTCCTGCACAGCCTCACCCAGAAGGACGCTTTGGTCATTCAGCCTTTGCCTACAATGGAGAGCTGTACATATATGGTGGCAAAAACAACAACCACAAATACTTAAATGGAAATTCAGCCCAGTGACCTTCACCTGGAATAAGGTTGAACTCAAGGGAAACGGCCCTTCTCAGACGTATTATATGTGCTGTTGCATGGTGGGAGATCGTATCATACTCTTTGGAGATCGGAAACTACAAGTAGACCTCCATCTCTCTGATGGTCTGTACATCTTAGATTTAAGTCCAACACTGAAGACATTATGCAAGCTAGTAGTTATTCAGTACGGTGTGGATCAGTCAGAACTCCCTCACAACATCAGGTGGGAACTGGCAGCCATGACTAAAAACCACTAGAAAGGTTCACATGCTCATTGGAGCGCACATCTCTGCCAGGAAGTGTGACCAGTCTGGAGTTTGACTCTGTAATAGAGTGTCTTTATGTGAAAGAACAGCTACTGATTAGGAACATTACTAAAAAAAAAAGAAAAAGAAAAAGGACATGTGCATAGTCCTATTTATAGGGCTATGCACATGTGTCATGTGTTCACTAGCCAATCACAGTCCTGAATAGTCCTGAATTGGCCACGTGTACAATGGTGGCCAATCACGGTGCAGGGTTAGGGGGGGTACAATGGTGGCCAATCACAGCGCAGGGTTGGGGGGGTACAATAGGTGGGGGGGTACAATGGTGGCCAATCACAGTGCAGCGAATGTCGATGTCCAAACCTCACATATAGGGGCGGTTCCACCGCCCAAAAATATGTTGTAAATGTGACTGCATGGCCTATTTCTTGCCTAAAATGTTAGCAGACTTGATTTTTTTCCAGACAAGCAGTCCATTTCCTCAAAACTAGGTAAACAACGCCCCAAAAGCTATCTGCAAGCGATAGGGAATCCAGGCATAGTCAACAGCAACACAGTGACTTGACGAAACGTACTGACAAAGTCACTGCTGGTGTAAAGACACAAAGCCCCTAAATACATAGCATCATATGTGGCTTATCATATGTAATATAAGCCGTATGGGGAACCACCTAGCCATTGCTGCCTTTATATTTGTGACTGTGATTAACAGATGTTCACAAGTCTGTGTCTATCTGGTCAAAAAGAGACACAGAAAACTCTTTGACTATGAAGACCTGTTATCTCTCTCATGTGGAGACGTTTGAGAATTAGCCTGCACCCCAGCGTTTTAAGTCAGCCAATAGGGACCACAGAGACAGAAAGGAGCTCTCTGATCAGCCATCAAAACAGAAAAATAACCTTTCTCCACAGCACTTTCATCCACCAAATGTCAATACCTTCACTACAGGGTGGAGAGGGGTGTTGCGTTTTTGACGCATTATCCACTTGACTGATTCACAGTCAGTAGTGCTATGAGTGGGGAGGGGGGTGAGGGTTTATGTGGGTTTTGACACATCATTCACTCCACCGGCGAATCCCATGGTGAGAAGCTCCAATTAGCTGATAGTGCTGAGTGCACACCTTTCCTGACGAGGAAGAGGTAGCAGCTTTCTGCAGTACCTCTCGGCCCATATGGCCCCCACTTTACACAGAATAATTACATGCATCCATGGCACGAGGAAAAGAAGACGGAAGTTGTGTATTGTGTGTGCGCGCGTGCGCATGTGTGCATGCATGCGTGTGTGTTTGTAAGCATATGCATGCATGTTCATTTTAAGATGTGCTCAAAAAGTGTGTGTGTGTGTGTGTAAGAAAGAGGTGTCAAGTACTGTAAGTAAGCGTGCGAGGAAGCAACACACACACACACACACACACACACACACACACACACACACACACACACACACACACACACACACACACACACACACACACACACACACACACACACACACACACACACACACACACACACACACACCCTGAGGTGTTGCTGAAAGTGTAAAAAAATCAATGCTGTGCCAGCCTTTCCACTCTTGGTGCTGGGTGTGAGATTGCCTTCTGTAGCGTTTAATTACAGTCGAAGGCCCAAACCAGAGGAGTCCCATTGATTTTCCTTTAGTCGCCCTCCAGAGAAGCTGGTGAATAGAGAGACTACTGTATATTTGAATATACAGTACAACAGACTCTGCAGGCAGTACTCTCAAAGCTGCGTCAATGGGGTGTTACAGAAACAAAGCCCAGACTTTCACTGGAACAAATTACATGGCTTTAGTGCAAGGGCACAGCAAAATCCAGAGTGTTAATTTAATTCTGAAAGTGTAAAAATGGACCTGATTTTGATAGGACTTTTCTGATCAACAGAAAGTGTGGCCCACCTGTGTGTTGAGCAGCAGGGCATGGTAGCGGGTGGTGAGCTGGGTTGCTGTAGCGCTCACACGGCTGCTGATGTGGGACTCTTCCAGCACCATCTGTGCCAGGGAGGAGAGACCATCTACCTCTCCTTGGCGTGCCAGCACTGCATCCTGCCATCCCTGGTCACAAGGACACGGATGACAAATGTTTGCACGGTAACAGAAAGTACTACATTTATAAACATTTATAGACTGTCACAAAGTGCTTTTTCCCAGCAAAGAAAAGAAAGATACAAATACAGGTGAATTACAGAAAATAAAAGCAAGTAGCTTGTGTGTGTGTGTGTGTGTGTGTGTGCGCGTGTGTGCGTGTGCGTGTGCGTGTGCGTGTGCGTGTGCGTGTGCGTGTGCGTGTGCGTGTGTATGTGTATGTGTATGCACATGCGTGAAAGCATGTGCTCTTGGGTGCACTCACACAAGAGATAATGGATATGAGAGACAAAAGACAAGACCAGGGCATTTGATAGGATGAATGACAGACTGAAAGGAAGGAAATAAAGAGTCATTTTCCCATAAGTCACGAGTTAAGCAACGGTCAGTGTGTGATTCCCTGACATGAGCAGGAAGCTTGTTCCACAGGGAGTGCTCACAGAGGAGAAATAAACCATTGATACACTGTGTTACTAGACCCGTGGTAAATACAGTGGTAACTTCATAGTCAACTAGAAAAAGTGCTCCTCGAGCACAGGTCTGGTGCACTCCTGAAAACGAGGCCAATCTTAGCCAATCAGGATGGAATTTGAAAAATCTGAAAGACATGTTTCGTTTAACGACTATAGAGATACCGCGTACCGATTTGCGTGATGTTTGGACAAAATCTGTAGTAGTACTGTCAAAGGCAAAAAATATACTGGCAAAAATCGGCCTCCTGCTGGCGCTATAACAGGCCCATGGGGAAAAAATGGGGCAGAGGTTCTGCTCTGGCATCCAGGGAGTGTGTGTGCACAGTATCGCTGCCATCATGCCAGCGGTGCCGGAGATTAGCTGTCCACAGACGGAACCACACACACACACACGGACGGACGGACAGACAGACGGACGGACAGACGGACGGATGGACGGACAGGGTGCAAAACATAGTCTCGGCCATGCCTTCTGGTGGAGACAGTAAGCGTTTACAAGGAGCACGCTAAGAGTGACTGAGATCATGCGGCTATGTTTGTCTGCAATGTCTGGTTTACATGACACACAGCTGCAGAGTATTGATCATGTGATGTTTTTGAGAGTTGAGATGGAGAGCTGGAGTAATCAATGCTAGGAACTAAATTACCAAAACACTGATCAGTTTGTCATGGTTAAGTGTTTGTTATTTATGGTTCCCTTGTTAAAAATGGGCCAGTAAAGTCCATTGAGACTGTCACTGTGAATGAATGAATGAATGAATGAATGAAATTTTTATTTTCGTGTCATGCCACCATTTTGGCCCATCCCATATGGGATTATATGACACATTACACAAAAAGAAAACAAGACATTAACAGTCCATTAACAGTCCTTCCTGTTCATATTACGTCCTTACTTATATGAACAAAATAAGAACAAAAAAAGACAATGCCATTTTACATATAAATGGCCCTCCTCCTCATTGACCAGGCCTTGTCAAGAAATGAAGCAAATGAAACAAGAAATGACAAAGTCATAATGTACCCGCTTGCGGCAGGCTTTTTTTTTGCCCCAATCTGCAGCACAAAATGTAAAAGTTGTCATTAAAATAAAATCTCAGCCATTCCAATGCAACAAAAATAACTCCACAGAGGTTCATTGGTTGGCTACCAATATAAAGTGTGTGTGTGTGTGTGTGTGTGTGTGTGTGTGTGTGTGTGTGTGTGTGTGTGTGTGGTGTGTACAATATCAATGATAGTGAAAATAATTGATCTACAATCTCACAGATCTGCTATTTTCACCAGCTGATATAGTTACTTCATAATGTAGCCTACCCTTACCCAAGTCAAAACTACAGTGTTTCACTTAGAAATGTATGAACAACAAAAATGAAGACACACACACACACACACCCAGGAGGACTGGTTGATAGTGTTGTATGCATTGTTCCTGGACAAAAGACCGGTGGTGACCAGTTAGTATTCATTTATGTATGAAAGAAATAAACTATTATCACAATAAACTAAGTGAGTCCATTGAATACAGGTAGCCTAAGGGCAGTCATGTTAAAAACATCAACAGTGGTGGAAAAAGTACTGTAATGTTTTACTTAAGTAAAAGTATCAATACTGCAATGTAACCCTAACCCTTTATAAAAGTGAAGCTCACAACTTGTCTTTTGATTTCACTGTTTGAAACAGGGCTTGAGTTGTAATGCATAACTGCAAGTTTGCCCTTTTCACTACTGGCTTACATGAAAGAAAAACCCAAATGGGTCCATTTGGTTTCATTAATGTCTTTTGTAAATAAAGTATTCAATAAAACGTCATAATAAAAAATAGCAGATCTACAAGCTCACAAGGCGGCGATGCGTTGTGAGCTGGTAGATCTATAAAATATATATGAAATTCAGCTGATTTTAGCGTCATACCTTACATGAAAAATGTTGCTACAGTAACCTTGGTTATAGTGTTTATTCATTCATTTTTAAACAGGGCAGTCATGTTAAAAACATCAACAGTGGTGGGAAAAGTACTCGTACTAGTGTTGCCATGTATACTAATTATAAGCGACCTCGTTTTCTGTAAAGTTGCTTGTAAATGTAGGTAGTTGCATTTTATTTGTTATTATTTTGTTGTGAGCTTGTAGATCGGCTATTTCCAAATCGTCTATTTTCAAATAGCCGATGCATATAGGTTTAAAGTGCTCATGTAGCCTAATAGTCACTTAAATCTTTGGGCTTGTTTTCATTGACCTGGCTGCTTATTTTTGTCTCAAAATCTGGCAACCGTGTCATTGTTCAGACCAACGAAGAAGAAAATGCGGAAGCGATCCGTGTAAAAGACAGTATTATGTTGAGAAAATATAAAGTCATTACAGCACCATAACATGGTTAATACATTTTATTTTGGGATGTACAATACATGAAAATTACGAGAGTAATAACGCGACTTGCGTCGATAACTAATGGGGAGCGGACATTAGCGCGCTTGGAGGAATCCATAGTCCCATAGCTTGGGAGGACGAGGCCGCCCGTTCAGAGTATGGGAAAGTATCCCATTGGCTTAAACGACAGCCAATGACGCAAATATGTCGAATGCAAATGAATCTGTCGAATGCAAATCCGTAATCTGTCGAATGATGAGTAGTAGGTCTGCCTCTTCTTAGACCCGCAGCTTTCAGCAAGCGGGTAAAAATGTCATGTTGAAAGAGACATTTCGGTTTCTCTGAATCCTCCAACCACACAAGTGATTGTGTGTGATTAAAGTCGATACAAATAAACTTGGCATGACTATTTCTGTGCTGTTTTTGATATTGCCTTGATGTGACTGTCAAAGACAAGGTCTGGATCTAAAATAAAACCATTATTTCCGACAGACTGGAGACACTGCAGCTAAGAGGGAGGTCTGATAAGTATGGTCGTCACTGCCTAAAATAGCAGTTCAGTTATGTCACAGGATATGAAAGCTGTACCTCATCGATCTTGTTAGTGCACAAACTACTGGGTTACATAAGAGCCTTCTATCAATCACTGGCTTGTTGTCGAAGTTTCATGGTGTTAAATATATACAGTATGTTTGAAACCAAAGTTCACAAAGGTTCATGCAAATCCGTTCAGAACTTTTGGAGATTTCCTGCTGACAGATAAATGGAATGGGGCAAAATGATCCTTGTCTGACTCCGTCGACACAATGTTGTAATGTTGATGTTAATGTTAATGTTAATGTTAATGTTAATGTTAATGTTAATGTTAATGTTAATGTTAATGTTCCCCTCTAACCTGGAGCTGTTTCAGTTGGGCTTCCTTGGTGGCTCTGTCTGACTTCCGATGACCTCTGATGTTTACTTTTCTCTCCATCTCCTCCAGCCACTGGGCCAGGCTCTGGAACCTCTGCCCCATCTGCCTCAGCCTGGCCAGACTGGAGTTCTGCTGGCTCTGCGTCTCTTCCAGACGGTCCTGGTAGGCCCCCCACTCCCGCTGTGCCGTGTCCAGTGCACGGTCCTCGATTTGGGGTGCACCCCAGGGGATGACCCGGTCCCTGCTGGTCAACACAGAGGACAGCAGGGCCTGGCCCTTTGAACAGCGGTCCTGCTGGAGCTGTGAAGGGAAAGGGCAGGGGAGACAGGTGTGATTAAAATGTTAGAGTCCAGTTGTGTAAGAAGGTCAAGTGTACAACAGAGTCTGATAAGATAGATACACCAGGTGCTCAAAAGACTAAGAACACTTGCTCAAGTCATCAGTTAATGAAATGTATGTACTACATACATGAAGATGATGAATTGGAACAGCTGAAACAGGCATCATGCTAATTACAGTACAACTGCATATTACGAGAGTATACCTTATATTTTGTGAAATGAGGATAGCGAATAGCAATTCAGGGCTCTGGAACTGTGCAATATACAGTATATGTCAGTTCTATTACATTTTATTAACAGATGTGGTACAGTGTTATTACCTGTAGCTGATGCAGTGTGTTCTCAAGCGTGTCCACGTTCCCCTCCGGATGGGACAAAGAGGCCAGGGTGGCTTGCTCCTGCTCCAGCCAGTCCTCAAACACATGTAACCCCCTCTGGTATTCCTGATGGACCAACACCAGCTCCTTGGCCTTACTGACAGCAGCCTGGGAGACAAGCGCAAAACATAAACAGTGTAACACTTTAAGGATAAGGATAATTCCTTTTAACAGGTCGTTCATGAAAGTCCTTGCGGTCTTGTTTCCAATGAGAACCTGTGAGCAATTGGGGTTAAGAGTCTTGCTCAGGGACAAATTTCATATCATCGGCGCATATGCTGGGATAGCCTGGAATCGAACCTGGGGCAACCAGGGCCAGCTAGTTCCCTAGGCGGGCTCACTAACCACTCAACTATGGCCGCCCCTTTGCTGTCAGGAGGATCAGATGACACTTTGAATCTTGTTCATTCAAGAACATTTACAGTAAGTTCCCTCTCCATCTGATGTTATTTGAGACTACCAGGTATTCAAGAATATTTTTGATGCAATGAAGTCTGAGGACAGAGGATAGGTTATTGCTAGAGAGTCAATATTATATATATTTTCTAAACATCTGCATTATTTACAAACACAAGGAAACAAATCTGTATTTCAAATTCATGATTAAGAATATAACAAGAATAATATAAAGTCCTTCCTAAAATTAAACAAAAGCTAAAATAAATTCCAGATCAAAGTTCTACATTCTGTTGTGAACAAGATACCTTGGCCTTGTCTTTGAGGTTACTGTATCTGAGCTGCAGCTGTTGCACCTCCTGCTGGGTCGTGTAGTGTTCAGCCATGTTGGAACCCTTGGTGGCGATGGTCTCCAAAGGACTGCTGTGACTCAACACTTCCTCATCGAGGAGCTACAATGAAGTACAAGCACACAAACTCAAATGAACACCCACCCACACTCATGCAGGTGAATGCAGGTCCATTGAAGAGCTCCCAGGTGTGATTGCTGTAACTGAAGCGGTGCATTGTGATCCACATACTGTACCAGAAAGTGGTACAAAGGTTCACATAACAGTGGTTCCTTAACCACGTAAACCTTATACTTAGTTGACTGGACTCCCAAGGGCTCTATACCAGTGTTTCCCAAACTTTTCCAGCTGAGACCATCACCATTTCTTATTTTATTTTATATTTAATTTCAATGTTTTGAAAAATGTTTAGCATTTTTTTAAGGAAATGCAAAAAAAGGTATATTTACTCCTGACCCATAAAAATCGGTCCACGACCCAAAAATGGGTCCCGACCCATTGACCCCTGCTATACTAGGCCCCCTCCTGTTTTCACTCTAAATACCGTTGCCGAAATTAGCCGGTTTCCATAGTTTTTCCATCACACTATGTCCAATGAGTCTGTTGGATGTCAAATTGCAAGGACACCATGTGAATACAATTACGATTCTGGGTAGGTCACCAGGACCAGGTTTTGGGGTTTGGGACCATGTGTCTTACGTTACTGTACATGTACATAGCTTTTCACTTGACACTGTCATTATCAGATGATAGCACTCTGTTTCTGATGAGCTGTGTGTGGTAATGTATACCTTGGTCTTTCCCAGGTTAGCTGTCTTGTCTCTCATCTCAGAGTACTGTCTATCTGAGCTGCCCAGTGTCTCCTCTACACGGTCCATCCACAGGACGAACTGACCCACGTCTTCCTGGTAACTGGTCCACTGTGACAGCGAGCCCTCCAGCTGGCTGTTAGAACGAACACAGCAGAAATAAACATGCAATATAGACTTATGTGACACACACACACACACACACACACACACACACACACACACACACACACACACACACACACACACACACACACACACACACACACACACACACACAAATATATGTGCATGCATGCCAATGCAAAACAAACACACCAGCACAAGCACATTCTCTAAATTGTATTGACAATTCTTGCTGGAATCCATCATGGAAAACCTGTCCAATTCATCAGTTGATTGACTGATTGACTGACTGACTGACTGATTGATTGATTGACTGACTGATTGATTGGCGGTCATGACCTTTTACACTGAATGGAGGCAGAGAGGAGGGAGTCCCATGAGTCCTTGAGGTCTTGGATCTGTTTGCGGACCACCGGGACGCCCTCAGCTGAGGTGTTCCTCTGGACGGCTTCGCCTCGCGTCAGCAGCATTTTTAACTGGATCTCCCTCTCCTGCCGGGCTGCCAGCAGAGCCTGCAGACAGAGGGAAGAGTACACAGTAGGAGGAATACACAGTACAGAGTGTTAATTTGATTCGGAAATAGTACAAATGCGACCTAAAGGAACCATACCCAGTAAGTGTCCATTAAGTTAACACTATGGATTTTACTGTGTATGGTTACAATATAAGAACACACTGACAGGATGCTATGTCTGTACAATTCAGCTTGAAGAATAAACACAATATTGTAGAGATGCTTTTCAAAATGTTGAACATGTTCATTTATTGCACTGCTTTTGAAATTCCCAGTACTTTAAAAAACATAATTCTTATTCTCTACACCCTTAATAGATGCCTTCTCATTGTTCCCTACCCACCTCCAGCTGTATCATCCGGTCCTCCAAGACACTCTTGTCCGCGGTGGGTGAGAGGCAGGTATTGAGGACGCTCTGGGCTTCACACACCCAGTCCTGGAGCTCCTTGAGCCCCTGGGAGAAGAGGCGATGCTCCCCGACAATTCGCTCAATTCTGGAGGCCTTGTCCTTGAGAGAGCAGAACACTGTGTCATAAATACAGCCTCTTACTCTTATGTTCCTTCAACAGCTCTCCCGCTGGAGAAACAGCTTCACACAAGAGCTGGGGAAGTGTGGATAATTTCCCTTTCACGTCTGAAATATACATCTAACATGCCCACAGTGTGTTTTATTTTAATTCTCTTGGGAGCTCCCCAGTCTCCCACTGTAACGTGGAAAACAATGTATGTATTTTTAAATTTTCATGACAGCGTTAACATCAGAACTCAATGTAGATTAAGGAGAGGTCTAGCTACAGGCAACAACTCCAAAGGTTTCTATTCCTGTTTGAATCATTTCCTTTCCTGTCTCTGCGTCTGGCAGGGGAAGCAGACCTAAAAATAGCACTCGGTGAGGTGGCTGACAACATAGAATAAATCCCATTCATCATTGTTGGTACAATCTCATTGTCCTCCGGTGAGGGACACGGTGCTTGCTTGCACGGTCAGTGTAATGTGTTCTGTACCGCCTCACAAAATTAATCAAAACGAGTGCAATGATCAACCCGGGGGTGCTGAGAAAGGTCACTCTCGATTCCTAGGTAACATTAGCGACACATTTAATCTCTGGCATTTCAGACGCACTTCAGAAGATAGCAATAATCACCACCGGCCTTGGCCTTTTCCCCAGGCTAATGAAGGCAGTGAACCCACGGCTCATGACAAATCATCACGCTCGGGTGCACTGGTCCTGTGAGACGTTCCCTAACGATCGTACCCACTCCAAGCCTATTAGGACGTGGCATGTGTATTGCTATGAATTACAGAAATTGGGAAATTATGTATGTACTGTATGTATGCATGACACAGCGAAAAATACAGTGAAAGTCACAGTAGAGGATACAGGCTCAATAGTAGTATGGTAATGCATCAAAGCGAGGCAAGGGGCGGGGGGGGGGGCGCAACAGAGGGGTAATAGATGGGTGCCATGGGGAGTACAAGAGCTGGGTACGAATATTACCTTGGTCAAGTTGCTGAGGGCTAGGTACTGCGCTGACAGCTGGGACACGCGGTGAACAAAGCCCTTGCCGGCCGCCTGTCCCTCCCAGAGGCGGTGAGCCCTCTCCCGCAGCCGGCTCAGCTCTTCCTCACGACTCGCCATCTCCTCCAGAACACACTGGGCCCAGAATGTAGGTGAAGTAGGAGGAAGAGGAGGAGAGAAGCAGGAAAAGAACAGGATGCAGGGTGGGAGAGTTGGAGATAAAAGGGTGGATGGGGGTTTGGAGATAAAGTTGATAGTGGATGAAAGGAAACCCACCCAAAAAGACGATTGGGTGTGTTAAGGAGGATCATGAGGAAAGTACGAAAGGACAGAGAATGAGGCGGTTTGCATGCATGGAGGGCAGATTGGTGGTGGTAGAGACGAGGGAGAGCAGGTCAGAGATGACATGTCACAAGGACAGACACAACAAGAAGAGCACAATGAAATATGAGAATAAACACAGGGAGGAAGAGAACATCTTAAAAACACAGCATCAGCTATATTTTTTCATTTTATTTTTACAGGAATACGATGAGACAGTTGACAGCACAGGGCAGGTAGAGAACAACATAACGCAAAGGAGGGGTTGTGGGGTGAATGAATGTGGAGGGGTAAAGAGGATCTTGGTAGCACAGGTTCAACCAGCTGAAGCCTGTATTGTACAGTGTTGTGCGATACAGTAGGTGCTTTGGGGAGGAAATGTAATTGCTTGCAGGGCCAGACAAAAGGCAATGACGAAGAGCAGGAAACAAAGTAAATACAAAAATAGCAACACCGATAAGAGTAGTGCTGTTGAGAGATGGGTGTGATATATTTTTTCTCCCCTTTTGTCAGTTTTATCTTTTTCTTTTAATGCTGCCTGCTTTTCCCTCCATCTTATATCTCTGCCAGACATGGTGGAGGCTGTTATCACATCCTGAAAGAAGGCTTTTTAGCGGCACTGCGCTTCAGCTCTGACAGAAGCGGAATTAATTAGATTTCTGGACTTTTGTGACTATTGTGTCAAGGCGCACGCAGGCGCAGCTGTATTTTGATCCAGCGGTGCTCAACAAATGTAATTAGGTCCTTCCCTTCCTCTGTTGCAAACTGATTTCAGATTGTAGCCTACTCGAGGGATGTGTATCTTATGATGAGCTACAACTGCTTTGTCTACTTGTACTGTAGATGTTTTCACGCAACCTTCAATATAAGCCATTTACAACTGTAATATTTTCATGGAAAGGCAGCACCGCGCTGTGACGTGTTGTGAGCTTGCAGACGCAACTGAGGAGTTTGTTTCCATCGTCATTTTTATTTAATTTACTGGATAAATGAAGAATCAAGTGCTTGAAATGCCAACTCAAGTGTTGAACGTTCAGATCGAATGCATTTAGATTGCAATCCATGTGTACGGATTGTGAACCCACAGCACCTAATCCAAACAATGTGCTTCCCTGCCAAAATAACAATATCACGTGCGCTGCTGTCACTGTGCCAGATACGCAAGAGATAAGACCAGCTCCAAGCTATATCCAAATACAATAGGGTCTTGGTTTGGCCGGGATTGGCGAGAACAGTCACGTGCATGCAATAAGGCGCGTGTGTGGACGTGTTTTTGTGGGTTCACCACCTGTAGCTCATCATGCTGGCCAAGACCTGGCCGGTTGAGTGTCTAAAACGGAAGTAACGGGATTTGGCGGAAGTAGGCTTTTCTCTTCGCAGATGAGTAAGGCTGGGAACGAGGCTAGTAGCTCGTGCATTAATAACACTCCAAGGTGCTATACTATAATATCAGGTCATTAAAGGGACAGAGAATCATTCATAACTGTTAAGAAAGTGGAACAGCTTAGAGGTCACTGTACCTTTAGTTTGCTGAGCTCCTGTTTCTTGGCAGGGAGGTCATGGAGCCGAGCACTGCTCTCCTGAACTTTGACCTCGGTGCTGTTCAACCAGTCCTGGAGTGGCTCAGCACTGGCCTCAAAGTCTGTCATCTGAGACTCCAAGTTCTGGAAAACAAAACGTTTTAAATAGGGTAAATATGTACCTCCATCACATTATGTACTGATACTATAGAGAAAAAAACAATCATAATCATACAGTAATAACATTCGACGTATTACTTATTGTCTGGGCACAGATCTGCACCTGTATTGATATACTGATGCAATGTCCTGATTTTTATCCCAAAATGATTAACAAATCATTCTATTGACATGTTTTCCCGCTGGCCTAGCGGTCCAGGCGCATACCACATATGCTGGTAATCCAGCTTGACAGCGTGTCGCGGGTTCGACTCCCATCCCGACGACCTTTGCTGTGTGTCACCCCCCCATCTCTCTCCCCATTTCCTGTTAGCCCACTATCCTATCAATAAATAAAATCAAAAATACCGAAAAAAAAGACAGATAGACAAACGGACACACCAGTGCTTGCCTGCACGCATGCACGTGCACACACACACACACACACACACACACACACACACACACACAGAGCTCACCTTGAGTGCATTCTCTCTCATCTGCAGGTTAGTCATCAGGCTCTTCCAGTCTTCTCGTGCGTTGGCCACCTTGGCCTTGAGACCCTCCACTCTGTCTTTGGCCACCACAGCCATCAGCAGCTCTCCGCTGGCCCCTACCGTGCTCAGCCTGGCCTGTCCATGCTCCCTGTCACCCAGGAACTCCTGTGGTGGGACACACAAACCAAAGGACATTGAACTTTTTTGACCAAACAGCACAAGTGAGTAATATGAATGTATTAGGACAGTGATTCTCAGCCTTTTGAATTTCAAGGACCGCAATATAATGCATTAGGCCACAGGCCCCCATTTGACCCTTTTTCCCCCTCTTTTTTTCTCTGGGACCCCAATCTAAACAGTAACATTTGCCTACTTATCCACATGAACCCTAGCGTCCTGGGTATCTCATATGAGACGAAAATGTTATACTCTTACTGTACTATTTACACGATTATCTTACTAACTTGATGCTGCACTTTAACAATTATGAATGGAATTTGTATTTATTCCTATATCAGTGGTTCTCAAAGTTTTTAATTTCAAGGACCCCCATAACTCTGAGAGTTACAGACCTGTAAGGGTCCATTTGTAACCCCCCTAGGAACCCTGAGGGTCCCTGGACCTCACTTTGAGAACCACTGTCCTAGATTATTATTTTTATTACACACTGGTATCGGATCAGTACTCGATATCGACCGATACGCAAGTTATGGGTATCTGAATCAGTATCAGGAAGGAAAAAATGGTATTGGTACATCTGCTATTTGATGTACAGTACAACAAAATATATCGGGTTAAATTATTAATTAATTCGGCGCAGGGTGAAAACCACGCAGCCATGCCAATTTGATTATGTGCCCCCCCAAATCTCACTGTACTGTACACTGTCAAACAATGTAATTAGGCAGAGTCATGGCTAATTCCATCTGTACATGCATGAGGGATGCGGGGGGTTGGAGGGTCTGACCCAGGGAAGCAATCACAGATGAGAAAAGTCACTGAGCCTGAAATACGTGGCCTTGACGTTGCCCCCCCCTTCCCTGTCACCGCCCCCCCACCCCAACACACACACACACCAAAAAGTCCCTCCCTCAGAACTGAGCCGATGACAGTAGCACAGCGGGCACCACTCCACCATCTGTGCAGTCAACACATCACTTTTACACACTTGAGCTCTGGTCTACCGCTCTCTCTCCCTCTCTCTCACACACACACACACACGCACACGCACACACGCACACACACACACGCACACGCGCACACGCGCACACACACACACACACACACACACACACACACACACGCACACACACACACACACACACCCCCACACACACACACACACACACACGAGCGCTGCCATCTTCATGGTCTGCGTCTGTCTGTCTCTTTCTTTCTTTCTGAGAGTCTACTTTTTATTCTTCTCATTCCTCGTGTCCTCTATAGCACTTTCCTTCATTCTTTCATTATTTGCTCCAAACCAACTACTTTTCTCCCTGCTGCCATTGTAACGGTATAACACCAATTAAGCGTGACACAATGCATGTCTACCCCCCGTGCCGCTGCCCTCCTGGAGGTCAGCCATGTGGAAACATTGTTCCACATTCCCCACCATGTCAATAATAAATAAAACATGACCGCTTCCATATTCCTCTCTCCACTCCACCGTCATCGCCTCTACAACAGATGCTTTCATCCACAAAGCTAGTCAAGAAAACTCCTGGAGAAGAAATCAGCACACAAAGAAAGTCCAGCAAAGTGTTTCCTTTTTTGGATCTAAAATAACAAACAAAAAACACCCCAAAATAAATGTAATGCAGCATCATTCTTCAGATTTTCGGATTAATTCATGGTTCTTTTCGCAAATTCTGAACTCAATCACAAGCTCTGAATGAATGGATACTCAATGGACTCAAATACACTTGATTGCATCTAATCAGCCCCTTCATGTGAGTGCAGGAGCTCAGCCTGAAACCTGTGCGATAACAATCTGTGGTGGTTTGTTATATTGAACCTGTGGACAGGTGTCAGAGGTAATTAGCTGGTGTGGGAACGCGGGGATGTCTAGCTTAGCGGACATGTCCCTGACTCCTATAGAAGGGGCCCTGGGGTTCTCTAAAGAGACTGTCACACTGCTATGCCTGCCATAATGCACAAAGAGGGGAGGAAAGAGAAACAGAAGGAGATACACACACAGAGAAACAGAGAGAGACGAGAAGGGAAACAACTGAATGAAGAGGGTGAAAGGTGGCAGAGAGACGGAATGAAAAAAACATACGTATGTATGTATGTATGTATACATACACACACACACACATACACACATACATACATACATACACACATACATACATACATACATACATACATACATACATACATACATACATACATACATACATACATACATACATACATACATACATACATACATACATACATACATACATACATACATACATACATACATACATACATACATACATACATACATACATACATACATACATACATACATACATACATACATACATACATACATACATACATACATACATACATACATACATACATACAGTACATACACACACACACACACAAACTGGAGAGAGAGATACAGGGAGAGAGACAGACAGATACAGAGAGAGATTAGAAAGACAATGCTGAAGGGAGACCCTGCTGTGGGGATTTCATTTCCCCCAACGGCGGTGTGCCTGCCTGGCTCCAGCTCATCGAGGCTACGGCAGGCCCAGCCACTCCAACAAGCCCACCAGAGGATACTCCACAGTGGGCATGTCAATACAGACACCCCTCGTGAGCAACATCCCTCTGAAACCAATTGGTCCTTCAACCTCATCATCATTTCCAATTTTAGCAATGTCTCTCCCGTGCTTTTGCTCATAAATTACCATTGTAACGAACGCACAAACTACAAGAGGTTCACTCAGATCTGTGACTGCGTTGAAAGGGATAACACCTTTTACCCTTGAGCAAGGCACAAGACTGCTAAGTGTTACAATTTAGGCATTTAGCAGACGCTTATCGAGAGTGACTTACAAGTGCAAGATCAGAGTAAATGACATGAACTCAAGTGCTTCTACTGTAAGTGCTCCCAAGAGTATGAGATTGCAAAAGGCTGGAAGGAAATATATCTCTCACCTGGATCCTCTGCAGAGCGGTGGAGGCCTCTGCAACGCTCTGCGGTACGTCGAAGCACTTGGCGGTGCTGATCTTTGCATTGACCAGCCACTGCTGGAAGTCCCTCAGAGCGGCACGGAACCTCTGCTCCAACAGACGCTCTTTGTTCTGACATTCCCTGGATGCCCGCAGACTCAGACTGGAGGAGGACAGGAGAGTCACCTGAGTCATTTGAGCTAATTGTTTAAGCTTGCACAGTTTCCTTGCCATTTCTTGGATCAGATTTGTGTGACCTCCTGACGCATTGCCAGTTTCCTACTCATTCTCCTGTCTTTGTATACAAGTTACTATGTGCCCAGTTTGTAAACAAAGCTCCACAAATCCCAATGTGGCGTTCAGTGGCAAAGTCGTACTTTACACGAAAGATTGTGATGGCATCATCCCTGCGTTGACAAATTGGCTGCTGTGTGGGCATTTTTACAAGTGTGGTGACATTCTACAGTATGTCGCTTTGGCCGAATGGTATAGTGATCTTATAGATACTGCACCAACAGCTAAAGTGGTTCAAAAGACCAATGTTGGTGAGATTCACTGAAGAATAGTACACAAATTTATACTAGTAGTATTTACTTTCACTAAATCAGGAATTTCCTGGTTGTGCAGACATGTTCATGCAGTGTTCATTTATGGGCTGACAACAGAATTGATATGTTAAACCTGTAACAAGAGGTGGTTCTGTTTCATGATGTCATGCACTTGTGATTAGTCTAGTCTTTTGAGGGGACATACTGTACATAGAGTTCATGCATACTGTATACATACAGACAAACTCCGATATAGACGGCTTGTAAAAATGAGATTCAGTAACAAATACTGTGTACACATTGTACTGACAGTATGAAGGAGGTGAAGGAGATCTGTAGGGCTTTGGAGGAGAGGAGAGATAAATGGGGCAGGTGGAGAAAGTGGGTGAGCGGGTGAAGTGGAAGGAATGAGAGTTGCGGTGCAGAGGGAGATTGGGGGATGGGGGTTACGGTGATGAAGGGGGTTGAGAGAGAACATATGTGGGCTGGGCGAGAGTTCACAGGGGTGAAAGGTTGAGGCAATGCGGTTTGACAGGTTGATGCCCGGAGGAGAGGAGAGGGTATGATGGAGGGAACATGGCGGGATACCCGGGACAAGGACAGGTGAAAGGGCCATTTCAAAGGTTGAACAATTTTGACATTTTGAACATTCTTGATTCATTGAGGGAATTGTTGCTACTGCATGACATTAATCATTCTTCAGCCTATTTTAGCCGTATTTCATTAATCGTTGCAGGATGGTGTTGTGTGGAAATTGTGGCAAGCTCACAACGGGTCTTATTGTGACATGTGCTCTGCTATTTTAGCTATTTTGGAAAATTGTGGAACAAATTCTCACCTATAATGACATGTCCAAAATAGGAACACTTAGGGAAAGTGGTTAAGCAACACATTATTTTCTTTCTTTTTTTTTGACAAAGAGGGGAAATTTGAACATTATTAAATATGATGATGAGATTTCTCATTAGCCTCATTATATTGCTAGATGCAAATAATGGAAAGTGCAATGCAGCAATTATTAATGGTCTCCAGGCTATTTACTGTAGAGGTCACATGTCAAGGTCACAAGTCAAATCCACACCTGGTATAAGTCATACAATTTTATTCCAGCACTACTGTAGCACACACAACTATAGAATAGACTTTAACTTAAACATTTGTTGTGAACAGAATATAAACTACAAATTGTGTATCTAAAAACTAATACTTAGGTTCCATATTAATGATGGGTAGAGTGTGTGTTTGCTGGAGCAGGAAAGGTGATGAAAAGGAAACAAGGTGAGCAGCTGTTTCAGCAAGAGGTGCTGTCCAAAGGGAGGCATGAGAAACTGACAACAAGGCAAAAACACACGCACACACGTGCACACACACACACGCGCGCGCACACACACAGATCCACAAAGACACCCTTGAGTATTAATGATGTGAGGGGGGCATGAAAGGGTAACACAGTGGGGATGGAGATGGGTGTGCGAGAAGCAGTTTTTCTGCTGTGACAAACAAAAACGGGCATGAGCTAAAGAGGAGAGGAGAGAGGGAATACTGCCCTTTAGCCTCTATCTCTCTCCTCTACCTCATTTTCTTTTTGTATCCACTGTCTCTCTCTCTCTCTCTCTCTCTCTCTCTCTCTCTCTCTCTCTCTTGCTGCTTCCCTCCCTCCCTCCCTCCCTCCCTCCTTCCACAGTGTCTAATGCAGGACAGGTGCAAAGAGTACACACAAGCCAAGTAAAAAAAAGAAAGGTCTATAAAACCAGTAGTCTGGGAGGGGGTCTGTCTGCCTTTGCCAATCTGCAACCAAAGCCAACCAATTACCAGCCAGTGCATCACTAAAGATTTTACGCTGCTCAACTTTTCTGCCAATAAACTTTAGTCACAGGGCTTTAGTCGCAGCCCTCGCCTATTTCAGTCTGTTCTGTTTTGGACGAAACACAAAACATTTAGTTCCATATTCTTGTATGTACATGGATCTATGCAAGTAATTCATGCTTGAGCAAATACAATTTTGCATGCATGCAAACATAAATGTCTCTATTCTTTTTGGAAAAGGAAAGTAACACAAACACCATGCACTAATGCTAAATGCACAAATGGGCTCACATGTGGACTTGATGTCAGGCAATTAGCCATTGCTAAACAAACTCAAGCACACAACGTATCCACGGGAAAATCTCTCCAAGTGTCTTTTTTGCCTCGTTTTCCTCTAAGGCACACTCAGCCTGGCATAAAATGAAACCGCGGGAACGACAGCAAACCACCAACGAAGACAGCGAACCAGCGGAGGAGAGGAAAGCAGGATGAATGTCGCTTAGCAACTGGTGGCTGTATGTCGCTCTCCATCCCGTCTCTCTGCCACCTTTCACCCTCTCTTGGGTTACAAATATCACTTTCACAACTCTTTCCAGAGGCAGTGAGTGGTGCATGCCGTGCGCACGCACTCCCAGACACACATGTATTGTAAACTTAGAAACTCCCGCCTACATTCCGCCCCCACATGTTTATTATGCATACCAAGTCTGTTCAGAGTGTGGCTGCTGTACCCTTCAAGTGCTGTTGGTGGGTTCTTGATCTATTGTGTAATCTACAGGTCAAATGAGTACGTGTGTTCGCTGTGTGCACCCCGAGGAACTGATGCATATCTCTTTTGTTCCACAGCACACTGTTAAATCCTCAGTGTTAATTTAACTCCAAGAGTGTACAAATGGAACCATAATGGTCCATTTCGTTCCATTTGCACGTCACACTCTCTGAGTTAAATTAACACGGAGGATTTTACTGTGCACCTACACCCACCCACACACAGAGACACAGTAAAACGGTACGTGTTGCATGTTTTTCCCCTCACCTGTTGTGCTGTTTGATAAGAGCGGTGACCCTGTCAGACTGGGCACCCAGATCTCTGGAGTAGCGCACCAGGTCATTCAGCTGCCCCTTCAACTTCTCCGCCATCGGTTCAGCACCCTGCAACCCCTCCAGAATATCCTGAGCAAGAGGAAAAAACACACAACCAGGTCAGCGTGAGTGTGTGTGTGTATGTGTGGGGAGAGAGAGAGAGAGAGAGAGAGACAGCCCACCCCTGGATCTTCATGACACCCTTCAGTAACGACACACACATTCCTATTCACACTCTGGCTCGGTCCTTTTCACTCTTCTCACGCATGCACGCGCGCAGACACACAAACACACACACACACACACACACATACTCACAGAGCACCGTACAGCTGGTACAATAGCATTGCTGTTCTTTCGGGTGAGCGCGGCAGGAAAGAGCCTCGGATAACGGTCCGCTGTTTCTCTCCAGCATGCCTCACATTCTGCACTCAAACACTCATGAAATCCCCTCCCATAAAATATGTACAGGCTCCCTCTCTCTCTCTGTCTGTGTATGTCTCTCTCTCTCTCTCTCTCTCTCTCTTTCTGACGTACCTCTAATAAACATTCCCCTCCTCCCCCTGCCCTCTGTCTATCTCTGTCTCTCTCTCTGACTCTCTAATTCTCTCTCTCTCTCTCTCACCGAGTAGTGCACTCTACTTACACTAGTTGTTCCTCATGTCCTCTCCTCCTCCTTCTCCTCTCTCTCTCCTGTTTGTCTGTCCCTCCCCTCTCCTCTCTCTTCTCCTCCCCTTCTTGCCTGCTCTCTCTCTCTCTCCCCCTCACTTTCCCTGTGATTCTGAACTCGCTGCTCTCTCCTCCCCTAAACCCTCCCTCATTCTCTTCATATCCCTCACTTTCTGTTTCCCTCTTGTTTCCCTACATGTCTTCCTCACGTTCTCTCTCCCTCTAACACTCTCTCTCTTTCTCTCTCTCTCATGCTCTCCCCTTCTCTCTCACGCTCTCTCTTTCTATCTCTCCCTCTCCCTCCCTCTCTCTCCCAATGGAATTCAGCTGTCAGCTTTGCAGTTGCGGGAGGGTTCCAACGCGCGCGACGCACATGCAGGCGCACGCACGCACGCACGCACGCACGCACGCACGCAACGCACGCACGCACGCACACACACACACACACACACACACACACACACACACACACACACACACACACACACACACACACACACACACACACACACACACACACACACACACACACACACACACACACACACACACACACACACACACACGCACACACACACGCACACACACACGCACACGCACACGCACACACACGCAATGCAAACAAGGCTGGACACAGGAAACAGAGCTGGAGGAGGGGGAGAAAGTAAAAGGGGGGTGGAAACGGACTTCTCCTCTGTTCCTTGACAGAACTCCTAATTAAGGAAAACAGGAGAGAGAGAAAAAGGGGGGGAGATGGAGAGAGTCAGACAGAGAGAGAGAGAGAGAGAGAGAGAGAGAGAGAGAGAGAGAGAGAGAGAGAGAGAGAGAGAGAGAGAGAGAGAGAGAGAGTCAGAGAGTCAGAGGACAGTGACAGTGAGAGACAAACAGAGAGAGACAGAGAGACAAAGAGAGACGCAGAGAGAGAGAGGCAAGGCCAGATCC
>NC_137616.1:26445535-26713520 GCF_963280865.1 Gymnoscopelus braueri | reverse complement strand
CTGTCACTCCTCAGCCGTTCCGGCAAAGCTGCTTTACAAACTTAATCAGTTTTTAGTCTGGATAATTACTGACAGGAAAACTCATCGCTGTATGCAGAGGATTCATGTCTGCATGCAGCGAGATTATGGGTCTGTACAGTATGTGTGTGTGTGCATCCTTGCCATTCATTAGTACTATATTCATTATCAAATATTATATTGACTACTGACTGACCTGATGTTACCATCAATCTCATCTACTGTCTGCAATAAAACATTTATTTATTTATTTTTGTAAAACAATTAATTAAAAACTGTGACTAAAGGGTATCTAACTGTTTTAGAAAACCCACAAACAATAAAACAGCCAGGGTTTGGTGAGCAAACAGATTAAAGCCTAATTTATGCTCCGTTGCGCGATGGCGCCACACGCCGAGAACGAGCTTGTAGGTCGGCTATTCTCGGCTGGAGACACCGTCGCACGATGAAGTATGAATCAGGCTTGAACCTCCATCCATACAAGTACCTTAGCCAGCAGCCACCCCTCCACGGCCTCCTCCCCGTTGCTCCGCCCCTCCGCCCGACTCAGCCCCTGGCTCCACTCCCTCAGCCGCCCGTCCAACTCCTTAAGCTCCTCCTCCAGCCTGGCGGTCAGGCGTCCGTACTCCTCTTCGGAGGCTGCGGCCGTGGCCAGGGCACCTTCCAGGCCGTCCCTGGCCCGCAGGGCAGCCCCTTCCCACTGCTCCAGGGCTTGGGCCAGCGCCCCCAACTGACGATCCATGGCCTCGCAGCCTCCCGCGGCCGTGCGCTCTGCCGTGCACGCCGCACTCCGGCGCACCCGGCTTAGACGCTCGCGGCCCTCTAGCAGTCGGCACTCCACTCGCTCCTGATGGGTGGACGGACGGAACGATGGATGGATGGGAGGAGAGGGGGAAGAGGAGAGAAAGTTGCTACGGAAACAGTGTCTACGGAAACCACAGCAACCTACAGATGTAGCATCAATTCTATTTAAAGCAGGCTACATAAGGGTCTACCCACTCCATTTCTCTGTGTCTCTCTCACTCTCCCTCGCACAATTTTATTTTTATTTTGTTGTTGTTTGTTTTGTCATAACATTTTCCACAATTGTCGTCTACATCTATATCCTTTACCTTCATTGTTCATCCTCTCGCTCACACTCTCTGTCTCTCTCTCTCGTTCTTATATGGAGTGGAAGAACAGTGAGGAGACAAAACGTGTGAATATCAAACACTTGAGGTGTGTGATATACCGTATATAAGCAAGGTACTGTAGAAGCAGCAACTTGATGAAGACAAGATGAAGACCCTCTTCAACCACTTCAGATTGTTTGAATAGGAGAAAATAAAATGTTTAACATTGAGACCACACACTGGCAAAATCCTCAGTGTAAAGTTTAACTCTGAGAGTGTTCAAATGTAACCAAATGGACCTGTAAGGGTCAACTGGGACATTTGAGCCGTAAGGGTCCATCTACCTTACAATCGGATTGTGTCGCTGATCATGTGTTTGTCAAAAACTCGCCACTGCGCATGCGTATGCACCGCTGTTGCCAGATCGTGCGCGTGCAACAAGCAACCAGCTTCATGAAAAAAACACAAAGCTGCGCACTGCGCATGCGTCGCCGCACTTTCTCTAACCAATTCACACCCACTTCACGCTTACAAAACCTGGACATGGCAACGTCGCTCATCGTTCTGTGATTGACAGCAAAAGTTGGCCAATCAGGTGGCGAGTTCGCAGCCTGAAAAAAGCCGAACGGCAGCCATTGTTGGTTGTGCGAGTCAGGGTCTATGGTCAGGGTGCGAGTGCCTTCACCTCTTATTTTCGCTTATTAAACGCTCTCAAACTTCTTCTATGAGGCACGGAATTCACTTATAACATATCGTTTGGATAGAATGTAGTTGTTTCACTTCATATGTGTGGTCAATTAATCATGACAGAGCCTATCTCCCCGCCCCACCCCCAAGCAACAAGCAACCACCTTCATGAAAAAAAAAAAACAGCCGATGGGGTCCGCGATGTTTCACGGGGGTCCGCGATGTTTCGCGGGGGTCCCAAGACTCCCAGGGGGTCCGCGGACCCCCCTAGAAGTAAAATTGTAAAAAAATAAATAAAAACTTTTTGGGGGGAAATTTCTTCATGAAAAACTAAAAACAGCCGATGGGGTCCGCGATGTGTCACGGGGGTCTGCGATGTTTCGTGGGGGTCCCCAAGACTCCCAAAATTATTTAAAAAAATGTCAAAACTTTTTTGGGGGAAATTTTTATCCCACGATTTTTCACCCCCAAAATACGCGAGCCCTCGCTTATTTTTGTGCGGACGTAATTTGTTTGCCATTGTGGTGAATGTTGTGTGTGCTGCTGATGTTTGTTGTGTGCAGCTTAATGTCAGAGTGTTTGTGTTGGAGCGCCTCAGTGCGGCTGCAGAGTTCATGTGCAACATCTTGCATGTGTGGCTGTGGCTTTACAGTTTTCCTTCGCCGTGTCTGTAGGTCACGGCCTGGAGACCTCCAGGGACCCCTAAGGGGGAGGCCCAACCCTCTGGGTATTTTTTTTTTTTTTTTAATCCCATGCTTTTGTACCCCCAAACAAAATGTTCTTTGGGGGGGTTAGGGGGGGGGGTACTAGAATTCTGCCCGCGTAGCGGGCAGAACTTCTAGTTGGTTACAATTGCAAACGGGTCCATTTGGTTATAGTTGTACACTCTCAGAGTTACAAATGGATTTTGGATTTTTTTTACAAAAAGATTTTACTTTAATTCGGACAGTGTAAAGAATTACACCTTTACACATTTTATACTATCAAAGTTAAAATAACATTCAGGATTGTATACTCGCAAAATGGAACAGCAGTCATTGTCTCGTATAAACAACCATTTATGTTTCTGCTTCTGCTGATATGCTGCACGCTGCAGCTCAGCACGCACACACATATTTATCATGTGATAATTAGGACCCATATGTGAAATTTACATGCAAATCAATTGTTTCTCACATATTTTCTCAGCTCTGTAATTGCGGAATTATTGAGCAAGCAGAGGCATGACTTCCCCAATTCCAGTTCTCTTTCTTTTGTCATGGGTATCATATAGACTGAGAGACATGATGCTTTGATATACTATGGGAACCAGTTCAGCATCAACATTATTGTTCAACAATAAGTGGACTCAAAACTGTACATTTGATTCTAAACTCATTATATTCTCACCTAATTGGTTAACATAAATTTGGGTTGGTAATGATTTTATTAACATTTAGGAAACTGAAAAAACTAGACACGCCTGAGCTCTTTCTTGAGCTCATTCTAAAACAAACCACTGTTCTACACTAACTAGCCTTTCTAATGCCAGCTATTATGTCAGATATTGAGCAGTTTTACCTAAACAATGGACTGGGACTCGCCTTTTGTTCATAGAAAAAAGAAAGAACAAAGATATTCATCAACCATTTTTCACACTGTGTAATTGCAACTACTGTATTTACATGTTACTTGGTGTTTCAGGTCAGGAACTGTCTCATTATCCACCTGCTTTCTCATTTAGTAAGTCTAGGTGCCAGAACAATACATAATTCCCTCTGCTGAGTACCAGGGCTGCAATCCTGAAGCCACTGTTAACCACTTCAAGGAGTTCACCCAAAAAATGACTTATTTTCTATTCAATTACACACCCCATAAAACCTTGAATTCATGGAGATTTTGGGGTTTTTGTCGCATTCCTGAGCCAATAATTTGATGACCGGTGGAGACCCTAGGGCTCTATACTAGGTCTGAAAGTATTTCCCTCTATACCATATCTCTTTGATGAAAATAGTACATAGGGATAGTATAGGGATCTGTGACCTTGTTGATGTACTATTTTCGCAGAATGTTCAAGTCAGAATAGGGACGCTAGGGTTCATGTGGTTGATTCTGACACTGATTCTCTGCTTTCTTACCCTCACTTCAGACAGTATCTTTTTGATGGAGGCAGAGTCTCCCGAAGTATCAGACCAATGCTGTAGCTCCTCCCCTGCTGACATAAGCCAATCAGTGAGCTCCCTGACAGCCTCCAGGTACTCCTGGTGTTCCAACACCACAGCCTGCGCCCGCCGAACTCTCTCCTAAACAATGGACACAAGTAGTCAGCAAAGAATTATATTTTTTTGGGTATGACTATTAGGTTGTATAATATATTAGATTAAGCAGAAAATAGCAGAGCTTGCATTATGACACATTGAGCTCAGCTTGTAGATCGGCTATTTTAGCTAAATCATTTTTTGCTGGATGTTTGTCTATTTTCGCCTATGCCCAGAATAAGGACACAACGGACACAACATGTCATTAAGAATGACAAAGTTAGATTCCACAAAACCCTCATATCTTGGGGCATTTATACATGATTCTACTTCAAAAGCAAAACAAACACCCTCCATACCTCCACCAGAGTTGTGAGGTCATCAAACTGTGCCTGCAGCTGGGTGCGGGCACCGTGGTTAAAACTGACATCGCCAGTCTTCTTGAAGAGCTCCCTGGCCTTTTCCTCCAGGCTGGACAGCGCCATCTGGTGGTCCTCCAGGTCGGCCAGTAGGGCTCTGAGTCTGTCCAGCTGGGCGGCTTTCTCCCTGGGCCCTGGCTGGGGCGTGAGGGGGGCACACACCTCCTCCTCCACAGCCTCCATCCAGCATCGTAGCTGGGCTGCACTGTCCAGGTAGCCCCCCCACTGGGACACAGTCCATTCTAGTCGACTGGAAGGGAGGAAGGAAGAGAGCGGATGTGTGCATTAGTCTACGGCTGTCGCTCACATGGGAAATTTACTGAATGTACACACAGAAAATACTGAGCAAATAGTACAGTACAGTACAGTATAGACACAGCACAGTAACCCCGTCTGGAGGGTCAAAAAGTAAATAAACATTACAAATCACTTGATTCGTTCAACACAATCCACTGGAACCTTAAACTCATTAATCAAATTACGTTTTAGTAATTTTTGCATGCAGTAATGTAATCTATTCTGTACATACAGATGTACAGTACACGTTAACACACAATGTGTATATGCTGTCTCTAATGTAATTTAAAATGCAGGATATTACACATTTTGTGTGTGATAATAGCTAACTCCCTTCCTAGGGATGCGCGCACGCGCACGCACACACACACACACACACACACACACACACACACACACACACACACACACACACACACACACACACACACACACGCGCACACACACACACACACACACACACACACACACACACACACACACACACACACACACACACACACACACACACACACACACACACACACAGCACCATCTGTTACCCCTGCACACATCAATAACGTTAATACCCCCCCGTTCTTTGCCCAGAAACACACACATGCGTCTCCACGTTGCCTGCTACCCTTTTACTCCCATTAACCCGTCCCTCTTGAAACTCAAACACACCCCATTCACTATCATCCACTATTTAGTCCATAATTAGATCAATTTATTCTACCACAAGGGGCCATAATCACTCAATTAAACACATACAAGCATGCACCCATAACCCCCCACACCCACACCCACACCCACACCCACACCCACACACACACACACACACACACACACACACACACACACACAATCTGATACATCAATCCGGGTTACAAAAAGAGACAAATACGTCTCATTATGTAGTTAACCTAATAGTAATTGATGATGTTATGACATTGGGCTCACATGACAAGAATGATCTTTTCCCCAGGAGAGGACCTTCTGGCTCACATGGTCTATGTACAGTAACACTGGGTAAGTCTTAAATATACAGTATAATGTATTATACTGTTGTTTATGATGCCACTATTAACCGCACAGAGATGTCAACCACTGGTAGATTGAGCCAGTTGTTTGCCAAATGAAAACACCTGGTTCACAGTAATCAATCAATCATCAATGACTTTTAATCCCACAATAATATAGTCAGTTAAAATGCAGTTTTTGTGGGTTACCATTCATTATCTATGATGGTCCAAGAATAAGTGTCAAGCCTGTAATGAGGATATTATGCTAATATTCAATTAAGTAAAAAGGAGAAAAAACAGTCAAAAATATTACAAAAAACTAAAAATTCCTCATTGTCTGAGACACTGTGAAGGGGTCCTTTGTCCAACCTCACCGAAGTGACCTCCCCAGAAAACATCAGTCCAGGTAAAGTATGTCCATCCGTCTGAGATACTATAAATAGGTAACCAGGGTTTTCTTTTGTTATTTAGCACAGTCTTCCATTTTGGGTCCCAACCCACAGGTTGAGAAACCCTGTGCTAAGTGATGTGTCAGGTGGAAGGGGTTGCTACGGTACCTGTGGCAGCTCATGGCGGTCACCAGCAGTGTGGCCCACGCGTCCGCCACTTCCTGTAGCTGTGAGCGGATGGCTTCCTGTCCCGCCTCGCCATAGCAGCGAAGCGCCAACTCACCCTTGCCCACCGCCATGTTCAGCTTCACCTCCCCCTCACCTTTCAGCAGCAGGATGTCCTGCGGAGGCGGAAAAGGGGTCAGTGTGCTGTGACAATTAGTGTTCCCTTGCTGTACAGTAACTCGGAACAGCGGATGTTTCACAGGCAAATAGCCCCCTCTTGTGTTTATTCCACAAAATACAAATTAAAAAAGGACTGAGTATGCTCTATCCGAGCAAATGACTACTGAAGTGCTATGTGTGTGTGTGAGACAATGTAAGCATGTTTGTATGATAAAATATTCTACTGAAAAGTATTTTGTGTAATCTTTCTGTGTATGCCTGCATAGTGTTCCTTCAATGACTTTATTTTGGCATCACAGAGTCACTCAGGTGGTGCCAAACTTGTGTGCAAACTTTTATTAAAGTTTTCTTTGATCTTTGCCTCCTTTGAAGTTCAGCGCCTGCCTTTAATTGGTATGTGGATGTGCGTGACCTCCTCTGATCCTCGTTGCATGCATAGTGTATGTGGAGGATTATTGTATTGATTCTTAATTAGTTATGTCTTGGCATTGTATGTGAGGTGCTGTTTGATTGATTAATTATGTTGCCACTATGTATAGTGAACATCTATAAGTCATCTACACCTATGCCTGTATGTGTCTAAGACAAATTCCTGTACATCTATTGTACTGTGACAACTCAAGTGATCTGACATTCTCCCTTCCCTGAACTTACTGTAATTCCCTTTCTTACCTGTACCGCCTCCAGCCTCTGCTCCAACTGCTCCTTTGTCCCCATGGTGCTGTCCACTGTCCCCAGCCTCTCCTGGATCTCCTCCAGCCAGGCCCACACGCCCTGCAGGGTCTCCCCGAAGGCTTGGCTCTCCTGGCAGCCGCGCAGCCTCTCCCTGGCTACCTTCAGCAGGGCCTGGTGCTCCATCTGGAGTTGGCCAGTCACCCTCACCTCTCCGCCTGACCCCCGGCCTGCTTCAGACAGAGACTGGGCCTCGTGACAGAGACGCTCCACGGAGCTCCTGGCAACAGACATTCACTGGTCATACCAGATCATTTAAAATTCCCCAAAAAGTAGCACAGTATCATCCTCAGTGTTAAAGCCGCAATCCATAACTTTCATGTCCTACCTGCGATTTGAACCCAGGTCTCCCTACCATTTCTCAATGGAAGTTTAGGTAACCATCTCCACTGCAGATGTACTAGTTATGTTGTATTAACATACCCTCCCCATTGGTTAAATACAAATGTATTCATTAAAATAATTTAAATGATAGTAATTTAACTCTGGGATTTGTGAGTTACAAATGAATTAAATTAAGACTTAAGAAGATTTTACTGTGACAATGCTGTGTGCAAATATGATTGACATTACTCACTAATGAGATGTACGTTATGGCATTTCATCATTGCCTCCAGTGTGTAGAGACATAACGTAGTGTAAATCAAAGTGAATGCACACATAAAAGCACCTTGCACAAATGTGTGCACGTACAGAAACACATACAGTGCAAGCAAAAACACAACACACGCCTGCGCAATGGCGCACACAAACAAACAAACCTTCTTGATAACAGCTCTTTGTGGAGATTCTCTATTCTTTCCAGTTCTTCAGTGCTGTCAGGAACTCCTTGTGGGCTCTCTACCCCAACAACAGGCTCCTTCTTCAGGTCGAGGTCCACCTGCTCCAGCCAGCCTCTTATACCATCCACACATTCATCAAACCTGGAGAGGAGAGGAGAGGAGAGGAGAGGAGAGGAGAGGAGAGGAGAGGAGAGGAGAGGAGAGGAGAGGAGAGGAGAGGAGAGGAGAGGAGAGGAGAGGAGAGGAGATTGACAGACATAACATTCAACATTTATACACATGCATGCTGGAACTCAAACAGTAACACTAACACTTGAAGAATTATTCACTACCAGAGTATACCGCACGCACACACACACAGACACACACACACACACACACACCCTGACCCACTCACCCTTTCAGCAGGTCGATGCTCTCCTCCATTCCTCGCTGGCTCTGTGAGCACCTCTCCTGGTAGCTTCTCCACTCCCTCTGACAGGAGGAGAGCTGGTCCTGGACCTGCCCGGCCCCAGCCTTGGGTAGGTGGAGCAGGAGGCTGTCCGCCTCCTCGCGCACCTTTGACAGGCGGTGCTCACCCTCCGACGCACGCTCCACCGACACCTGTCGATACCGGGAGGGGAGAACACATGAAAGCCTTAGTTTTACGTTTAAAATTGTTAACACGATTCTTTCAAGATGTTTTTTTAATGATCTGGTGTAGGGAGACTAACATATTGATTCACACTTTTCACACATCTCACCTATTGCACCAATAAATTATTAAGGAAAAAAGTTGGTATGCTGCTCATATAGTCTCGGTTGACCGACAGATGAAAAGAAACAGTACCTTCAGCCTGTGCAACTTGGCTCCAAGGATGGCAACATCTCCTGATTGGCTAGAACATTCTTTTAGCTCCGCCTTCAGCTCTGTGAGCCAGGACTGAAAGTCCTGGACCAGCTCTGGTTAGAGGAAGAGCAAAGACAAAGTGCAGATGAACAACATTTGAAGAGCGAGTGAGTGTCAGAGGATGGACCGAAGATCTATGGGGAGGAGGTGAAGAAAATGAAGAGGAGTGGAAGATGAGCGAGAGAGAGCCTGAATGAAGGAGCCAAAGGGAGGAGGGCAGAGGAGGTGAGTGCACTGAGGCAGATGGGAGGTGTGGGTGTGTCTGAACAGCGCAGCGCCAGGTTGCCTTGGCAACAAGCCCAAAACGACTCCCTCGACAGTAGATGTGATGAGAGCGACATTACTCTCAGAGGCACAGGTGTGTGTCAGTGTGCTTAAGAGTGAATGCATGTGTGTGCAGGAAAGCGCGTGTCAAAGCGTGAGTGCATTGAGAGAGCTCTGGGGATAATCGAGGCTAATCTAAATTGAATCTGTTGCACCGCTTCCACGTAAGGACATTACATCATGTTGTGTTGTACTGTATTGCTGGGTGATTGTAAGACATTCAATATCTTCTCATATGGAGGTCAATTATAGAGGTAAAGTACCATCTGCTGATCTTGTGCTACATCATGAACAATCCGGACCTCTCAGGTCATCTGGGACAGGACTGTCTGTCCTCAGAATCAGAATTACCACATACATAATGATATAATTGTAGATGTTAAATCATTTATTTTGCACTCAAATAGTTTTTCTGTTTTACTTTTCCTTATTTTAACTTTTTGTTTTTATTGTATTCAAATTAATGTCTTAAATGTTTTACATAAAGCACTTTGAATTACCTTGCTGTTGAAATGTGCTATATAAATAAACTTACCTTGCCTTGTCTTAAGTAACTAAACTCAGTTGGCATTTTGCAAAAAAACTGCAAAGAATTCAACTAATCTACTTCTTAATATGTGCCACAACCTCTCCTCTAGTCTCTGCACACATTTTAATGACTACTGTATGTCGATCTGTAACTAGTATAGCAGAACTTATAATTTCATTATCATTACCAATACTTTGATAAAGTGAAACGACTCCCCTCAATTACTTAGAACACACCGTCTTAAATCTAACCTCCCGAAAGAAAGTCCCTTAACGGTGATTCATGCGTAGCTGCACACCTGTGTCACACGCCAAAAATAGCAGCTCTGCAACTCATTGTGAGCTTGTAGATCAGCTATTTTGGGTGTACGACACCAGCACACAACAAAGTTTAACAGGGCTTTTACCATCAAAGTGTAGCTGCAGCCCGTCCTGGAGGCTGCCTCTGGTCCTAGCACAGCGCTGGGCCACAGCCTCTGTTCTTTTGGCAATGGAGGTGAGGTCGGAGGAGAGGCGAGACAGCTCCTGGGAGGGGTGGGACCTGCACAGAGCATTCAGAGCCTCCCTAGCTGAGTCCATGTCAGCCCTCTGCTGGTGCACGATGCTCTGCAGGTCCTGGAAACAAGGACAAGAGAGAAGAGAGCTATTAAATCTAAACATGACGTTGCGATTATGCGGACAACAACATCCAGTTATCTTCTGGTGCGCTACACAATAATTATTGCAGTTTATGTTGCTTCATCGTTGAGTTTGTATGGACATATCGGGACAGGTATTTTCTCTGATATTGTGTTCTTTGCAGCATACAGTATAGAATCTACAGTATGCCTGTAGATGTGCTAAATAGCAAAATAAAACCCTGCTATATATTATCTCTGTATTTTCCCCAAGAAGTTATGATGCCATACTTTACCTTGACTGTGCCCATGTCTTCCGGGGAGGTCGCTTCGGTGAGGTTGGACAAAGAACCTTCCACTGTCTCCAGCCGCTTGGCCATTTGGGACATAAGGTCCTCCAACCGCTGCTTCTGGAAGCTGAAGTAGGTCAGGGCGCGCTTGGCCTGGTTATACACCTCCTGGGCATGGGTCATTTTCTTCCTCAGGTCTGACTCCAGGACCTAGGTACATAAGAGAGGCTGACTAGAGTACTTTGAGCTTGCACTTGTAAGTCGTTCTAGATAAGTGTGTACTGAATTGTGTCATGCTTTTTGGTGCATTGTAAATCTTGTACTTGGAGTTCTGCTACAGTATACTGTAGGTCTACTATATGAAGTAAAGTTATTAGTAGTGCTACTACTACTACTACTACTAGTAGTAGTAGTAGTAGTAGTAGTAGTAGTAGCAGCAGCGGTTTAAACTGTAAGGGTCTGCCACCCCTTTCCCCACAACACTGACCTGTAGCTGTATTGGGGTCTCCTGGAGTTTGGCTAGCTCCTTCAACTCCGTCACTCTCTCCTGCAGGGCATCCAGCCTCTGTTCCCTCTTCTCCACCTCCACCTGTTGTTTGAAGCACAGGCCTCTTCCATCAATCACACTGAATCTAATCAGCCTGAATATGACTGAATGCCGTCGACACCTTTCATTTCATCAGTCACGTCACGTGGCCTGTCCAATAAAATCTAACCTGAAAAGTGGCGAGGCGAGCCTCTGTCGTCAGCTTGTCACCGAGATTAGTCACGTCGTCGGTGAGGTCAGCGATGGAGGCGGCAGCCCATTGGTCAATGTCGTGTTCCATGGCCTTGAGGTCGTCCCATAGGGCCACACAGTAGCCCAGCCTCTCTGTGTTGGTCTGAATTTTCTCTGAAACCTAAAATGGACAAAACCAAGACTGTCACTCTGCCAGGTTATATAGGACATAACACATCTCAATCAATTGAACGAGAAGGATTGTCTGTCTTTCTTTCTCTCTCTCCCTCCCTCTGTCTCTCTAGGTATCAAGGGATGTCGCACTTCATTGCGACACAGGAGAAGATGGAGGTATAATTGGGTAGACAGATGCGTGGGAGAGAAGTGAGAGACAGTCAGGAAGGCAGTTAACGTGTCCAGACTTGCTTATATTACTAGCTCGTTTGTGACAGCTGAGCGCGCCCCCCCCCCCCCCCCCCAATCCCACAAGGAAAGAAAAATTAAATGACTGAAACTAAAGGGATAAAATATGATAAACAGGACGTCACGTCAAGTGTTGGGTGGTTGTGTATTGTGGACTTTAATAATGATCAGAAATCTTTATTGTATGTACATCACCAATCATATTCTACAATTAATCTACATCAGATTCAGTACACACTGCATTGTCCTTTATCAAATGACATAAAGAGTTTTCTGCAAATAATATTTGTCCCCTGGTCTGACCAGCTTGGCTTGGCTGTAATTACATCAAGCTTAATTACATCAAGCTCTTCTCCACAAAAGTACATACTATCTAGTAGCTACCATCTGTAAACATGGTCCTTTGCCATTGATCTTAAACACTTAAGCCCAACATACTTTGTACATACGACTAATAAGGGAAAAAAGGATCTAAGCATTGTGAGCTTTAATGGGTCTGCAATTTTTGCAATCTTTCAAAAGTTGATGTGACAATTTTGAAGTTTTTTGTATTTTCTTTTTTATGTCTGCCTATAATCACATGCCCAAAATAGGGTTAATGTGGTAAACCCAAGTGGTGCATACAACAGTATAGGATGGGACACCATCCTCACCTCCAGCCACTGGTCTCTTAGAGTCTCCATGTCTCTCTGGATGGAGTGTGTGTCGCAGTTGGGAACCTTGGCCAGCTCTCTCTGCAGGTCCTCTACAGTGCTAATGAGCTGGTCCATGCTCTCCTGCTTATCTTTTAGCTCAGCTTGCACTGCCTCATGCTAGGAAGAGAGTGCAGTGCAGATGTGATGACAATATACCACCACTAGAGGGAGAAGCATCATCATCTCACAACTTTTCACAGGATGATCCTTTTCAAAGGCTGTGAAATGTATATTTGTTTATTTTACCATTTAGTTATATGTAAATGTATACATTTATAAACATAATATGTTTACATCTAAACATATACTGTATACTATATTATAGTATACAGTATATGTTTATTTGTATTGTACAATGTGATAAAACAGCTTGGACTGAGAATGTATTGATTGCTTGATTGATTGATTGACATCTTCATTGACAAAATGCATATACATAACCATGCTTATATATATATATATCTGTCCAAAGGATTAAAAAAACCCAATAAAGCTCAAGAGATTATTTCTATTGCTTTTAAAAGCACAGATCACTGTGTAATGTAACATTGTGAGTTCTAATCATAGTCATTTAATGCATCCCCCTTTTCTCTCTCTTATCTATCCACTATGTGATATCAATTAAAGTAAAACAAAACCCAATATAATAAATAATATTCATAAAGAAACAAAGAAAGGTTCTAACCCGGGATAAAGTCCTCTTGGCCTCCTCAGGGCTGTGGTTGTGGTCAGGCAGGTTGTGAGTGATCGCCTGGGCATTCTCCACTGTGGTGCCGAGAGTGGACTTCAGACCGTGGAGCTGACGGAGAAGATCAACCAATACTCCACTCTGTTCCTGACTGCAGAGGGGAAGTATGCAGCGAAACAAACAAATAATGCAAATAAATAATGTTAAGCAAAAGGTCAGAGGGAGACAAATCATCAATTGAAGTTTTTCATCAATCTGTGAGCCTCTGACACCCTTTCATCCCTCACCCATCAGTGATCAGAGTCCTGACATTCTCCCAGGTCGCCTCCACCAGGGCCAACTCTCTCAGTGCCTCCCCAGCCAGCTCACTGTCTCTCTGGGCCAGCTGGCTGCCTCTCTCCCTTAGCCACTGCTGGGAATGCTGTAGGGACTGGAGTTCATCCTCCAACTGGACATAGAAACGAAGCCTAGGGAAAATACAGACACAGAAGCCGCATTGAGGAATGATAGCTCAGTTACAATACTCTATGTCATTTTTCAAGGGCTATTGCATTTGTTAATCCTTATTCATATTTTTTGGTACATACTGTACTAAAGGCAAGACAGAATGTCTCAGTCTCTGGGGTTGAAAATTAGAGTGGAAAAAACTCAGTGATAGAGCGCAATGCAAACAAGGCAATCTAGAGGCGCTGTAAACAAGGCAATCTAAAGGTGTGCATGATTGAGCTGCTTAAGCTCCGTCTGGCAGACATACATATACACAGATATGACAAACAAACAAACTAGAAAAATGTGTTCCTCGTAGCACCTCGGAGCAGGTCTCTGCCAGCCTGACAGGGCAGGTAGCTAGGTATTGTTCCAGCAATATTTCACGGCAATTGGACGCTGCGTTCATGATTTGAGGCATTTGGTTAAAAACAGGCCAAACAGGCAAACTTTGGAAGCCAATCTTAGCCAATCAGGATGGAATGTGAACATTTTGAAAAAAGATCCAAATGTTGCATCTACAGTATGATTGGGCTATAATGTTTGAAATATAACTCCCAAGAATGAAACTAGGCCATTCTGAAGCAGAAAATACCTTCCAGTCGCTAGATAGGAGCTGCCATCACTTTTTGGCAGGAGAAAAACTGTTTCTTATGGCATATAATATTGCCCTTTACAGGTATAACCACTGGTATATTGGTCTGATTGGGCTATAATGTTTGAAATATAACCCCTAGGAATTAAACCAAGCCATGCTTTTTTATGGCACATACTGTACAGTGTACACAACAAAATCCACGAGTATTGACTTGACTAGTATTGGACCCTTCCATGTCAGGTTATTCAGGTAAATAAACACCAGTACCTGTTCTGAAAGGCCTGTATGGTGCTTTCTCTGGCCCCCTCCTGCCTCGCAGACTCTTCTAACATTTTCAGGCTCTTCATGACTTCTTCCTTCCTCTCCCTGAAGGAGCTCCACAGTGCCCCCAGAGCCTCTGCCTCGCTCTGCCTCCATCCCAGACCCCGCTGTACACCCTCCAGAACCACCATGAGGGTCACCGCCTGGCCCCTGCAGGACGTTCTTCCACGTGGACGACTCGTCTCTTTCGAGTCCTTGCACTCCGCCCCACACAGATGGAGGTGGGCCTTGCCCAACCGCCCGTCTAACCCCACTGCCTGAGCCTCCAGTCGGGCAACATCCCCCGCCACCTCCCCGAGCCCGCGATGCAGCCCGTCGGCTTTGGCACAGTCCCAGCTTCCCCTGCCCTCCACGGCCTCACGGAGGCCTTGTACCACCCCGGCTGCTGCACCGTGGTTCTGGAGGAAGACCCCCAGCTCAGCTAGGCACTCCTGACGGAGGAGCAGCAGGCGCTGGGCCTCAATGAGGGGCTGGAAGCAGTCCTCCTTCCAGTCCTGAAGCTGCTGCTGGGCCTCTGAGGTTGAGGAGGGAAGGAGGGAGGACTCGCTTGCCTGGAGGGTTTCTCTCAGGGACGTTTGGCCCTTTAGATTTGTCTCATGATCCTACAAATAAAATAAATATGTAAAGACCTTCAATAGTAACCAAATAAAAACGTACAGTGATTGCGTACTCTATTTATTGATTAAAAAGAGTCCTTAAGCATGTTTTTCATTACAGTAGATTATAGAATATTAATTACTCACCTTGAGCTGAGAGACTGTACACTCCAGGTCAGTGATATCAACCTGGGAAGTGCTTCTGAGGCCAGACAGGAAGTTCTCACTCCACTGGGTTAGGGTTAGCAGAGCCTGGTCAAACAGCTCCGTCTGAGACAGCTGTGACTGCAGTAGTACAAGCCTATACCGATGGGGAAAAGTGACTGTTTGGTATATAAAATGATTTATTTCCCTAATCGGTAAGACTTTATATTAAGGTTGGGTCTATAATGTGTTATAACCACATTTATAATGCATTACAATGCACTTATAAGGCATTATAACACTTGTTATAAATGTTTATAATTATGCATAACAACTTATAAAAAGGTTTATGAAGTATTATAACTTATAATAATATAATTTATAAGTGCTGGTCATAATGCATTATGAACTCAGTGGAACCGCACATTATAACTACCAGGTAACACTTTACTTAAAGGTCAGGTCTATAATGCATTATAATCACATTTATAATGCATTATAATGCATCCAATTCCATTATATTGCCCTTATATTGCTTAATAACACACGTTATAAGTGTTTATAATGATGTATAACAACTTATAACAAAGACACTTAAACTAGCTAAGTTAAGGTAGTTATAATGTGCTGTTCCACTGAGCTTATAATGCATTATGACCAGCACTTATAATACATTATAGACGTTGTTATAAGTTGTCATACATGATTATTATAACGAGTGTTCTAATGCCTTATAAATGCGATTATAATGCATTATAGATTCGACCTTTAGGTAAAGTGTTACCAAATAATCAGTATAATCATCCAAAACTAGAAAGCCAGAGAAGTACCTCTGTGTTGTGTTGTCCTTTAGCAAGGTACATCTCTCCTGCAGCTTTGACAGGTCCTCAGTGAACTCTTGGATACAACTTTCAGGTAAGGTGGGGTACAAATGCTGCCCCAAGCTCTCTAGACCCGGCAACAACGCCTCATGGGATGGTAATTCCTTCTGCATCTCCTGTACAGGTGACATTATTATTTATTGGTAGGTTTGTTTGTATCAACACAACAAGCAAGAAAAACAACAACAGCAACCAAATTGTATTACATGTACAGTATATGATATATGAATCAACAAGGACGAACATTCTGGTCTTAATCCATTTGTGTATTTCTAATACGATTATTATGACTCAAGTGAAATAAACAAGTACCTGTAAAAATGAATGAATTACCTGTACATTTTGATGTTCATATTTAAGCTTTATTTTGTCCACAGAGAGCAGGTTGTTGTCTGGACAACAGACAGACTCACATCTGTCCAGCCAGCCTCTCATGGAGGAACTCTCCTTCTCAAATCTGAAAATTAGAAGACATTTTTAATATTACGGTGAAGAGCAGTTTGCAGTGCACTGCTGTACAGTACACCATGTATACCGAACAACAGACTGATGCTGATAAGCATGGTCCTTCCCGCACACACATGCGCGTGCATGCATGCACGCACGCACACACACACACACACACACACAAAAGGATATGGTGTCTGGGTTATTCTTATCTGCCCATGGCTCAGTGTAAGTGACAGGGTCATAATAGAGCAGCTCTATCTCCCCAGAGCATCCACTGCTGTACGTAATCCCAAATACATACACCTGCAGGGCAAGAGATGAGGTTGACTGTACACACACACACACACACACACACACACACACACACACACACACACACACACACACACACACACACACACACACACACACACACACACACACACACACACACACACAGACAGACAGACAGACAGACAGACAGACAGACAGACAGACAGACAGACAGACAGACAGACAGACAGACAGACAGACAGACAGACAGACAGACAGACAGACAGACAGACAGACAGACACACACACACACACACACACAGACCTTGACCTATCCTGACACCTCCAGTGAAGCATAACCCTTTTCTGTTTGATACTTTGTAGCAGTGCTACAGATCACAGTGCTCATATTTTATTGTCTTATTTATCGCCTATTTGTTTTTTGCTTGTGTTTAGTTTGCTTGCGGAGAGAGATATAAGCAATGAGAAATTACGAGAGAACAAAAGGCACGATGAGAAAAAGGATGTCATTACATCATAAGTGCAGAGGCTGCCCAGGGGACAGACAGCATCAGAGACAAAGAGAGGGTACTGTACATCATAAAGAGATGTGTGAATGATGCAAGGCAGTGAAAGGAGACGTGGCAAGCTCAGGAGACTTTGATGAAGACAAAGAAACAGTTTAGAGGACAAAAGGACATTTCCAAGAACATGAACAATTAACATGCAGCCTATTACAGGAGTCATCTCCAACTTCATATGAATCATGTTTCTTTGTCTAGACAACAGCCGCCGTACAGATTCTGCAGCTGTATAATTACAGTGCAGGTGCATCGGAAGATGGATCATAATAAACCAAATATTACAAGACAGAGACTAAAGCTTGTTTCAATATATTTGTGTGTAATCCGATTGTAGAACATAAAAAGGTCCCCAAAATACCAGTGATTTTTTTTTCTTTCTGTGTTCAACCTCGTCTTATAGGATTCTGACCATAATTTATCTCACACAGATTTTGTTATAATAAGAAGTAAACATAAGAGCTAGTCCAAGTATCCCATGTGGTTAAACTTTCTGATTCTGGGTATTATACATTTGACAAAAATAATCATATTACAGGACTTACTGTAGATCAAACTACAGCACTGATTTATTTATACATAAATAATTTACAAATTTTTTGTTTTGTTTTGTGTTTCGTTATGTAGTTTCTTTAGAGATGGTCGAAGTCTTTCATTTAGGCATGCTTTTTGCTAGCAGCTGTACCTTTGCCATAATGTTAGAAGATTTTCCAGCATAGCTTTTGTCTCTGTGGCCTTTTCCGTGTATTCTCCCTGCTCCCTCAGGAGGTCATCCACCTCCTCCTCCAGCTCACTCCCCTCTCCAAGCCTCTTCGTGGCCAAACACAGAGCCATCAGCCTGGGCCTCAGCTGCTCCAGAGCCTGGCAGACCTCCTGGAGGAAGCACACAACCAGAAACTTGTAGTTGGCTCCAGTGTACTTTACATTATACAGTACAGTGTGTTATTTGTCAGCCTGGGTAGTGGGTTGGGGTTGAGTTCGATTTCATTCTAAGGTCCTCTAGTTTTGGCTAAACTGGGATTGTAAGATACTGTTATTTGCAGTTTATTGTGAGAAATGCGTCACGTGTTTCAATAATGGGTATGCTATTTGGATTTGTAGTTCCCTTTTCCAGAAAGTGGCATACACATTTACTATTCCAGTTCAGTTTCTCATAGCTTCATTTGATTGGCTCAGGAGCAGATTTGAACTGGAAACACACCTTCATACAGTATGTGTTTCCGGTTCAAATCTCATGCTGAGCCAATCAAATGAAGCTATAAGAAACTGACCAAGAACAGGAAATGTTTATGTCACCTTCTAGAAAAGAGACCTAGCCTATTCAGATCACACTTGGAAAGAAATCTTTCTGATGTTGAAGAATGTGGGGCTCACATTTTCAAGTCTTACTGTTGATTAGATGTCATTTGGTGTACCTACCATCTGTTCCTGAAGCCCTTTGTATGTCTCAGATGATGATAAACAAAATGTGATCGGACAATCCAGCTTCTGCTTGAGGTCATTCATTGTTTTCTTCACCTGATGATGACAAATATCACTTAATCAAATGACTAAATATTAAAATTGATACTCCTATCAACTTTTCTACACAAAACCTTTAAAGCTATTGAGGTGCTGTCCAAATTCTCTCATCAGAGAAAACCCCAAATTAAAACTGTTCATGTGCTGCTTGCTTACAATATTTCACAATAATATCATCAGTTGTATAATGGGTTACCTGTTCCAGGTTGTCACTGCATGTCTGCCTGTAGGAGGCGCTCTGGGTGAGCTGTCCACCCAGCTGCTCCACTCTCCCCCTCAGCTCTTCCCAGTATTGCCCCATGTTGGCCAGCCTTGTCCGGATACGCTCCACCTCCCCAGGGGTCACAAACTTTGACAGGGCCTCACACTCTGCCTCCAGGTGGGCAAGAACAGCCCCTCGTTCCTCTAACCCCGCCCCCACCGCCTGAAGGGACAGCAGTAAGAAAGAGATGGTTGAATCTATCTAACTATTGTTAAGCAAGACTAGGTCAAAACCAAGCATATGGCTGTACCCTGTGTATATAATGCTAGAGGGCGTTTAATTTGACACAACTGAATGGCTAGGTGGTTGTTGGGCCTACCAACCGACCAGTGGTGTAAATTCATCAGTCAGTCAGTCAGTCAGTCAGTCAGTCAGTCAGTCAGTCAGTCAGTCAGTCACAGGCATTCGCTTTTGTAGGGCTGGCCTCGCTGTTGTGGTCCAGTCAAAAATAAGCCTTGGCCAAATATATGGACACTGCTGCAGGCTATACCTTTTCGACTCTAACATTTAATCTATGGCTATTGGCTACCAAACAAAAACACCATTGCCCAGATTGAAAGGATATGATCATGTACGACTTGTGTGTTGTACTGTACCTCCACTGTGCTGATGTGACTGTCCAGGGGATCTAAGGAGGCTGTTGTCCTTGCCCTTTCTAGCTCCTGCTCTCTCTCTGAGATCCAGCAGGAAAAGGCCTCTGATTCACTGCTGAAACCCTCCCACCATAGACATACCAGCTCCAGCTGGACAACACTGGAAGGACAGGACACTGGGTTAAGAAAGCTTCTTTTTCATTCTAAAGGTCCTTACACACCGGGGCGATTTTTTTCATGCGAATAATACGTTTTTTTTTAAACCTTATAAAGTCAATGCAAGCTTCCACACCAGTTTCGCGGAGCGAAAAAAGCATCCGAATTTTGCGTATATTCGCATATTCGCCGGTGTGTAACCGCCTTTAGAGTTGTAAAGAACACACATGCGCACATGGTCAAACACTTCCAAATTGGCAAGGTACCTATGATACAGACTATGGGCCACATTTCAAGTCAAGTCACTATTATTTGGTACAGAATGCACACATAACTCTGCCAAAGTGCTCTTAAGATTTTACTGTTGTGGTAGCAGAAAACAGTTGCTACAGACCACACGGTCTGTCATCATTTGGACATTTTATTGAGAACAAATAAAAGACAGTACCTTTTTCTGAGGTGTTTTATTTATATATGTGTTATAAATATACATAATGTAAAGTAAAGTCAAATCAAATAATAGATAAATACTTCTTTCTGAGTTGGTCTTGCAGTTGTGAGACCATCTCTCTGGAGGACTGGGCCTGCTGCAGGAGTACTGTCTGATTCTTAGGTCCCAGAAGAATATCTACTGCCTTCTCCAGGAGCAAATCTGCCCGAGCCGCAAACTCCTCCGTTCTCTTGATGAACTCCTATAGACAGGACAAATAGATGAGCAAATATAGGACCCAAACACACACACATATGCAAATGCAGAACACATCACACGTACACATGAACATGAGTTGCATTGTTTATATCAACATTAATAAGAATATTACGAGAACTACACTACCCAAGAGGCATGCACGCACGCACACGCACACGCACACACACACACACACACACACACACACACACACACACACACACACACACACAGTACCTTGCTGTGGTCCAGTTCAGTTCGGAGGCTGTCCAGGCTGTTGAAGATGAGTTCTTTGTTCATTGCTGTGTTGATGTTGCTGACAAACCTCCAGACGGTTTCTCTCTCTGCCTCAAAGTCCTGCCAGGAACTCAGAGCTGCCTGGAGATGATATGAAGAGAAGAAAAGAATAGTATAGTAGTGGGCATAGTTATAGTTAAGAGTACTAGTAGGCATACAGCCACCACAGGTAAACTGTGACAAACTCCGACACAGTCACGCTAACAGATGTTGTAGCCACTGATATGCAGGCATACATAGAGATACTGTAGTGTGACTAATGCCAATGAAAGATGTAACCCAGGGTAACAACAGGGTAAAAAGCACAAAAAACACTTAGCATAATTACAGCCTCTCAAGCCAGACAAATATTCCACAATCTTCGAATGTTATATTGAGTCTGTAACTACGGCCCCTGAAAGTGGTGCAAAGGAAGTTGTCATCGTTGGTCATTTCCGTTCACGATAATATATTTTAAAATATCTTTAAATATAATATTTTTTTACATTTCCATTTCCGTTTGCTTGCTACAGTGTGTCTTCAGAGCATGTTTATTTAATTGATTAATCAATCAATTGTGTTCCGGCATGGATCAAAGGAACTAACGTAGTATACTTTAATTTCCTATTTAGCGGTATTACAATGAAAACAAATTTTCAAGGTTTTAAAGAAAAAATACCCTGACCTTTTTTTATATAGTTACACACATTGTTTTAAATGAATTTTCAAAACTTTTCCATAACCTTTCCAAAGTATTTTACCCCATTTCCAGGACTATAGAAATCATACAGTGCAATAATCACACTCTCAAACCAGTGTGCCATCAATGCGCCAAGACAGACTTGAAAGAAAGTGTCACGTGACAAAAAGAACAGATCTACAAGCTAACAGCGTATCGAGTAACACTGCATTTTACCCATCTTTCACGTAATGTTAGACAAAAACAATGTATTTCGTTGCTGTCGGGCAGAAACCTCTTATCTCCGTAGTTTAACTTTTTTCCTAAATCATACAGCATCACACAAAAGCATCAAAAGTAGCAGATCTACAAGCTCGAAACGCTGTGCGAAGCGACTCGTTTTGAGTTTGTAGATCTGCGACTTTTGCCATTTTAAAATTTGAATCCTGAAAAGTACATTTGATTCATTTCAAACGTTTTCCAGGCCTGGAAAACTGTTTATCTAATTTCAAAATATTTCCAGGAATTTCATGACCGTGGGAACCCTGGTTACATTATCATTAAAACCTTAGTGTTTTGCCAATTATTTGGGGGCCCATTTGCAATATCCTCATGACGCACCAGTGGGGAATTGCTGTGATACTGTAGATCAATGACACATGAGTCATTGACAACATGAGAGTACATTAGTACAGTGACATAGTGAACCACACAGTCCTTCTACCTGCAGGTTGAGTTCTTGTGTCACAGCTTTGCGGTCCACCTCTCTGAAGGCTCCTTCCAGCTCCCGTAGCGACTGGCTAAGCCCCTCCCCCTCCTGCAACTCGCGGCAGTGGGACACCAGTAGCTCTGCCTCCTTCCTATCATCATGCAAACGCTTTAGGTGTTGCTGCAACATACACAGACACAGACACAGTACACACACACACACACACACACACACACACACACACACACACACACACACACACACACACACACACACACACACACACACACACACACACACACACACACACACACACACACACACACACACACACACACACACACACACAATGTCAGATGACAGGGTTAAACAAAACAGGGTTTTCTTTATTAAAAAGTTAAAGTTCTATATTCTGATAGTAATCGTTGCTATAGAGTGTTTGTTCAGAAACAGTGGTCACCCTATTTTCAGGTGGGTTGCCAGTTTCATCCAATCAGGAGAGAGTACTCATATATCAGCTTCAATTAAGACAAAATATCACTTACACCCCCTTTAAAGACAGCATGAAAGTTATTATGATGGGCAATTAGCATTGGCAGGAAATAAAAATGGCTGAGCCGACTTGAACTGAACAAAGTAGAAAGTAACATTAATGGACAGAAAGCACTAGACATGTCACAATGTTCCAGTGAGTTGGCATCATTTTTCAATAATAGAGTTTTCTAGGGCAGTCGTCTGCTTCAGACCCATATGTTCTCTATGACGTCCTGACCCTCTGTACCAGACGGAACACGGTATCCCCCTCATATTGGTTATTCTTAGTCTGCGACCCCCACGAGAGCGTCTCGTGGCTCACTTCATGGTTCATGTTAATATTGCATCAAGTTACTCCCCAGTGAATCTAAAACTCTTCAGTTTATACAGTGAAATCTACAAGAGCCTGTTACTCTCAAACACTATTTTTCTTTTCGTTTTTTCTCAAATTGAACGCTCCATCCCAGTCTCACTGAGATGGATTCAGTGCATTTTATAAATTTGAATGTACCAGATCAGCTTGGTGATTCAAGAACACTGCTTCTAAATATCGGTTTGTCTAAATAATACATTAAGAGAAAACACAACACAATCGTGCTCAGGAGGAAGAGAGGCCGTCTGAGAATCCTTGGTTCCTTCATGCTTCATATTGAAGTGGCCCTGAACAAGACACTGTAACTGTTCCCCGGGCTCAGTTAAAATAGTCGCCCTCTACTCCTAATAGCTAGGATGGGTAAATGCAGAGGCTTAATTTCAGGTCCATGTGCAAATGGACTTGTGCAAACACCCCAACAACTAAAGGGATCACGATTTTTACTTTTTATTTCACCCACTTTTTAAAATCTGGCTGAGTTTGATTCAATATAGTGACAAATTGTCACAAACTATACAGCAAGATACATGTTTGCTATTGTCCAAGAACACATCAAAAGAATAGTTTGCCTCAGTGTGTTTGACAACAACATCTGCTGGCGTTCGGGTGGTGTAGGGCTAAAGTTCTTTCCCATCATTGTGGAGGTTTGATTTCTCCGCAGTGCCTCAGACTTGGTTAGGCGCTCCAACAAACACAGCTGTGCTCATGGGTGGGGAGGGTTATCTCTGGTGCTGTACTAGTGTCTCCTATAGGTAGGTCAGGTGCCTGTTCAGCAGGGAGTGGAACTAGGTAGAACAGCATGTTCCTCTTCATGTATTATGCCCTCACAGCAAAACTCCTCATTGTCAGGTGAAAAGAAGCAGCCTCCCCAAGAGGAGTTGGCAGTGGCAGCTGAGCTGACTATATAAGGTACATGGGGGCAATAGCAATGACTAAATTGGGGATAAAATCAACAGTTGATAAAACTGTCTTTTTCGCTCACTGAATGTAACTTTTATGTGTGTCTCATTTGTAACAATACAAGTTCTGCTTAGGGCCTATTATTTTGCCATTAAGTGACTCTCCCATGAGTATGCAACGCAATCTCTGCCAAGCTGGCTGTGCACATTTTAAATGGAAACTTTTCGAATGATTCTCTGACAGAAAGCACCACTTTACTGTGACTGTTTCAGTGGTAAATGGTAAATGGTGCATTTATATAGCGCTTTTATCCAAAGCGTATTTACATAGATTGTGCATTACATTCACCCATTCACACATTCATACACCGATGGCGGAGGAAACCATGCAAGGCACCAACCTGCTCATCGGGAGCAATTAGGGGTTCAGCGTCTTGCTCGAGGACACTTCGACCCACCATCCGGCCGCTCTACCGGCCACTCTACACACGAGCCTCTGCATTTTATGTTAAGTTAAGGCTGAGGAAATTCCACTCCACCATTCAGTATGATGTTTGAAACAATGAAATGAATCTAGAACAGCCAATAAAACAGATGACCTGCTCTGCGCATTCATGCACCCAAGAGGGAGAAACCTGTTAATTTGGTGACCCCATGACCTTTCACCTAGCACCTCCATGAGGCTAGCCTGATTGTCCGACTGAAGCGTGAAGTTCACTAAGTGAGTGGGGGGGGGGGGGGGGTGTCTATGGTCTGGAGCCAGGCTACCACGAGGCTACCACGAGGCCAGAATTTCAAACGATCAAACAACAAATCACCCAGATTAGAATAATATAAAAAATTGCTTAAAATAAGTGAGAGAAAACAGGTCTCCTTGTGTTTGTATTTTAAACATATTGAACATCTTCAATTTCTTCATTTTAAAATGAGCATTACTTCCATTTTGCCTTTCTCATTTGTTTTAACACATCATAATTTATACATCAGCAACAGTTTTACTTCAAGCTTTCCCTCTTATGCTGCTAGAAATATAAAATACAGCGACACTGCTCCCCCATACCTGGTGTATGAGGTACAGCTGCCTGGCCTCCTCCAGACTCTCAGCCTCCAGGATCTGGTCCGTCTGCTCCTGAGCCTCCCTCCGTGCCCTCAGCACCTCCTCTAGAGCACCACGTACGTCCTCTCTGAGATCGTCACACTGGGACATAGCATTGCCCTCCTCGCCCCACTTATAAAGACAAGAGAGCAGAGGAGCATGACGGAATGGCAGGACTTTCCGAACATATGGTGATGCAAAAATAAATGATAAAAATCAACTTGCAGTACACACTAATACATGGAAAAGACTACATCACTAATAGTTCCAGTGTGGTTTCATATTCCAGAATAAAAACATCAACTACAACCTCGCAATATAGTACTGGCAGGAAAGGAAGGATTCAGTGTTGAGTGTTGAGTGTTGAAAGAGTGATTAGTTTTCTGTATGTTTTCATTATACCTTTGCAGACTGGATGCTATTGGAATGAATGTGAGTAAGGTTTTACCTGACAGAGTGAAGACAATAGTGCCCTGAGGTCAGTTGAGAGTTTGGCCAGGGCCGCTCTCTGCCTCTGGACCTCCAGTTCCGGGCTGACCTCGGACAGCACGGTCAGACGGCTCTTCAGCCACAACAGGTTCTCTTCACGGCACTCCACTGCCTCCTGAAGGGCCTGCAAAAGTGTGGGAATTGGAATTGAAGCATAAAGAAATGAAAGCCTACCAAAGCTGAATTTTTAACTTTAACTTTATTTTAGTGCCCCGATGGAAAGGTCAGGCTCACCTGAATGGCGGCGTCCACTTGTTCCTGATGGCTGGAGTCTCTAGCCGTCTCTCTCAAAAGCCTCACCTGCCTCCTCTGAGACGAGAGCCAATCAGAAAGCTCGCAGAACCTACAAACGAGGAAGCAAACTTTGTCATAACACAGCAATTACATTCGGTCATTTTTACCAGTGAAAAGGTTGGATTTAAAGGCTTTTATGTTAAATTCCATCAGTCAATCCTCACATCTCGTTCCACTCCCTCCATTTATCAGGGTGCTGCAGCAGTTTGAGGTAGATGGTTTCTATTTGACCTTTAACCTCTGCCAGAGCCCTCCTGCTGCAGTCGAGGGCTCGGTGGGCGGAGTCGTTGTCTGGTAACTTCTCACATACGTCCTCCATGTTCCTGACCCTCTTCTCACACAATGTCAGGGGCATGCGCTCCTTAAAGAATGCCTGGGAGGTGGGGGCGAGGTGAGAGAAAGCATCGGTGGATTAAGCTGTTATTGTAGCATTTATTTGAATTTGAATTAGAATTTTCACCTATAATGATGTGCCCAAAATATGGACAGCAGGTTGAAAGTGGTTAAACTCTGTGAACCCCACTTCCTCTTAAGGCTAATTTATAATCTTGCGACACTTTCCCCCATTGAAATTACATAATCTTTTGTCATACGAAGATTAAGTATACTGTATATAAAATCTCACCCTGTGCTCCCTGACCACACGTTCACTGGTGCATGTGCTAGACAGAGCCCGCATTTCTCGGTCTAGCTCCTCCCTGCAATCCTGCAGGACCTCCCCCACTCGTGCCTGCTCCACGTCAACCTTCAGACGCAGCAGGTGGGCAGGCACCTCACCCTGGACATCCTGTAAATGAAATCAAGCATTAGAGAGTCAGTAAAAAAATCTTACCCAGGACCAATGTGAAAACATACCGAAAAGGCTTAAAGCTGCAATCCATAACTTTTATGTCCTCCCCAGGATCCGATCTCGGGCCCCCTCCCCTGCATGAGTGCAGACATTTCTACTGTTCGGCTATAATGGAGAGCTCATTTGGGAAGATGAGATATTTTCCTTGGAATTTCATTCAATACCTCTGCCCACCAGTAGTGGTCCTATTGAGACTAAAGAGATTAAATCGGTATAGGAGTCCTATACCGATTTAATCTCTTTAGTCTCAATAGAGGAGCAGGGAAACCTCTGCCCACTGCAGTTGTGTTTAGTTATATTGTATTAACATACTTTACATACTGTACATATTGGTTGAAATTATGTTTTATTCAGACACTTATTTTATAGATTGCAGCTTTGCTAGGTACAGATAATCACATACAGATCCTAATAAAGTGTGTCAGATGTAATGGTCTCCTTAGTTAAGCTAATGAAGTATTGACTCCCACTCATGCAGCAATTAGTGAGAGTGATAAGTCCTGGTGACCTCTGACCTTCCATTGTTTGTGTAGTCTGCGGACAGTTTCCTGCAGCCCCTGCTGCTCGTCCTCTGGTAGGATGTCTGTTAGCTCATCACACGCCTTCAGAAACACACTCAACATCCGCTGGTCCATCTGGTTGAAGAACTCCTGGACAGAATAAAAACAATACATGATTTGGTCAAGGGAAGCACACTTGAGCTTGGGTCAACTTGCAATGAAAGGCTTAATTTCAATGCTAGACAGGCGTTGGTAGAGGAGGTAGAAGAGAAGAAGGGATCATTTCATTATCTGGATATCCTGAAAGACCAAACTCAATGTTGAACAGGATCATTTCAACATGGGTATTGACAAAATCCATTGATACACACTCAGATCCTTCATCCAAGCCATTGTAGATCATAAATGTCCCAAAAACGGTAAGAGCGTCTTGATGTTAGCCATACATATATGGCTGCTTTAGCCATCATCAACAGAATATAAAATGGCACATAGGAGCCAGTACTGTAGATTTGGGCTCACTGTGTGTTTTTTCTGCAGCTCCTCGGGGTCTCCCCTCTCTCGCAGGCAGCCCTGAGCCATCCTCAGCACCCGCTCCAGCTCCTGGCGGGACTCCTCGAACCTCCTCCTAAGACAGTTGTTGGCCTCCTCCTGCCTCCTCCACTCTCCCACCTCCTTCATCAAGGCCTAACAGAAGACACGGTACAGGTCATGACGTGGGCGAACAGTCTCATAGGTAATGTATTATAATTGCATTGTTCGTCTTTCATTAAGCTGTGGAATAATGAGACAGATGAGTAATGCTAACCTGTACTGTTGTCTCTGGGGATATGTCTGTTCTGTGATGTGATTAACAGTAATTAACTCTCTATAGTTCCTGTATAATGCTGCGATTCTGTATGTGTGTGCGTGTGCGTGTGCATGTGCGTGTGTCTGTATGTTTGTTGTGCACACCTGTGTGTGTTCATGTCACTTAGTAAGTGCACATCATGCTAACCTGTGCTGAGCCCTGTATGTCGGCCACTCTCTTTTGCAGGAGGGACTGGTCAAAGTTTCGGAGCACCTTACTATTGGAGAGCGCCCTCTGCAGGGCGTGGTGGTTCCTCTCTATCACTGAGAGGCAACGTTTACTGCTCTGCTGCTGGTTCAGCAGGTCCTGAGAAGACAGAGGAGGAGGAACAAACCAGTACATTTATGAATTGCCAAGGGGGTAAAAAATACAAATCAATCAACCATCAATACACCGTTTGCTTGACCACAGATGCTAAGTATGTTATTTAGATAGCCAGTTGTGTAGACAGATTGCTAGGTTTGATGTTTACCTGGTGGTACCCTAGTTACTTTAATCGTAGCATTTAATTGTTTTCTTTGCACTGTATTTACTTGAACATTTACCTGCTAACTAGGATTCATGCAACTTACTCCAATCTTAAACTTTCTCAGTCGCTTTGGATAAGAGCATCTGTTAAATGCCAGAATTGTAATTGTAACTTCAGTTTACACTTTTTTCAGTCAAAAATACATACTTTTAGTCAAGCGATAGGGATGTGCGATGAAGTATAATTTAACCGTGTGGTAAATTGGCTTATATTGTATGACAGTGTGCAAGTAAAATCAGATAGAAGTACCTTGCTAAAGTCAGGATAATAATGTGTTGTTGACTATTCAGGGACTCTGCATAGCTGTACATTTCCTTTTATTTAACCTGGAGACATCAGGTCTGGCTTCTTGGCATTCAGTTGCTAATCAGTACCATTTGCCAATGTTCAAAGATCTCCTTAACCAACAGGTGGGGGCTCTCCCCCACCGCACATGTCTGTATTCAAATGTAAAGCTACAGTGTTTAAAAAGGGGACTGAAATCTAACTCAGAATGGTCACACTCCACAAGCCGTGAGGCTGCTGGGGCTCCTGGCTCTCTCTGCTGTTAAGATGCTGCTTATTGTGGTCTTTATGGAATAAATGAATGAGTTGGAAACATGGTCCTGACGTCTCTTCTCCTCCACTTCTTATAACAACTACCAGCCTGCTAGCACGCAGTTTAATGCCTCATCATATACGACAACCGTAACTGGACTTTACATTAGATCAGGGGACTAATGTCCAGGGTCTAGGGGGTGTTCGGAGATACTGCAGGGGGGCCGCCAAATCTTTGTGTGATCCCTATTCGGGGGGGAACATAAGCCGAAAATAGCCGTTGTACAAGTTCACAACGCGTCTGCGAAGAGGTTTGGTGTAGAGGGTAAAAAAAGAAGACCAAGTACCGAGCCAAAGGACAAGTTTACAAAGTATTGAGGTTTAAGTGGTTAAATGCACATTTAACATGAATCCAATAAGTAGTGGGAGTCCCTGCTTCATCTCTCTCAGCTAAGGGGTCCTTGGCCTGAAAAACGTTGAAGCCCCCTGCATTAGATAACTGTAATCTTTATTTTTGATTGAAAGTTTGTTCCGCTCTTTGAACTGCGACACAGCAGTTATGCAGTATCTAACCTGCCACGTGAGTTTGTGCTGGGCATGGGTCTGTGTGTCTGGGTCTCTGGCAGCGGCGGTGATGCGGCTGGCCCTCTCCAGAGCCTGGTAGAAACCAGTGACGTGCTTCTCCATTTCCTCCAGCAGGGGCAGCAGGCCATGGCACTCCCTCACCAGGGATGGACACCGCTCTCTCACCTGAAAATACACAAATAAACGGAAAACTAAACATTGACCGAAGGATGTGATGTGGAGGATGTGGATAAAAAGGTTGAGAAAACGATATTGGGATGTTGTACTTTGACATACTTTACCTCAGATGTGCTGCTTTGTCAAAAAGAGACAAAAAATGTTTTTCAACCTAGGTTTTCCATTAGATGGTGGCGCGTACCTTGCTCAGGTGACCTTTGACCGTTGTCATAGCAGCCATGACCCTAGCGCCCTCATCCTGTGACCCATCCTTGACAAGGAGCTGAGCACTACGGGCAGCCAGCTTGTACTGTGTCTCCATGGCAACGACCTTTTGCTTGGTATTCTGAGAGAGAGAGATGTGGGAGTAATGAGCAAAAAGTCATCTTAGAGATGAAGACAACTAAACTTGAACTACATTCAAGAGAAGACTACAGTAATTATTGTCTGTAGGACATACTAAAAGGCTCAAACATTATTAAAAAGCAATTACATATCATCCTGGCCCTGCATGTGTACACAGTAAATTCCTGACAGATAATTTAACTCAAATGGAGTGTACAAATGGAACCGAATGTACCAGGTCCATTTGGTTCTACTGTATGTATTGTGTACACTGTCTAAGTTAAATGAACACTCAAGATTTGACTACAGTACATGTATTGCAGCTAGATCACAAGGAGGCAAAGCATCTCAGAAAGCTGGTGAACATATTGCTTAACAAAGGGCCCCTACAACTTCACATATCTACTGGTATGACAGTAGTGTTTCAGTGGAAATCCCAGCTTAACTTAAATTACACACAGACTCTGTGCCTAAAGTCAACAGAAACTCCCCATCAGCTGAGAACATTTGAGTAGAGCACTATTTTTCTTCAGAGACAATATAAATAAATTGAGCAAGACAGCTAAAAACCACAGGGACTATGATGCTATTGACCCATAATGTGTATTAATATGGACAATATCAATATGGACAAAACCAACAAACACCATATACGGCTATAGCAGTAAAGACACATGGTGCTCTATGTTATTCTGTTCTATAATTATGATGAACAGGCTGTGAGCTTGTGCATTTCTCACCTCCACATCCTGGAGAAAGGCTCGGACATTCAGAAAGGACACCTGGACAGATGCATTGAGCTTGGCCTCAGCCGTGTCCAGTAGATCTCTGAGGGCTGACAGTGCTTTCAAATGGTCCTTTCTCCACTTGTCCACCTCATCTGCACGGGCATACTATAGACAATAGAGGGTGACACACAGTTTGAGAAAACTTTCCTTCACAGATTTACTGGCCTGGGACAAACAGAATTTCCAAATTTGTTTTATAACGTGAGTTGTCCTGATGTAGTAAATCTCTGCTTAACCACAACAGTTCAAAAGAGTCCAAGGTCAATCGTGCAAAGTAGACTGACTCAGTTTTATATGGTCAAGGTTTGATGATATTTATCATATTGCTTTATATGGTTAACCCAACTCATCTGACACCTAAGCATGCACTAACACAAACCATGAAATGTTTTTGAAAATACTATTTCCCCCCAATGTCTGACCTTTATCTGATCTAATTTTGATACGTCTAGATTAAACATGACTGTTGTTTATTACTTGTTTCACTTTGAGAAAGAGGTCCCTCCATCGGCCATTCAGTAGAAGCAGCTGCTGTTTGAGGTCCAGTGACACTATCTCGTCACACGTCTCGATCAGAAAGTTTCCTGCGTCGTTCATGACGTTGTGCTGATCCATCCAGTGGTTGAGAATCCTGAAGAACTCCTGAGAAGAGAGGATGGAAACGGAGTCAGAACCTCAGTGCTTATGGTTGGATTTCGCACATACACTTGCACACATGCACGCACGCACTAACACACGCACACGCTTTAGCATTCAAACATATATTGCCCTCTAAAACACTGCTATTTTTGTAATGTACTCTATTGTTGTAAATAGTAAATTAGCATCTTTGCTAAAACCGGTGTATTAACATTACATTGATATGTATTGTTCATTAATATGCAGTGTCCCGTCTAAATAAACAAATAAAATAAAGTAAAGTACATAGACAGGTACAGTACAGATGCTAGACAGACAGACAGACAGACAGACAGACAGACACAGTAGATAGATAGATACTGTAGGTAGGTAGATATGAGTAAGGAAGAAAAAAATGAAAATGTACAGTAGAATTGAAAGAGATTACATTTGGGGTAATTGGCTGTGTAATCCTCTGGGCTTGGTTAGTGGGGAATGGGGATAATAATCAGGATTGAAGTAACCATGGTGATGTGAAGGCATGTGGAAGGCCAAGGGGATCATCTGATACTCATAGTGGATTTGACTCCTCTCACTAGATACAAAATCCTTTAAAATATGGCATGCATTGATTAGTACCACTGCGTCATATTTCAAACCATCAAATTTGTACATGTCTGGAGGGGAATTTTCTAGGATGCGAAAATCTTTAGCAGTCACCCAAAATGCATTTCTCATTAATGTGTCAGAGATATTTACATGTACAGTAGCAATATGCTGCTGTAAGCTCAATTAATACTCCTGCTTGCCGACATGCACAGATCTTCGAGTGATGCAACGCGTTGTTAGCTTGAAGCTCTGTTCTTGTTGGCTAGCAACGGCGTCATGCGATAAGAGTATAAATTAGGCATTAGACTTCATACCCGCTTGGTGTTCTCAGGCTGGCCCAGGGCTGCCTCTGCATCCTCCAGCCAGGCCTGTAAGGAGGCCACGGTGGAGGTGTACCTCTCCCAGTTGGACAGCACCTCATCCAGCATGCTCCTCACACTGCGTACCTCCACAGACAGACTCCTCCACTGGGTCACCACCTCCCGCATGAACCTCCGCACACCAGTCTCCCCTTCATCCACTGGAGGAGGGATAGAAATAAATAAATAAGGCTGGGCGGCTGTAGCTGCGTGGGTAGTCTGGAAATCGTAACGTCAACCAGTTTGACCCCTCATATATGTGTTGAAGTGTCCCTGTGCAAGACCCTTAAGCGCCAACAACTTGTGCTCATCATAGCCACCTGAGCAGCCATCAGCTGGGTGAAGCTGTAAAAGCCTCCTCTCTCAGGGAACAAGAAAAATACTCCCTAATAATAATATCTCGCAACCCACACTATTTAATCTTAATCACTTCTTTCATTATTATTTCAAATGCCTTTTCCAAATTTTTCTCCCCCAAGGTTAAAGAAAATGGATGGTCAGCCCTAGTTTGAGACTAATTGATTACAAAGGGGTTAAAAACAGAGGCCCAGGAGTACACACACACACACACACACACACACACACACACACACACACACACACACACACACACACACACACACACACACACACACACACACACACACACACACACACACACACACACACACACATGTGACCTCAAAAATATTCTCGCTACATGAGGGATGTGGTGTTTTTGCTTATGTGATCCATCATAGTGGTCCAGAATCCTCAGGCTCACATACTTTGTAACACAAGTGCAAAACTCCAGCCAGTCAATATGGAACTAGGAACTGCATTACCCCCAGAAAATAACCTATTTTAAATTCACATCAATAAGCCAGTGCAATTGCAACCAAATGGCAGAAAATTACATATCGAACCCCCCTCGTCCTCCCGACATCAATTCGCGATAGCAGAAAAGCCTTTAGAAAGATCCCAAAAGATGGGCCACAATCTGGCCAATCAAAGCCCACGGCAGGGACTACCAGCTGGGCTTATGGGGACTACATTTTTTGGGGTCGACCAATCAAGCCTCCGATCTCCTGATTCTCGCCACACCTCACTTCCCTCCTCTGCATACCCTAAAGCTGTGCAACTCTGGAACTTAATGAAACCAACAAGCTAGCTCTGTTAGTGCCCAGAGACAGTAGAAGTGGAGCAGCCGCTAGCTAACTAATGGAGTAGTATTCCCTGCTGAGAGCTGGGAGTGGAGGAACCTCATTTAGCAGTAGCCTGGAGACCTCACTTTTACCGACCAGTAAAACAGAAAGGGGGAGATGGAGGAGAGTCTGATTGGTTATTGAGTTGTTGAGAGGGGATATGATTGAAGGTGAGATACTGTATATTGTGAGATACTCAGCGCTCATGGTATGTCAGATAGGACACATTTTGCCCCAGGGAACCATTCAATGGCAGATAACAGCATCCTCAAAACCACCAAGAATACACACATTTAATAATCAATAGGGACCGATTACGGAATTCAATGCACAAATAGTGACATATAGCACATTCAACATTAAACACATGAATGCCCTTTCCAGAAAGGTTAACTTATGAATATTGCTAAAACATATTACAAATCAATTAGAAGGCTTGACATTTCTTCTCTCACCTGAGCCATCAGCGCTGACATAGAGCTCAGCAGAATGCTTCAGAGACTGGAACAATGACTCATAATTCTCAAAGAAATGTTGCTTTTCCACAAATGTCTAGAGGAGACAGGAGACATGGGTGAAATTTAATAAGATGTTAATGAAAGATCCCTTGATGTCAAAACCTGAAGGAAATCCTATTCGAGAAGACACCGCGTCCCCAGACATTTTACTTATCAAAGATCTCTCCAATTTTTCCAGAGCTCAATTTATGGCCTACATTGTATGGCAGGGTAATATGGATAATAAATATCAAACTATGCCATTTTGATTCATATAGCACGTAGACTAATCTTAAATCGTAATATACAAAATGACAGTGTGTGTAAAACCCAAATAAAGATCAAGTAATAGTGTTGTCCACAGAGAGATTTTTTGTATTCTAAAACAAAATCTACATCTAGAAATAATTTATATTTTTCCTGATTTCCTATAGGCCTACCTGCATGGGAACGCAGACAATGAATGTGAGGCATTTTCAGGATAACTAGCCTCGTAATTCAACATCCAATTTATACAGAGTGATATTGTATACGGTACGGCTGAGCTTACAACATAGTTTTGGAGCATCACTTCAACGGACTCCCGTCGGCCATATTTGATGATCCAAGACTTGAGTTTGGACTCTGCCTGGATGAGAAAAGCCTGCATGTGGTGCTGGTTCTCCAGAAATTCCATCTTGGCCAGGTGGGCATTGGAAGAGGTGGACACATAGTTCATCCTAAAAGAGAGTCCACATGGGACATATTGCTATGATTCATATTTTCTTTTACTTCCTATGAATTGCCAATGTGAATTTGCGCCACAGCAATATCCTGTGTTAATTTAAACCTGAAATGGACCCACTCTCAGACTTAAATGAACACAGTATGTTGTTGCGTAATGTTGCAATTCCCTGATTAGTTACAGGTTATTAAACATACACATTACAACATACACATACACATAAACAAGACACTTGGATTATACTGTGAGAGTTGTGTGGGATTTTTTGGGGTGATTTTTTATATAGTTTTGCTGTTGTAAATCTTGGAGCCTATTTTCTTCAATTCATCACGTATTTTCTTCGTTTTTGGATTCTTCATTCACTATGAAGGAAACATTCTCCTTGAATTCAAGGCTTAACATGGTTAGTAATTGATAGAAAAACATCATGTTGAGGGTGAAGTATTCCATTAAACTAAAATAACCAATCTGTTTCCATGTGCCTGTTTTCCATGTGGATTGCATCTTTGATGACGATATGTTCCTCTAATGTGTTGGTCCAGACTGGAAGTTGGGGGTGTTGGTTGTGACTACTACCTCTCTGCCATGTCCTGGAGCTGGTCAGGGGGAACGGATATCCCATCAATGCTTCTGTCCCGATGGATCCTCTGAAAGACCTGCTTGTGACTCTCCAGGCTTTTCAACACATCCTGCACAACATGTACGTAGTATATGAGAAACACACATTAACATGCGCACACACACACACACAGACATAGACAAATAATTGAAACACTGAACACAAACACTTTGTGTTCAGTGCATTTGGGAATTGTTTATGAAACTGCACACGCACAGGGCCCCAAATAGTGAATGTATTCCACATTGCCTATAACATGTACAACAATGTGTCAAGTTAACCCAAGTCAGGATTCAAAGCTCAATAATTGTGTTTTTTTATGATGTGTGCATCCACTTTTATTCAAATTAATCTGTAACGTCTGATTTATACTTATGCCGAAAATTGTCGATCTACAAGATCTGTGAGCTGGTACAGTAGATCTGCTATTTTCTGCGCGCAACGCAGGTGTGCAACCAAGTATAAGTTAAGCATACAGTAACAAACAAATCTTCTGTTTTCAAATCTTCTGTTTTCCTCCATGCTAACCTTGTGCTGCTCCAGGGTCCTGTGGACAGTGTTGGCTGTCTCATCGGGTGCCGGTTGGACTGTGATCTCTTGACGCAGCGCCCCCTCAGCCTGGTGCAGCCACAGTCCCACCGTGCCAAGAGGAGAAGGCAGGGACCTGTCCAACAGCAGGTGCCAGTCCAGGAGCTGAGAGGAGTACGGGTACAACAGTTAATTGAACTAATATTTTTAATCGATAATTGAATAAAATAATCGATTAATAATCAATCAATATTTTGGGAATGTCATTATAGATTTTTTTTGTGTAAAAAGAAGGATATAGTAAAAACAGCCGATCTACAAGCTCAAAAGGCGTTACGCCTTGTGAGTTTGTAGATCTGCTATTTTTGATTATTCTATCATTCGATTAATCAAAAAAGTTGTAGATAATAGAATAATCGCTAAGAAAATAATGGATAGTTGCAGCCCTAGAGAGGAGGTCAACAGGATAGATCTCAAAGTGAAAATGGTGGTAGGAGCTCAAAGACAAAAAATATGTTTTATTTGATTTTTTATTAATTATTTTTTATGATACAGAATCAGACTTATTTTGTTCTACCTCAGTTTCTATTATCTATTGTATTGTCTATCTAGGTGCATTACAATAAATTGCTATGGAAAAGACAACTTACTACTTACTGTACATGCCAATATGAAAATGTGACAATGCGACGCTAGAGCGGATTCAATTCATGTCCCAATTAATTCAGTTGAATTCTCAATAGGAGGGACATAAGCAGCTGTTCTAATTGACCTACTGTGACATCAAACTTGCATAATATCCTGCATATTACGTGCAGGTCAGGATACTAGCTTTTCTTGGTCCACATAAATTAACCAGTCCCAGTTATTTTCTGACCGTGTATTTTGGAATAGAAAACAACCTCTCTCAGTCATAATTTACCAGTAGCTGTGGTTTAATTGGCAACTTGGCCATGAGGCTAACAGGTGATTGTGCTTACTGTAAAGCCTGATTTATACTTAGTCGCTCGCTGGTGTCGCGTGCAGAAAATAGCCCCTCTAGAAGCTCACAACGCATTGCTAAATGTGACATGTTGCGAGCTTGTAGCTCTGCTATTTTCGGTGCGCGACACCGGAGCACAGCAAAGTATAACACCAGTACACCACCATTACTCTCACCCTATTGGAGACTCTTTCCAAAGCCTGTTTGACCAGCGCCTGATCTACGGTCAGAATTCCGTCCCTCTGCGTGGACTGCAATGCTGCTTCCACCTGCTTCCTCCTCATTTCCAGCTGGACACGCAGACTCTTGAAGAGCTAAAGACACCAAAACAAAAAAAGGCAAAAGTGGGGAAATCTATAATGATGCTATGCCATGAAAATAAAAATCCATTCAACATTCAAGAAACAGCCTGCACAAATCATAAGAAGTGTCAATTCAATGAAATCCTCTCCACTAGTCAGTAGACTCAGTACTACCACATCGTATTGCAGACTAATTACACATTCACTGTCAGAAACTGTTGCTAATTGTTCTTAAATCCTCTCCCTTGCTGTGGCTTTACATTCCCTGACTTCACAGAACAATGTACAAAGGAAATGTGGGATATCCCTCATTATGCTGCCAAATATGGAACATATCCTGAGGCTTGGTGGAATAAACCTGATTGGTTGAAATATGGCAGCGTAATGCCACTGATCAGACTGATAGTTTTATTGTCTGTGTGTCTGCCCAGACGCACATGTTGCATCTGTGGTGCTTTCATGTGTGTGTATAGTGTGTGTGTGTGTGTGTGTGTGTGTGTGTGTGTGTGTGTGTGTGTGTGTGTGTGTGTGTGTGTGCGTGCGTGCGTGCGTGCGTGCGTGCGTGCGTGCGTGCGTGCGTGCGTGCGTGCGTGCGTGCGTGCGTGCGTGCGTGCGTGCGTGCGTGCGTGCGTGCGTGCATGAGATTTTCAGTGCCATGTTAGAACTGTTCTTGAATGTGCACAGACTTGCTCTTGGAGTTCCTTCTCTCGTTCTCTCGGGCAAACGAAAACACAGACACAAATACGCCCACACACATACTGTACATAAACAATGACACACCACGGCAATGCACACGCACACACAAACCTGGTATTGCTGACTGAGATTGCCCTCAATCTCCTGGGCTTGTGCAGCGTCTCTCTCCAGCTGGTCAAGCCACATCTTCAGCTCCCTGAGGCTCTTGCGCTGCTCTCTCTGGGAGGCCGGGAGGGGCAAAGGAGTGGAGGAGAGTGGACAACACAATGAAGACAAAGGGATGGAATGCAAGAAACAGGAGTGACATAAAGACAAAGGAGAGGAGAAGCAGAAAAACGGGAGGATGGAGAGGCAAAGTGATTAGAAAACTCAAAGTGCAGGCGGAGGGAGATGTTTGAGGGCCGGCGGATGAAAGGATGGAGGGGGGTTAGAGGTATAAAGAGAGGGCACAGTGTGTACTGTTAAACATGTGTTCTATTAATCAACCGTAACCCCCCACCAAGACATAATCTCAAAACCAACTGCTGCTAAAAGCACTCATTTTAGAACCATGTTAAAGACCCCCTACTAAATTCTCATTGGATTTTTAAATAGCCATGACAATAATCCCATCCCACTCAAAAGCTGATTAGAAAGCCTATTTAATTCTAAAGCTATTCAGTTCCAGTTTTCTTTTCTTTTTTATTGATTCGCTTTGGCCCCTTTAGGCAGCCCAGCCTCAAATTCTATTCTTTGTTTGGGTTTCCGCCGTGAAGATGGAGTTTCCTATTTCCAAGGGGAAGCATTCTATTCTATCTACCAAACCACACTCCCCCTGTACATGAACATGTACAGTTCATTTTATATCTATGCTTCCATTATCCTTTATATTATTATTTTTCAAATATATATATCTTCATTTTTATGTTTCAAAAACAAAAGACAAACAAAACAAAACAAAATACAGGCTCTAATTGACATTTGCAAGGGTGAGAGTGAGACAAAAGCATTATTTAAACATTACAAATCTCAGTGGGTTAGTAAGACGAATGTCAGGAGCAAGCTATCTGACACCAACACCACAACTACGACAACTATAAACAGCAAGGAACATCACAGCCTGACACAGAAGCGAGAACGGTTAGCGTGGCTTCACAGTGTGTCAGAGCTCCTGACACCGCAACCTTAACAAACAAACCCACCTCTGTTCACAAGCCTTCCATCAAACACGTTGCACCAATGTGCACTGCTACGCCAGGGGGCCCTCATTGTCATGCTAATGGAGAAATGGGAGCCACAGTTCTTGGTGGTAATGGTAATAAATGGTAATATATCGCATCATATTATACAGGACTTCCTCTTGTTATCATCGCTGGTGAAACCCCAGGGCAGTAACATCCCCTCAGGTGAGATAAAGTGACAGTATTAACAAATGGTTCCCTATTCTACATGAAAATCAACGTTAACCTTACCCACACAATGTACAGTAGGTACCAATACTGTAATTCAATAATATAGCCATAGCAAATAAACCCTGATGTAATTTATATGGTAAGTGTGCGGTGTGCAAGGGAGAACCTAAAGCCTGATTTTAGCTGCGTGCCATCTCGCACCCGAAAATAGCAGATCTACAAGCCCACAATGCGTTGTGCTGGGAGGGACACGTTGTGAGCCTGTAGATCTGCAATTTCTGGCGCACGAAACACCCGCTCACAAGTATAATGCTCTTTAATGATATTCAGCTGCAAAGTTTGATGGAAAGCTTGCCCAAGGGACCTTAATTTACTATACAACCTACCTCCAACATTTCCTCAATATCTCGAGGAGCAAGACCGAACTGTAGGACAGAGGCAGCAACAACAACCACAGGAGAACAGTCATCACACAACAACCACGAGAGACCAGAGAGAGACAGACAAGGAAATATGCCTATAACATACACTCCATCGTACGATGGTGTCGTGCATAGAAAATAGCGAATCTACAAGCTTTTTATGTTGGCTATTTTTGGCACACGCCACCGTCGTATACAACAAAGTATAAATTAGCCTATACACCAAGAGAAAGATGTGCAAAAAGGAAGTAATCAAGAACAGGAAACATACGACCAAACCTGGGCCAACATTTAGACACTGGAACTCATTCCTAGTATTTGTTTAAATTTGCTTGCTGTACCAGATGGGTGGAGTTTACCACATTAGTAAAATTTTGATAAAAGTCACAGAGTTCTAGGGACAATGAATGTAACTATGTGGCAAACCCCACATGTGTGCCACCGGATATATATATATGTATATATATATATATATATATATATATATATATATATATATATATATATATATATATATATATATATATATATATATATATATATATATATATATATATATATATATATATATATATATATACATATATATACATATATATACATATATATACATATATATATATATATATATATATATATATATATATATATATATATACACACACACACACACACACACACACACACACACACATGTCTCAGCCATGTATTAATTTGCATATAGTATTGGACCCAGGACTGGACGCTACACTTTAATATAAACTAATGGGGAAGGGGAGAGGTGTTATGGGTAAAGTTAGACACACTGTAGATCAAAATGTGATTTGAGACTAATCAGGAGAGGAAGACGGATCATGCACACTAGGTGAACGATGAAGGGATGCAACTGTGATGAAGAAAGAAATGGCATATATCTACAATGAAAAATCCTGAGTGTTCATTTGACTCGGAAGGTGTAAAAATGGACCAGTAAGGGTGTTAAAGCTGCAATCCATAACTTTCATGTCCTACCTGGGATTTGAACCGGGGCCCCCTGCATAAGCGTCAACTTTCTTTGTTTCTTTTTTTTTACTATAACGCATACCTCATTTAGGAAGGCAAAACATTTCCCTTTTAATTTAATGCACTATCTCTTATCAACCAGTACGTCCTATCCAACCACAAAATCTAAATGTCTTCTAACAGATTAGTTTAAAAACCTATACTTAGTTGATTCTGAAGGGCTCTATACTAAACCTGTCCTGTTTTAGCACTACATTAAATATCTTCTAAACACATTCAGCGTAAATGCTCGATCTACAAGCTGAGCTTGTAGAACGGCTATTTTCGCTCCCCAGAACAGTGATGCTAGGGTTCAAGTGGTTAAAATAAGGTTTTATCCACACAGAAAGGTTATAGCTTTAAATGAACACGGCTTTAAATCAGGATTTTTGCTCTGTAGAACGAAAGAGTGCAGACAGCCAGGCCAGGTTACCTCTTCCTCTGGCAGACCCTCTGAGTCGCTGTGATGGCGGTCAGGATGACACTTCAGGAACTGCGCTACGTAGGTCATGATGGATTTCTCATCAGGCTTGTCTACATCTACATCTGAGGAGGCAAACACAGTAATGCCATTAGCCACAATAACACTGGTAAATGTTTAAACGTAAACATACTCCATGTCTACCATGTTAGGTAAGAAAAGATACGAATGCTAAACCTAGGTCAGCTATTTTTGCTATTCATCTTATTAAATGATGAAGCATTATAGGGCTTAAGTGGTTAAAACAACAGCTCGGACGTCAACATTAGAGCTCATGTGAACGTAGTCAGCAGACGAGGAAGGAGCTAAAATCTAAACTTGAGCTACTTGGTGATTTGCATTCCTGTGGCCATTGACATGAAACTAACAGAGCTGTTTGATTGACATCAGAGAGGGCTAGCCCGTTACATGATCGAACTTCGGCTCTTCAGCACAAGTTTGGTATGGAGGTTCAGCGGTGCTGACTCGCATGGCATAATGATCCTTCATTATCCCGATGTCAAGCTTGATTTGTCAGGGCTCATTCTGACGGGCAAGCGTGAAGGGGCACAGATGGCATTTGGCAGTTTGATTCATGAGCAAATTTGATGCTCTGCTAGATATTAACCGCTGTATTTCTGTACTTTTGAAAAGCCATTTGTATAGGAATATAAGGTAGCTGTTGAATATGATTATTTATGTAATACACATTTATTACATATAAATGATTACACAAAAAAGTTCAGTTGTGTGAATTTTTCTTTGAAGATTTCTGTGGCATTTGGCTTTTATTATTATTAAACCAACTGCAATTATAGAGTAGCCTGTATACAGGTCAGGTGGGAAGCATGCCGTCTTGAAAATGAAGCCAATTAAAACGTTGCAGTTCTCATTAATGGCCTAGAAGGTGTCGCTATTTCCACTCCTGCTGGTTGCAGAAGGATTAACACTCCATTCAAGTGAATGTGTATTTGGCCAGACTTTACACTTGGTTTTATTACTGTAGTAAACATTTTCATAAATACTTCGCTATTTTAAAGCCTTCTTTCAATTGTCACGATATGCGTTTGTGTAAATTATGGTCCGATTCATTTTTACATTGATGATAAAGTAGGGTATGCTTCTACTGGTTCTACCGAGTGAAGACCCGCCCTTGCTGCCCTTCCAGCCAATAGCATTTCCGGTTGCTTTGGTGGATTGGTGGATTTGAATTAGCTGAAAAACAGACTTCAAAACGGGTCTGTAGAAACCAATGGGTGGTTAAGTGGCTCATGCATGTTTAGACAGGCCCATTGCAAGGAAAATGTCTCATGATCATATCAGCCTAAATATTATTTTCAATTATTTAATCACAGTGGGAAAATATAGAAATGTTGATTACCTTCTGGGTCAAGAAGTTGCGGAATGCCCAACTCAGTCTCAGCCAATGAGAAGGCCTCGTGTAGATTCTCTCGGTTGGCTCTCCGCCGTACACACTCCATGTCTACTATGTTAGGTCGGAGGGCAAGGATAACTGCAAAGAATGCTACGCCTGTCCGCCAACTAGGGCCAAAGTCCCTCACATCAATACCTAGACGCCTGGCATGATGGAGGGGACAGAAGACATAAGAACATCATTAGGGACGAGAAAGAGCATAATAGAATAATAGATTTTAATAATCACATGCTACACTGGTACAGGTGATCCAGGATGTAAAGGTCCTCTTTTACACACCGGGAGCATTTATTTTGTGTGGTAAATTCACATTAATTTAAACTGCTTTTGTTCGAATATATTTTCTTTTGTTGCATTTAGCTGTGCACTGTCAAACTTAATCGGGTAAGACCGGTAACACATGTGTGTCATTTTAAGATTTCTTTGCCTATTCAAAGCATACAAGCTTATAGTGAAAAATCGAGATTTATTTGCAAATCTTTGAATATATATATTTTTTAAAGTGAACATTTGTAACTAAAATCTTCACAAAACGCATATCATTGGGGGTCCTTGATATGAAAAAGTTTGAGCACCACTGATATATATAGCAACAATTTTTTCAAAAAACTGTTAGGATTTAGAAGACATTTGTAGATGCGTTCCCGTATTGAATGGGTTAAATAACGAGCGATGACATACTTGGTGGCTGTTTGCTGGACCCATCTGAGCAGAGCTTTCCTGGCCCCACCCTGTGCAGGTGCTAGGAGCTTCCTGTTGACAGGTGGGCTTGTGGCTTCAGTGCTGCTGGCAGAACTGTCCAGTGAGGAGGTGCTGCTGGATGGAGCGTGCAGTATCGTTAAGCTACTGGTCAGCTCCTCGATCTGTCGGACAGGAGAGATCCATAAAAGGTCAGACAGTCATAGCAGGAGTCTGTTCAGGACTGATTGAAGCCTTTAGACATGAGGGTGGAAGGATCGCACACAACAGAGCGATGCTATTTTCTTTAGTTGTCTTTTTAAGCCTTTAGATAAACATTTTCCGTGTATGTTTGTCATTTTTAGAGGCGACAGTGTATTTGTAGTAATTTGCATATGTGTGAAATATGTTACTCGAAAATAGAAAATGTCTAACACATTCTATTAATAATTAATTCATTATGAATGCACACACGTTTACAGATAATGAGTCTTGAAAATATCACTCATCTGACATTCTGGTTCCCCCAATTTCAGCCCCGGGGAATAACAAAGACATTTTTGATAAAAACCCTAAACCTAAACCATAAAACCAGTCTAACAAAAGGGGCCTTACCTGAAAATAGAGTATGATGGTCCACATCAACCCGAGTACAATTGATGGTCGTCCGTCCACGATATCTGTAGAATTGATGTTGACTAGCTTGATCTGTATCAAAACACATATACCAGCATTGGAGCACTTCATATCTGAAACCAAATAACTCCAGATATGGAGTCCGCTTGCAATTCATATAATCTCATATATATGGATTAATGCACACCATTTCCCTCAATCTGCTAATTCAATCTTGTACGTAATATGTTTTCACATAATGTACAATATCCGCAATTCTGTCTCTGTCTGTACATCAAATCTCAATGTAAAAATACATTCATGGCAGTTATGAATATATGTCCAATAAGATAGTGATACTAACCGGAGATCCTCTGTACGCAGACTGGAGTGTGAGTTGGGGGAAATAAGGAAGCAAAGGAGACAGACAGACAGACAGACAGACAGACAGACAGACAGACAGACAGACAGACAGACAGACAGACAGACAGACAGACAGACAGACAGACAGAGATGTTAGAAGTACTGTACTGTGCAGGTTTGATTGAAAGGAAATGCCTCATTGACTGTGGGATGGTAGATAAGAGTCTGTGGTGAGAGAACCTGAATGGGTGGTTGAGAGGTGAGATCTATCTCCTCTACACCGACACAGGGGATTATACCAAAGCAGAGAGAGAGACACTTGCTTTGGCAATGTAAACGTATGTTTTCTCATGCCAATAAAGCTCCTTTGGCAGACAGACAGACAGACAGACAGACAGACAGACAGACAGACAGACAGACAGACAGACAGACAGACAGACAGACAGACAGACAGACAGACAGACAGACAGACAGACAGACAGACAGACAGACAGACAGACAGACAGACAGACAGACAGACAGACAGACAGACAGACAGACAGACAGACACACACACACACACACACACACACACACACACACACACACACACACACAGGGACAGACAGAGACACAGAGAGAGGAACAGAAATCGAGAGACAGGTATTAGAGAAACAGAGGGATAAATAAACAGAGGGGGAGAGAGAGAGAGTGGTGGAGTTGGATGCTGCCAGATGTGGTTAGATAGTGGATATCTAACCTTATCATCACAGAGAGGAGTATATATTACAGAGGAGCTGAAGTGGCACAGCACCACAGGTCATAATAGGTATAAATCGCCACTCCATTATAAGGCGGAGGGCGGCAGATGAGGTTTCCATGGAGAATTGTGGGATATCTAGTTGATGAGAATGCCTGCAGTATATGGCTCCATATTAGAACGCACAGTGGGTTATCATGGCAACCCATCACTGCTATGAGCAGTTGGAATGGTTAATATTAAATTGTTGTGTGTACAGCGTGTGGAAGTGTGTACACACACACACGCGCGTGCACGCACGCACACACACACACACACACACACACACACACACACACACACACACACACACACACACACACACACACTTGAGCAAGCAAAGGAAAACACATTGGAAAACCAACAGGCTCATCATTATTTCCTGTTATGATAGATATATGAGGTAGAAGCACTCACAGGCGTACGGCCCACATCTAACATGGAATGTAAATATGGTCTAGACGTTTTGAATGATTTACACACAGACCACATTTACATAAAATGTTTCACACACACTGACAACTACATACATATACACACAGACACAGACACACACACACACACACACACACACACACACACACACACACACACACACACACACACACACACACACACACACACACACACACACACACACACACACACACACACACACACACACACACACACACACACACACACACACACACACACATACACACACACGTGCAAGCACGCCCATGAACGCACAGAGTGCGCACGCCCACACACAGCTGGCGCAGCATGGCAAAACACAGCCCCATCGCCGTCTCATCTCCAGACTGCAGATTACCGCTTTAGGATTTACAGTTTTAACCCCTGTCACACTTGAGGAAGTCAAATCAATGTCCCCGCAGACGGCAGCTCGCACTTATGGATTTATTTATGTATATCCAAGGACATGCCGGCAGAAGCTCTGGGGATCTAATACTGATCTCACACATGGAGGGGGGGGGGGGTGTTTGATACTAGTGGCCAACTCGTTTCGACTGGACGGGAGGGAGAAATACACTGGGTTTGGACATACGTCTGTCAGCGAGGCGGGGAAGAGGATCCCACCAGGGTTCTTGGAACATGGCAACAAGGATGATGAGAGAGGATGGCATGGAGGAGATGAGACAGACAAAGAATTAAAGCGGGGTAGAGAAGTGAGGAGTTGAAATGACACAGGGGAGGGAAATAAAGCCAGAATATGATGATGAACAGTATTTTTTACTGAAATTAACCCTTTTTCTTTGTCTTTCAAACAAACAAGTACATCAAGCAATATGTATAGATATGTATACAAATGACAAAACATGATTTAATTGGTGGAAGTAAAGAGCTGAATTCTTGAGGTACTGAGACTGAGATTTTTTTTACTGAGACTAAAATACACAAATCACAGAAAAACTAAAAAAAAAATGTTTTGAGGAGCGATTTCATTGATCCATTGCATGATACGTGGATACACAGAGGAGACAGAGTACTGTGGCGCCAGGGGATGAAGTGAGGATAGAATAGCAAAGAAGGAGATTCATTCAACAAAGGGGGGTGAAAGGGGGGAAGAAAGATGAGAGAGAGAGAGGGGTCACAAAGGGTCAGTCAGTGTTTTGTGCCCACAAGGCAGTAGGAGAGCAGCCAGACGGGAGAGAGAAGGAAGAGGGGTAAACAGAGGATTGAACTCTTACCTTCCTGCCCTCCAGGAAGTTGAGCGCTGTACCAATGTTGGAGACGCAGTGGATCCTCCGTAGCTTCTTGCCCTGCTCACATGGCTGGAGGAAAACAGAATAATGATGGGTAGAGATGGAGAGCAAGAGAGAGAGAGAGAGAGAGAGAGAGAGAGAGAGAGAGAGTGGGAGTGAGAGTGAGAGAACACTGTTGTGCAAGCACTGTAGGAAAAACTGAAACTGATTTAGAAAAATTCACGTTTCTTTGTTACAGAAGGTAATAAACACTTTAAACCTGGTGTCCCTATTTTAGCACATTTTCGAAAATGTTTCAAAATTGAAATATTTGTATTAACATTTTCAAATATAGCGATAATAGCAGTGATGTTAATAAACAGGAAAAAACAAACAATTTACTAAATTGTGAATCATAGACAAATACAGAGAATAGAAACAGAAAACCAAGTGAAAAAACACCTCGAGACACAGAGATCAAACCAGAGATGTGCTTGCCCATAAGCAACTGGATCGATCAGACATAAGTAGACAGCTAAGACCTTGGGCAATATTGGTCTACAGGGATATGTGTAGTGTCTATGGATCTGTGGGTCTGTGTGTGTATGTATGTATGTACGTACATGAGTACATACAGTATGTACGTGTGAACCACTATGATCTTTCCTTGTTAATCTGGCTGATCATAATAAAGGCCAAATCTATGTTTATTTCCATGTAATTAAGGCTCGTATTACATTCACGCTGTGATCTATGGTTCTTTTCTCCCGTTAATGTGTTAAGCAAATCTCAGCGGTGATCTTTACAATATAAACAGAGCCAATTGTGATTAATTAAATTGTTTTTAACCCATTAAAACCGGGAAAGCATCCCGTGTCATTTTAGATTTTTGCATTGGCTATTCAAAAATAGCAGATATACAAGCTTGCAGAACGTCACTTGTACATCTGCTATTTTTGAACATTTTTTGAACAATCTTGATAGAACTACTGGTTTAGATTAAGTCATTTGTAGAATCGGCCTCGGGTCTTAATGGGTTAACTGTGATTCAGGCTCTGTGTTCATCAATTTGCATTCCACTGTTATCTGACCAAGGGGGCCTTGTCATATCAGATCAACAGGATCAAATGAAAGAGTTAGAACATAATCCCGCATGGAAAGGGTTTGGAACAGAGCTGGGAACAGCTCTGCAGCCAACAACATCACGTGCAGTGCAACCGACCATGTGGGCTGTGCGTCTCACCAGCTTCTGTCCAGACAGAACCTCCAGCAGAGCCAGAAGCATCACCCCGTCTTGGATGTCCTCAAACAGGTCCGTCACCACCATGGGAGGGACACGCTATATGTGACAAAAAATAAACGTCACCAAAAAGAGATGTGAGATCTTTTGTAAAGACATACTTATTTTGACTTCATCATTGGATTTGATTTGTGAATAAAATCATTGAAGAATGCAGTTTCACTTTTACACACAACAAAAACCTGCGTCCTAGCGGGTTAAGAGTATGTCTGAATATGTCTGAATATTCTATGGAAATAACAATACAATCGGAACTATGCACGAAAACGAAATTCACCCACTTTTTTACTTCTGTAAACCTGTGATGTGACAATAAATCTGATTCTGATTCTGATTCTATGCTCTATCAAACAGTTACAGTACATTTGCTGTTTACATGCGTTATGCCATAGATTCAAACAAATCTTTCCTGGAATGCAACAAATAACTGGGATTGTGGGTTTAACAGCTCTCGCAACGTGCACAAATATGAAACAATCACATGATTTCCCCCTTTAGTCTTAATCTACGCCAAAATTGTGCAATCGTTGCAATGCATACGAGCAAAACGGGGGGGGAAAAGAAGAGCTTATGAAAGGAGAGCTTTCATAACAGTCAAATGATGATTTCAACATGAAACAGGGATAAAAGTAGGCCCTGGTATAAGAGTCGTTTATTACTGACAGACAGATTCAGCCCCAAGTAGAAGCTCACTGAGCTCTAAATGGGGTCTTCAAATCCCAAAATATGCTGATGATTCCCAAAATGAATCCTTCTCATTGACTACCTCCCCTGCCCTGACACAGACTTCCAGACTGGTGAAAATCCACATATCTCTGTTTCGCCCCGACGCCACATCAAGGATTTCTCTTAAAGCACATTCACATGGCGCAGCTGAGGAGAGCTTTAGAGGGGGAAAGCGTTCTGACGAGCGAACCATTCACAAGGAGATTAACAGCAAAAAGAGAGTAAGGGAGAAAGTGAGAAGAGGGAAGGGAGACATACTGTATGTGTGGGTTGAGTGCATGCGTGTGTGTGTGTGTGTGTGTGTGTGTGTGTGTGTGTGTGTGTGTGTGTGTGTGTGTGTGTGTGTGTGTGTGTGTGTGTGTGTGTGTGTGTGTGTGTGTGTGTGTGTGTGTGTGTGTGTGTGTGTGTGTGTGTGTGTGTGTGTGTGTGAGGAGAGAGATGAACAGCCCTTGACACCCAGTCTATATGGGAGGGGGATAATTGAGCAGAAAGACTGGCAGCAAGAAAAATGATAGAAGGCAGTGGGAGAAGGGACGCCAACCTCCCGTCTTTGGAAATTAATTATCAAATGCAGTAGCTCTCATCACTAATTCCTCTTCTCATGTTGTTTCATGGCTTTGGATACTCAAATATTCAGACAGCACTTGACTGTGCCCCTATCATAAAGTGGCAGCACAAAAACACTTACATTTCAGAGGGATAAATTATGCCAAGAGCTAATTGAAGTGACATTCACCTGTTTGTTCATTATAATCCCAAACCTAATGGGGAAATCTTTGAACTAATTACAAAATAAGAAAGTAATATCAATTTCCTCTGTTCAGCCACATCCGCTAAAAAAATAAATAAATCAATGGCCTAATGAGCTAATTACAAGTGAGTGTCTGTGTCATAATTGACTGTGAACAGAGTCATAATTGACTGTGAACAGTGAGAGAGTGTCTGTCTGTTGTCTCATGTGCAGACTGACTGTGAGGATTCTTACAGAGAGAGTCTGTATGTCATTCCAAAATTAAACTTATCCACTTTGGGAAAATCACTCATGCATGAAGTTTATTGCTTATAGCTTAGATACAGATATACTTTGCAATTCCAATTTGGGGTTGATTGGATGTTGCGTTCATGATATGGCTTTTTTGTTGACATAAATAGGCCCCTCCCACTAATTTGGAAGCCAGTTACAAAACATAACCTTCGCCTCTCAGCCTGTCGGCCTGGTAGGGATAAGTAGTGCACAGAAAGACCAAACTATTAGATAAAACTGAAGTCTGATATCAAGGATGAAATAAATACCCAAATGGCATTCCATTCTGTGAGTGAGTTGCTGACAAAGTAAGTGAGTGGATGAGAGTGAGTGAGTGAGTGAGTGAGTGAGTGAGTGAGTGAGTGAGTGAGTGAGTGAGTGAGTGAGTGAGTGAGTGGAAGAGAGAGAGAGAGAGAGAGAGAGAGAGAGAGAGAGAGAGAGAGAGAGAGAGAGAGAGGCAGAGATGTTTACAATGGTCGGTGGAGCATCACTTTCCTGGTGTTGTCATTTCCAGGAGCGCTTGCTTCGCTGACTACAGTAACCATTACTTGTAATAGTTCTTGGCCTGTGAAATACCTGAGAGATGATGAGACTCATACCAGCCACCAGACCCTCCATAATTAAGCTCCGACATTCTCAGAAAGGATTTGTCAGAATGCAAACCCTTTCCTTTCTCTTTCTTCCTTTCCCTCTCCCATGCAACTTAAAAGCTCTGTACCGGCTGAGCACACGAAATTCACAAAATTCTTGCGCGATCTTAATGATTAGGCTAAAGCTACACAAGCCTGCGCAAAAGCACCCTATTGATTGTAGTACACTTCCTCCTCTCCTTTCAGAAAACAAAAGAAAAACTCACAAAATGTCATGACGTTCTGCACTGTATGTAGGTTATGTCTATTGTCTATAACTGGTGAATTACTCTGGTGAACTCCCTGCAGTAATGAGAGTCATTAATCTTCTCTGTAAATTACCTGTTCTCATACTTCCTGCCTCATATAAACCTTTGTCAGAGCTCATAAGACTTCTTTTGTTATACCTGTGGAGTGTGGAATAGAAAAGTAAGGGGGAAGGGAGAGGTAGTGAGCAGAAGCCCATGTGGGGGTGCAGTGTGGGTATATGAAAGCCTTCACATCGTGTCTTATCACACCTAGGTAATACTAACGATTAATCACATACCTTTAGGCGATAGATTAATGACCTCCGATACCAGGAACGGTCTAATCATCTGCACAGCCAAGGGCATATTCTAACCCTGTGAGAGCTAAGCTAAACCAACTGCTAAAGCTTATACCTGCCTCCTGCCCTGGTACCTTCTTAAGATCTCTCTCTCTCTCTCTCTCTCTCTCTCTCTCTCTCTCTCTCTCTCTCTCTCTCTCTCTCTCTCTCTCTCTCTCTCTCTCTCTCTCTCTCTCTCTCTCTCTCTCTCTCTCTCTCTCTCTCTCTCTCTCTCTCTCTCTCTTTTTTTTTCGTTTTTGGATTATGTGTGCCTTTTTAATGAATACTTACCTAGTATGGGCTGTCTGAGGGCACAGAAACATACAGTATGTGCTTACTGCTTATACGAAGCAATGTAACCAAATATAGCACCTTGTGCCACCTTCTGATCATTGCATAAACCCTGACACTCAAAATACAAACTATGTACATAGTGTTGCTGTCAAAGTAAAAACAAAACAAAACTGTCAAGTTCTACTCGGGCATCCATTCTCTCCTCCCTGCCGACCTGTCCTCTGTGTGTCCCTCTACATCCTGCTCCACCACCACACAGTCGGACACCTCTTCCATGGCCCCAAATAACACTTGTTTCTTGCTTAATTTTTCGGTATAAATTTACAGCATGTGTTCTCCGTTACTCTTCAATTGTGTGAAGGGAAGTTATTCACTCTAATCACCCAACACGCAGGCCTTATTTTTTGTAAAAACACAAAGTTCATTGTACATAGTATTTTGCATGCCATGATTTACAGAACAAACTGTGGCAATGCGAATGGGTAAAGTACACAACCAATAGAAAACAATCTGTTTAAACTGGAATGTCAAAGTGGAATGAGAATTGCATGGTACAGTTCATTATGACTTATCTGGAATGTACATTATGAAAATTGTGTTTAACGTTTTGGATTCTGTGTGAACACAATGGGAAGTTAAGTAGTGTATTGGCCGAATTAATCAGAATCAGAATCAGCTTTATTGTCACATCACAGGTTTACAGAAGTAAAAAAGTGCCTTGATGGCAAAGGTGGGTAATAACAAGTTACATTTACTCAGTTACATTTACAGTACTTTAGTAACTTCTTGTAACAGTAGTTATAATGCTCTGTACTGTACTTGAGTATTCTTTTCACTAGATACTTTATTAATCTTACTCAAGTAATTATTTGGATAACTACTTTTACTTCTATTGAGTCATTATTAGTTTAAAGTAGAATTATTTTTACTTGAGTGCAGCTTTTGGCTACTCTACCCACCTCGGCTTAATGGTGTGGGGTTCTGAGGCACTGTTAAGTGAATAGGGACAGAGGTTCAAGAAATGCATCCATGCGTTTGAGGAAAAACTGTAACACTGAGGATTTTGCTGTGTAGAGCACTATAGCCTGACATGTATGATTTGTCTTCCACAGAAAGTTCTAGATTCTAGTTCTAGAATACATGCAGATCCTTGGTAGAATAGATTCTCTGCAGCTTCTGAAATTATCCCCTACCCCCCAACATCACAAAGCTGTCCTTGCATTTTACGAGCAGCCATGGCGACCAAGAGATTTTTGGAAGTCAAATATTGGCCAATCAGTGTCGCTACGGCAACGTCAGGTTTCAGGTGAAAGGGTAAGTAAGCTGATGATGACTAAAATTGACAGAACAGCAGCAAATGTAATCATCTAGACAGGCAGAGAGGAGTAAAATAAGAATAACAAGGCAGACATACATCTCTCTGCTCTCAGAACCACAATCTATTGATTAGGTGAGTGAGCGTGAGCGAGTGAGTGAGTCAATCAATCAATCAATCAATCAATCACATTTAAAATTAATTGCCCGGTCCTTTACGTAACCAATTCATGCTCACCACTTGGGCCATGTTTTCTTGCTGCAGGCAACATTAAAGAAACTCTCCTTTGAAAGAGCATTGCTTGGAATTGCCTGGTATATTCTGTGATAAAGACCACAGGACCAGCAGAGCCTCTTAAACCCTCTACACTTTCCCCCGCTGACTTTGTCCCTGCATTTGAAATGTATATGCGGAATGTTGGTAGCAAGAGCTACAACTGCTTAATATTTATTCAGTTGCATGAAAATGATGTAATAAATAAACAATGAATTGTTTACCTTAAATGTTATTAAACATTCAAGGCATTTAAATATTTGGCTACATGCAATTTTCGTCTGTAAGGGCCCTAAAATGTGATATTTTTAATGTTATTTCAAGGTTTATTCCCTCCAGGCTGCTTTTCAGATGAATTTTCTGCTCCATGTCACCACAGTACAAGGCCATCACCACTGTCATAATCAAATTGGAAACCTTGAGAGGGGCGTCTCGGATTGAAATAGCACTTAATTACCTTGTGTCGTGCCACAGTTGCCTTGTCCACTCATTCCTGACACACTACTCAAGCAGTAATGGGTTAAATTGAGGCACCTAATGCAGTATAATACCATAATTACATGCACATGATGGCTTGTGGCACATGGCTACACCAACTGTAATTGTTTAGGCTTAGCTACAGGTGCATTGTTAGCCCCCTGCTTTTCTAGAGAGGCAAATGAAGGGCAGACATACTCTAGAAGTGCTTATCCTGAACAATCTAAATGAAAAAGAAAAGAAAAATGATGTGCCAAACTGAGGTGGAGAAGTTAATATGAAATCATAAAGGTTACAGCAGACTCAAATTATTTGCTATACTATAGCTTGCAGGGGGAAGACATAGAATGTGTTGATACTGTAACGTGTCCCAGAGATAATTAGAGTAAGACAAAATCCTTGCCACTGGCTATAAGAGATTGAATGAATAAAAACAACAAAAGAAGCTGTGCAGGTAAGCATGGCAGCACGTGTGGTTTTGGCTGGCACAGTTATACCTCTTACTCATATATCACAGTGAGTTTTTGGAAAAGGAGTCATGAATCATCATGGTGGGAGCATAATGGTTGTAAGAGGATGAGGAGGTGCAGAGGAAGAAGATACATTATGAGCAGTAAAAAATGAAATAGCGAAGGGAAAGATTTTAATATGTTGCTGTAATAGCGACAACAGTAAGCAGCAGAACTCCCTTACCTTTGCCAAGTGGGAATTGATCCATTTTGTGAACGTCCTTTTCTGTACCGCCTCTTGCTCATCTGTACATCAGAAATCAAAGTTTTGTGATCAATATAATTACATGCAATATATTGCAATGCAATAATAACAGAAAAAATCCATCCTTTCACTTTCAATTTAAACTGATTCCGATAATTAACTGCTAATTGAGTTTGTGTTTCATAATGGCTGGTGATTCTTGCTAACTTTTGACAGTATTATTTGATAAACAAGCCTAAATAGGCCATGCCACACTCTGGCATACAGTACTGACCAATGAGAAGTGATCTGACATTTAGACGGCATTTTCACCAACGAAACCTGTCTTCTCGTCAACTGAAAAGCCAATACCCTCTTATGAAAGAATGCCCTCTCCAGGACAGAAAGGGCACATGGCAGCGGTTCCTTCAATAAGATAAGGACGTCCCTTTGGCCACCTTTCCATGTTCAATTGAGGGTTTCATTAGCCTAGCAGCCACAGTTCAAGTATGCAATTTGTTGCTGCATTATTGTTCAGTGTAATGGTCATGTCACATAAAAAGCACCTCTCCAGCATGTGCATTTATTCAACTATAGTGAAGGGCGACTCTTGTTGTGGCCTCCAGCGATAACCCCTAAATTACCTAAGACTCAATCAATAGCATAGATATCTACTGACAATGTCCCCTAAAAGGACACTTTACTTAAATGAGTCCAGGGACATAAATCAGGTTCTGAGTGGTTCATAGCACATGCACAAACATACACAAAGCAACCATCCAAACACACATGTGCACACAAACACACAGATACTCACCCACAGACACCCACAAACACACATGCACATGCACACACACCTGTACACATGCACAATAGACCTGTAATTATCATCTTGTGGGGACGTCAAAAGCGTGAAATTCTTCATTTAAAATGCCATTTCCACCCATTCTGTTTTGCCATTTCTACCCCTAACCCCAACCCAAACCCCAACACCAAACCCCACATCCCTATCCCTATAACCCTAAACCTAACCCCTAAATGCCTAATCCTAACCCTGACCACAATCTGAATCTAGTTGTAACAGATTAAAAAATCATTCTTTCCCTCAAGGGGACCTGAAACATTTCCCCACAAGGTCAATTTTGACAGGTATTACTATCCTTGTGGGGATTTTGGGTATCCACAAGGATACTATTAGCCCTCACACACACACGCACACACACACACACACGCGCGTGCACACACACACACACGCACGCAGACACAATTTTATTGTTTCAGCTAGCCTTTGTAGCAAACCAATCCATTTACAAAGTAATCCATCCACAGTGCTGGACACCCTCACTTCATAATACAGCAATAGCCGCTGCAAACCCCACTCATCTCCCGTTGGTATTGCAGCGACCGCTGCAGCCTAGTGTATGTTCTTTCTCCCAAATTGACAAACAGAAATGAATAAACCCAAGTCGCATCTCTAAAACAACTTCCATCACTCCTCCTGGCATTCCGTCATCACAGCAATGCATGCTGGTGGAGCAAGCAGCATGTTGCAACTGCGACTCCTACAACGGCTACATCTGTGATCCTGTTCCCAACCTGTCCCATAAATGCAAAGAACACAGTGGTCCTATGTCATGCCAGGAAAACACACACACACACACACACACACACACACACACACACACACACACACACACACACACACACACACACACACACACACACACACACACACTTCCTGTCCTGCCAAAAGCTCTCATCACGTATTGTAGCCGGCACACGTGACAGTGTTTTGTTTTTTCCCCCAGCCTGGCTGCGGCACAGAGCAATATCCTTGAGATAAGCACGTTATCAACGAGGAGGACGCCTGCACACGGCTTCCCACTCCCTTAATGAAACACGCTGACTATTTGATTACACAAGTCGGTTAGTGTGTCACAGATTGCTATGGGCAGACGTGAGTGGTCAGGGGTGTGAATGCTGTGCGTATGTGTGTGTGTGTGTGTGTGTGTGTGTGTGTGTGTGTGTGTGTGTGTGTGTGTGTGTCGGGTTGGTAGCTGTGATGATGTGTGTGTGTTCATACATAATGCAGACACATATTCACACACAGTCATACGTGCCACCGAGCAGGTCCCCCATTTTATAAATTAATCGTTTGATTGGGTCCGAGAACAATCAAATATTGATGGGGAGGAATATTGGAGGAGAATGAGACAGATTTGGCCGGCTTATTGGAGCCTGAGTGTGTGTGTGTGTGTGTGTGAGGCAGAACATGTCTGCATGTGTGTGGTGCCAGCTTTCAATCTCCGGGACGAGGTGACTTTCACCTCACACACACACACACACACACACACACACACACACACACACACACACACACACACACACACACACACACACACACACACACACACACACACACACACACACACACACACACACACACACACACACACTCCACATCAACTCCCACTTTCGATAACACAAATCACCTTCCTCAGCACCCCAAGCCTCAAAGCAGCATTTTAACACATGATTAGCCCTCCGTTAGAGGTAGTCACCATCATCAGTCTCATCCGCTGTCCCCCAGTTACCGCACACTAACCCCTTACTGTGCAGACGACCTTAATGAAATACAACCACAAACACTGTTGCCCTGCGCTGCATCCGCTGACTGTACATAGGAAAATACGAAACGTTCATTTAACTCCAAAAGTGTAAAAATAGACTGTGTATTTTGTCTGTGTCTCTGGTATAACTGGGGCAGTGACAGACACACATGTACTGTAGGCGGACAGCATTAGATTTGATTTCACAGAACCAACTACTAAGAATCTCTATTGCAGCTACCAGGCTGTTATCTATTACAGTGTTTCAACATCTTTGTCAGTCTGTTTCCCTGCGCATTAAAACCACAAGGGATTTTTATGCAAAACACATGCATTTCACAGAAAACCAGTCAACAGTTTATAATTAACTCTAATATGATCTAATTTAACAGACAGTGCAACAGATAGACAAACAGATGGTCGGTCAGGCGAATAGTGTGAAATACAGATGACTATACAGACGGGGCTGACAGCCAGCCAGACCCATAGCCAAGACAGACAGATAAGGGATCAAATATTGGAGCAGACAGTCCTCCTATTGTGCCGAGACACATGCAGAGTGCTGGTGCTTGTCTGCGGATTCACCTGCTGTGGGCTCAGCACAGAGCGACCTCCATATGCCCCCCCTCCCAAGGTGGAAACACCCCCCCCCCCTTCCCTTGCATCCTTCTTTCCTTCAACTCCTAACTTAACACACACTCACACACATTGCTCCCTAAGGAGCTGTCCTGCATGGAGAGCTAAATAGTGGAGGGGAGAAGAAATCAAAATGCACACACGCCCATGCACACAAACATGCACGCACGTGTGTGCACTGTGCATGCACACACACACACAGGCATGTATACAGTACATACTGCAGTGCCATGCTAACACATACACACAGCAGCATGTCCTCACAAATTTAAGATACCACACACACACACACACACACACACACACACACACACACACACACACACACACACACACACACACACACACACACACACACACACACACACACACACACACACACACACACACACACACACACACACACACACACTTGTGTTAGCTTTTTTCGCTTGCTCTCTATCTGTTTTTCGGCTGGGACACACACATACATACAAACAAACACACACAAGCACACACTGCCCCACTTACCACGGAGGTAGCGAGAGAACCCAGCCACTAGGTTGAGGGACGTGTTCTTCTTTTTCGGGGATGCTTCGCCCCCTGAGCGTCGAGCCATCCTGTACCCCACACTGCACCTGGACCCCCCCCTGTCTTCATGGGGGCGTGGGGAGTACATCCACGGCAACCTACCCGGAGAGGGTACACTTGCCCTTGTCCTTGCCCTTGCTGCCTCTCCCTTTTTGGGGGGAAAGCGGGGAGGTCTTTAAAGAGCCCCCCCCAGGAGGCTGAATCTCCTGAGATGATGACAGCAGTGAAACTGTTGCTCCCTGCCAAACGCAGCGAGAAAGGAAGGAGGCAAGGAAGGTGCAGCTCACCTCCTCTCCTCTGTCCTCACTGTCTTCCAGGTCCTGCTGCCCTCTGTCCTGTCCTGCAGTTAACGTAATGTACTGGGAGTCTGACTGTTCCTGCCTCCTAAGCAGCTTGACAGTGTGTGGTGGGAGTGTACACGAAGAGTGATGCAAAGAGTGTGTGTGTGTGTGTGTGAGTGCGTGAGTGAGTGAGTGAGTGTGAGAGTGCGCAGCGCAGTGCCGGCTTCTCTCAGCATCAATCTCAGTGTCTCTCTCTCACTCTCCCTCTCTCTGTCTATCTTTTGCTCAGTCTCCCTCTCCCTCTCTCCGTAGACTGCAGGAACAATCCACTTCCCTCCACCAGTCCACCGGCCAGCCAATCGGAGTGCGTGGGAATGAATGATGTCACAGCAGCACTGTCCTGTTGTGGGGAAGGTGGGGCTGAGGGGGGGGGGGGGGGCAACGTGTGTGTGTGTGTGTGTGTGTGTGTGTGTGTGTGTGTGTGTGTGTGTGTGTGTGTGTGTGTGTGTGTGTGTGTGTGTGTGTGTGTGTGTGTGTGTGTGTGTGTGTGTGTTGAGGGATTGGGAAGGACTGACGATTGGGGACATTGGGCAGTTTAGGAGGAGACAGTGTGAGCTCTACACCAACAGCATCACACACACAAAAGTACACAACACACACACACACACGCACACACACACACACACACACACACACACACACACACACACACACACACACACACACACACACACACACACACACACACACACACACACACACACACACACACACACACACACACGCGCACACACACACACACACACACACGCAGTCCATCGGGCACAGTCAGGATAAACGTGCAGGAATTCCCTATGAGCTGCAGGCTTTCGAAAGTCCTTGCACTGCAACGCCCCCCCCCTCCCACACACACACACACACCTCTCTCCCCCTCTCTGTCTCGCTCTCTTTCACTCTTGTTTTCTCTCTCTCTTACACACACTCTCCTCCCCACAGATACCGTGCGGTGCTCAGAGGCATATGTGGCTTTCTAGTCCAAAGCCTGTAGGGGAGCAGGCAGGCTATCGCTGGCACTAGTCCTGTCTGATCTGCTACTGTACTCTCCTCTAAGGACCCCTCTTTCATCCTTTGCTTTTCCTGACCAGGAGGGGGGGGGGGGGGGGGTAGGCAGACTACAGAACACAATATATAATAGAAAAACACATTTTCCAGACGTTGTATTGTATTTATGTATTAACCACTTTGAATCTGGCATCCCTATTTTGAACATGTTATTATCAGCATAAATTGCCAAAAATAGCAGATCTACAAGCTAGCGACGCATCGCCATATACTTTAAGGCTTAAAGATATCGTTATTTGTAAGTGATTTTTTTTTGTTAAAAAAATTATAATAATTGGGTGAAAAGACGTTAAACGTTAATGCTCTAAATTCTGATGATAATTGCTATTGAGTGTTTGTTCAGTAACAGGGGTCTCCCTGTCTCTCCAGCGCTTTAGTGATCAGAAAATACATTTTCAGGTGTTCCGAAACGGTCTTACTTACTTTAAATGGTTAACTTGCGTTTACTCAAAGGTGTCGCTTTCACTTTGCTGTCACTGCTAGTAAAATCTATCAGGGCAATACAAATATATCAACTGACTTTATTTCTTTGCCAAGCAAAAACGTGCATAGACTGTATGGTATCAGCACTTTAAAAAGCAAATTTCACTTCACTGGAAGTGATACTAGAGATGATAGAGGGATTGGATTCCAAATCCAGAAGTCAAAATCACACTCAAACTCTTGCTACAATGGATTTATGAGGTAAACACAAATGTCGGCATTGTTTTGCTGACCCCGTATTATTTACAAAGACTGACTTATGCCACTATTTCTGTCTGACCTGTATTTCCCCAAATTCATTCAGTTCATTTTCTTCCCTTATTCCCTTATTACTTTCTCCCTCTGTCATGTACACACACACACACACACACACACACACACACACACACACACACACACACACACACACACACACACACACACACACACACACACACACACACACACACACACACACACACACACACACACACACACACACACACACACACACACACACAGCGAGCTCTGGCAATATTAAGGCAGGGCAGTCGTTTCTTTGAAACCATATTCAGAGGCGTTCCTGGAAAGCAATATTGAATGCAGAATAGCCGGGTGGGCCTTCTATCAGCTTTAAAGATGAGAGAACCATTCATCATGAGTATGATTTTCCCTTTTGTTCTGCGCTTCCCCATAAGGGATTCTAATTATGAAAGTCATCAATAACCAATGGCAGCTGTCATCTGCTATCTGTCTGCTGATAATCACACCACTGGCAGTCCTCCCATTACCAGACACAAGACTGGACGTCATATTCCGTGTCTTTGAAAGTATAAGCGTGCATATTTGTCTATGTGTCATTGTCAAAATTGTGTGCATCTCTAGTGTACTGTGTGTGCGACGTGCATGTGTGTGTGTGTGTGTGTGTGTGTGTGTGTGTGTGTGTGTGTGTGTGTGTGTGTGTGTGTGTGTGTGTGTGTGTGTGTGTGTGTGTGTGTGTTTTAAGTGAGTACAAACACACATCCTTGCGATCCAGTTTTTTGCATATATTGCAAAGTCTATATTTTGCCTTTACACACATAATCCAGTCTATAAACAAACCATTTCATATCAGGTTACTGCAGATTTAAGGGAATCCAGGGAATGCACACACCAGTCATTGCACAGTTTGCGCTCAACATTATCAATGCAAATAACTAAGTCAAACATATCAGCATATACAGTACGTACGACATATATCCTATATTACAATTGGCTACTGGGAGGGACCACGGCGGACCACAGCCATGTCACTCTGACTCAGACATAACCATAAACAAACCCGATACGCCCATATATAGGCATATCACAATGACTCAGACATAACCATAAACAAACCAGATATTCCCATATATAGGCATGTCACTATGACTCACACATAACCATAAACAAACCCTGTGCTGAGGCACGTCTATCTCTGCTGACTTCTCCTCAGATAGCTGGCCATTAACCAGATCTGAGCTGCTGATTAGACATTGTACAGCACCTAGAACCCTGGGGGCTCAGTTTGGTTCAGACTTGCCTGTGAAAGAACAACTGAACTAGCTGAGACTTTATTTTTACTAACTGACTGACTGACTGACTGACTGACTGACTGACTGACTGACTGACTGACTGACTGACTATCTATTTGGAAATACATACTGTATATACACAAGAAAAACTAGTTTTAATTTATCTCAGAGTTGAACTGACCCTCTGGACTTTTCTGCCTACTTGTATGCCAACCACAGTCCAGTGGCATCAATGACATTAATAATGGAACACATGGACTGGAGATCCAACACTGACTCTGTTATATACGCTATCATGTTTAAAGGTGTTTTTTTGGTGATAAATGATGGGTGAAGTAGAGCTGCACTCATCCCATTCAGCAGCCCAGTGAGCCCACAGTGGGTTGTTGGGGAGCTATCCATGGTGCTGAACGTGTACAATGAGAACCCTCTTCTGATTTTGATTCAAAAATGTGACTTCAGAGGAGGAGAAACAAAAAGATCCAAGCTAATTATCTTCACGCTGAAGTGCTGAAAAGTATTATTAAAACAAAGCCCATTATTTTTCCTAGCATCTACAGGCTTCTTTGCTCATAATGCTTCACAGAGGCGGGTGACGTACAGTAGCAGAGACTGAGAAAGTTGCAGTTCCCCTGAGACCGAAATGGTTTGGAAAAACAACCCCAGGGTAAAATCAAAACAAGAAGCTGAGGATTCATGGGGCTTATTAAGCTTCACTAGGGGAGTTAGTAACACAGGCAAGTGTGTTTTACACACAGGTGGGTTTTACACACATGCGTACGTACACACACAAACACACACACAAACACACACAAACACACACATTGTAATAAGCTGAACGGAGACAAGACTCCTTGAGGCTACGCATGTTCAACGCTCTGCAGTGTTCCAGTCTTTCTAAAAAGGGGAAGTAACAGAAGAAGGAGGGGGGGGGGCGGGGTGAACAGGGGTTTAAAGACTGCACCTCATCTGGTCTAAATCCATGACAGATCCTCTGGGAGACTGACGGAACTTCCAGACAGCCTCTCTGGTGGTTCTGCAGGTTGGATCTGGGTCAGGGCCCTGACGTTCACACAGGTGTCCCCACAGGGGTAGATTTGTGTCCTGAGGAGTGGAGGATAGAGGCTATTTTGAGCCATGAAAGGAAAGAAAACAAACGGCCCCCTGCAGGGTGGGAATGGAAGCCGTTTTGTCTCGTCTTGTAATCTATTCACCCACAGGATATTTGGGTTCACTCTCTCAGCAGCCGAGAATTCTCACACAGCCTGAGGAAAGGAGTATGGGGACACAGCGCCACCTAGTGGATGAGTGACAGCTTACAAGCTGATAGACACGAGGGAAAGAGGAGAGAATACAAGAAGAGGAGGAGGAGGAGGAGGAGGAGTGTTCTTCTGAAAGGAGAGGAGAGGAGAGGAGAGGAGAGGAGAGGAGAGGAGATTTGTGGTCTTGGCATACAGTACCAGATGACCTGAGCTCACTTGACGAGTGTTATGTCCATGGCAAAAACCTGAATATACTACCTGTTCACGAAATGAATAATAATAATGAAATATAGTCTTGTAGCCTGTTACTGGTTGAGGGAGGATAGAGGGCATTCACGGCAGAGTGTCGTGAGCTTGTAGATCGGTATTTTCAATGTGTGACACCACTGAGCAACTAAGTATGAATCCCCTTTTAGGGCCACACAGTATCCATTTAGTTATTCAGGACCACAAGCTCTTAGATTTCTATTCTAATAATGCAGCAGTACTTATAGTGTCTATCATATATGACATGCCTGTAAAAGCTATCATTGAGTAAATGGATGGCCTTGTTTTGTGACTGAGAGCGCCATCACACACACAGAAACACACACTCATAAGTCACACGAGCACACTACAGTACCCATTATACTGTATACAGTATGCACACATCACACACATTTCATTCCCGCTGGCTTTCTCCAGCCACTTCCTGATTCAATCTATTCCCCTTCACCCCAAAAATGTCCCATTTAAAAAAAATATATTTTCTAAACATCCATCACAGCACTTTTACCTCTCAACACCTCCGCCAACATACAGTACCCTCTGCCAACTCCACTCAACCCTCATTCACCCATTCAACCCACCAGCCCCCACTCCATGCCACATTTACAGCACATTGTGTTACCAGTCCCGAAATAAGTGGCAAGACGGAAGTCCAAATGCCAGTCCATTAGCATACCTAATTACATTTCAACAATAATGACACCACATTAAAGAGAGGAAGCCGGGCGGGTGAAGGGCGGGGGGTGAGGGGGTTGAGGGTGGAGGGGGGTTGGTGGGTCTGACAAGTCATAATGATTACCAAAACAGCCACTTCCCCCTTTTGAGCACCGTTGCCTCTTTTCAGCACCAGATGTGCAGTGAAAGCAAATGTCAAAATACCACACAGTGTTCATTTGAGCAGGTCTATTGATACAGCAATTAGAGCTCCAATCTTAACACCTGCAGTATTTCCATGCGGAAAAACTATCATCAAAAAGGGGCCAGATTACCAAGAACCATGCTCAAGTCAAAGGAAATAAAATAGTCAAACAAGCCAAAATATTAAGTAGCCACATACAATCTTACGATCCAGTTATTACATTGATGATAACATTTTGTATGTATGTATGTTCATATTTATACTTTATACCTATTTATGGGGATATAATGTTACTTACATTACAGTATTCTTACTTCATTTTTTTTTAGCATCTCTTTTATATAGCAAGTACATTCTGCCAAACGAAAACAAATGTGAACAGCTGAATTGACACAAACAGAATGAAACCATGGCTAATACTGCTGAACACACCACTCACTGGTGGCACTAAGAGCATTAGGGAGACTCAATTTGGCTAAGATGTACAAAATATTTGAGTTGCATGTTTCTCTCCAGCTCTATCCATGAATGTGTGTGTGTGTGTGTGTGTGTGTGTGTGTGTGTGTGTGTGTGTGTGTGTGTGTGTGTGTGTGTGTGTGTGTGTGTGTGTGTGTGTGTGTGTGTGTGTGTGTGTGTGTGTGTGTGTGTGTGTGCAGGAGTGGGTCAGACAGCATAAGCTCTTTATCCAGGGTCAGCTGCCCGCCACACACATTACACAGAAAAGAAGAGTGAAAGGATCGACATCAGCACACTAAATAAATCATAGTGGTCAGGTCAGTAATTCAGTTATATGTCTACTCTCTGCAACACAATATACTAACTGGAACCAAGCCAAATCATCTAAACCCTGCCGCATATAGCCTACTGCCATTTCCACTTCAGTCATCTGTGAATCATAGTCCAATCCCACTGGGACCATTTACTGTGTTATTGAAAGTAGACCATAACCAATTCATTTTGCAACCAAAGGCTGAGTGATCTCAGTTTAAACACTTGAACCCTAGCATCCCTAATCTTGAGCTTGTAGATCGGCTATTCTTGGCGAAGAAATTTGGTGTAGAGCAGGGGTACTCAAATACAAATCTTAAATGTCCACTAAGAAGGTTTTCAATAAGACAAACGTCCGTTTATTAAGGTCAGTCAAGCCACAACTACAAATGTATATATTTATATACTGTAACTACAACTAACGTAACTGTTGTGTATACGTTGCTGTTGGGGGCTATTTAGGGCTGTCAAAATTAGTTAATTAACGGAGTTAATTAATTTATGGAATTAATGTATAAAAATGCAATTAACGCATGCGCAGAATGACACGCCCCATACATCCCATAATTCCACCCACTCTGCACTAGTCGTCGCTCTGTTATCTGATGGCTGACAGAGCCAAACAATGAATCCAAACGGGATGGCAAGAGAACCTGTGCGTGGCTCTATCTGGATGGGTAAAAAACACAAGTCGGCTGCTGCCAGAAAAGGCTGCACAATTTACGTAGGCAGCGGCACAACAGGGTGAGAGTGAGAGAGCGAAACAGATTTGGCATATTTCAAGCCTAGTTACGATTGGTGAGAGAGCCATCTCAGGTCAGGTTTACTAAGCATAGAGGGTTTAAGTCAGGGGTTTTCAACTGATTTTGACCCAGGGACCAACATCCTGACTAAGAGCAACCTGGAGACCACCACTATTGTGCGTGGTGGGTCCATCATAGACCCACCCCACACAATAGTTGTGGGGGGTTCATGCACCACAGGGAGCTGGAGAAAATAGCTATAATATCAATATAATATCTAATAAAATACAGTGATTTTGTTTGAATATGATGGAATATGATTAAGGATTACTGTGATTATGGTAAGCTCACATTTCATATCACACACACACACCAAACAGTAAGAACTCCTGTAAGTTATTAAAAGAAAAAAAAAACGTAATGAATGGCCAGGGACCACCTGCAATACCTCCGTGGACCACCAGTGGTCCGCGGACCACCGGTTGAAAACCCCTGGTTTAAGTGGTTAATTCTGCATCCACCCGTCAGCCTGCCGTTATACCTACAAAATAAAATCTGCTTCGGTAGGCATGAAGTTTTTTTGTTTTGTTTTATTTTTTACAACCGTAAACATTCCCTGAATGTTTCTTCATTTTGGAGACTGGCATTCTTTAGGTATTAAATGCAGGGAACAAGGTTTGTTTAGTCAGGTGGCAGCTTGTGTTTGAGTCTATGTTGTATGCGCCCTAACCATTTGGGGGTCCCAACATAGTACATTACTATACATCCAGCATATCCATTGACCATATTCACATAGAAACTAAGTAATATTGGCCTAAGGGACCTGTGTCAAATACTATTTGTAAATACTTTGGTCTATTTTTGCCTTTGTACAGATGAGTGCATTTTGTAACACAGAATAATAGATTGAGTGTAGATTGAGTGACATGAATGTCAACATTTTATACATTTTGGTGAACAACAAATGACCTGCAATTTTATCAAACAGTAAACAGCACATTATGTGTCCTTCCAGCAGATAAACTGAGAATTATTTGCAAGCCGGTCTGCTGGAAATGGGACATTTTCGGGGGACCTGATCTCTCAGAGGTCAAAGCATGCCCCCCTGACCTTTATTTCAAAACCTTCAATTGCAAAATAGGGTGTCACAGGCACATTCTCCATTCTATCACAATAGAGAGCTATAGAGGTGTGTGAAAGATAAGGGAGCAACATTCAGTGTATTAAAGGCAAGGGTTAACTGTCTCTCAGGGTCATAAGTTCAGGTGTTTGGAGTTATCTGCTCGGACCATTGTTCTGTATGTCCATCAAAACCATATCAGATTCTTCAATCTGACAGACATCAACTCATATCTAATTGAAATGCAGAGGGAGCTAAGCTTTCTTGGGAACATCCTTTCCACTGTGGGTCAAAACTAGTGCTTAAACTTAGGTAAACTCTATATTGACAACTAATTTAAAGTTAATGGAACAATTTAGATATCTTTATTTTACAGGCATAAAGTGCCAACGTGTGTACAATTGTCATACTTCTGCATTGATGAAATCTGTGATGTGTTGTTGCACTGTCAATTTCAGGTCAAGCAAGAGAATGCAACCCACATGCTGCAGAGAGAGAGAGAATGTGTGGGCATAGGCCTATGATGCATTTTTTAGATGCTTGTACGGATGACACATTTTCATTTAGCATCGCATTGTTTCTGTATGGACATTTTTCCTTTTCTCTGACACTGTGGGGAGCCTTCATTTCCTCCCGACTGTTGTTGCAGAATTAATGCACCCAGTCTTTGTTTGTGTGGTCTTTTTGATGTGTGCCATTGTATCTACTCTAATTCATTTACTGTAAATGCTAAATATCTATTATTATTTTTTAGCATTAAAGGCAATTTAAATAAACTTTTCACAATAATCACTAGAGGTAATGTACAATGCAAGATTAATTACTTACTTACTAGCTAACTAGCAAATGCCAAAAGAAAGCAATATTTTGTATAAAATCTGGTTTGAACTAATTATAAGAAGTAAGAACCTATGTGTGTTTAGGTTCAACGCCATGTTGAGATATATAGCTGACCTTTTCCAAAGTGTGATCAATCACAGAATGATTGGCAGCTTCCCCCACCCCCTGTATTGTAGAGACGGAACCCCTCGTGTCTGAGACCAGTCATGTGTCAACTGAACCATCTCTGATAAGCAGGTAAATACTAACTAGAGATTATAATCTAATCAGCAATATATAGGAACTGTCAATATAGGCCACACACACACACACACACACACACACACACACACACACACACACACACACACACACACACACACACACACACACACACACACACACACACACACACACACACACACACAATTCTGTTACAGAGACAGAAGTTGAACCAGACACAGCCAATAACGCCAAAGGGTAAAAACAATAGCCCATTCTGGCGGTCATTCGACCACAGCTATGGCAATGTGTCACAAACACAATCTGGAATCACAAGAAAATTATGCATAAGAATAAAACATGACCCATACTGGCCCTAGACGACGTGCTACGGTTCTGAGGCCATGTAGAGTAATGGCTGCAGCTTAATAGGCCCGGGGGGCCCTTAAGTCTTGCTCTGTGTCTGTTAAACTGCATGGCTAAACTGCTGACTCCCAGTGGTGTGATGAAGAAGAAAAAAAGATGCATCAGGGCTATTTTTAACACTGTGTGTGTGCACGTCAGGCACAGTGTCCAGAGCTGCACACGATAAATGGGCATGTCACAACCATAGAGGGGGTTGGCAACGCTCAAGGTGACCGTCTGCCTGGGCCCTCTTTGGCTGCGGCCGGACTGTGATGTCGCCCCTGGCAACCGGATGTCACTCTGGCACCATGCCAACCTGAGGTTTCGCGCCAGTCCCAGGAGCCACCAGGAGCTTAAAAACTGTTTATGAGGGTGCTCTCTCACCTCCCACACACCCCCCTCCATACCTCATGTCATTTGGTCTTTTCTCTGCCTTTCTAAATTATATCCTTCTCTCAATGTGGAACTGTTTTGTTGTTCAGTAGCCAGTGAGTTGCAGATGTCTTGCAGATGCCCTCACCTCTGCAACCATCTCCTGCCCTCTATAGTCTCCTGCTCCGCATTCCTACCTAAACTCAATGACATCAGCAGAGGCTTACGAGAAAGGGAACCGCATTCCAGCATCTAGGTCTTTATAGATGTACTACTTCTGCAGTGATATGCCATGCCAACTAAAGTACACTGTTCAAACAACACACAGCGTAAAAGACTGAACAAACAGAGAATGGAGTTTATTTCTAAAGGGCCTACATCTACCTAGCTACAATGGATAGTCCTCCTTATTATGAACTGATTGTCAGTCAAATGCAGGATTGCACAGAATGAAGTGAAAAGCACACCTACGCAGAAGATTTAGCAAGCCTGCCCACTGGACAGCTGAGCAGACGCCAAAACCTGGCGGCATTAGTGAGAAAGCGTGGCCACATCCGCCCACAACGGAGAGAAGACAGGTGAGAAATGGAAATGGAAAAAACAATGGACCGCTTTTCTCATTAATGAGAAACAACAAACAGGCACATTCCACAGCATATGGAGGAGTTCAGGCTGGGAGGCGTTCAAAGCAAGCCTCGGCATTCTCTGCCATATGGTGTCACTAATTGCTGTTTTTCCCTGCGACAGAGAGGTACAATAAGACAAGAATGAAGGGATAGGAAAAACATAGCCCAAAAACTGGGGCAAAAGTTTTGATTGTTTTGATGTTGTATTGAGCAGTTAGAAGCTTCTAATTTGAGCCTAAAAAGAAATAAACCTCATATCATTTCATGGTAGGCATATCTGGAATGTACCTTTAATTTGAAAACACTGTCCTCTCTTGACAGGAAATGTAATAACTGTGTCAAATCGAATCAGCCCTTGAAAAGATGAACAGGAAATGGAGTTAAGTTATCTAAATTTAACTCACAGGTGATGAGAAAATGACATTGGAACAAATTTCCCCTTAAAATGTGAACAAATGCAGCTGATCTCAAGGCAATTATACCATGAACATGTATGCATGTTGTTGTTAGTTTCTGCGCAGGAAAACACTGAATAACAAATGCAGATGATTTAATTAACCACTTAAACCCTCTATACTTAGTAAACTGGACATGAGTTGCCTATGTACTTAGTGCGCTCTTTTCCTCCTCTACACCAAATGTCTTCGTCTAAAATAACCAATATACGCATCGCAGCGCAACACGCTGTGAGCTTGTAGATCATCTATTTTTTTTACTTTTTATCCCCCCCCCCCCCCCCCCCCCCCCCCCCCGAATAGGGATGCTAGGGTTCAAGCAATCTGGGAACCCATCGCCAAATGAAAAGGAAAAACAGCGCCCTCTGCTGTTTTTTTACTATCTCACTTGGCTCTGGGAGGAGGTCGACGTAGCACTCGTGCGCAAGGAAACCAGGGTTTTGGTCTGCCTTCAGCCTTTCACTTCCGGTGGTGCGACTATGTTTTCATTTCCACTAACAATATTTCTACACGGAACACTAACACCACTTCTCCCAGAGAACATGGATCGTTTTGGTTATAAGCCCACTTGTTTCTATGATGAAAGAGCAAGTTAAAATGTGAATATCTTTCCGTGGTTGTCTGCTCCGAGGACACTATTGTTAAATGAGTTTCGGTTTTGTTTTTAGTGGGAAGCAGAGCAGACAGTAAATCCCGCCCACTACATTTGATTGGGTAAAGCGCGGCCTGCTTCCTGATCTGAAGGCACGCCCACTTGTAGGTCAGTGCGTACACGTTATGACGAACCCCCCCCCCCCCCCCCCCCGACAGATCCAAACACAGAGTAGAATCTGTTCTTGAGAGATTAGGGTTCAAGTGGATAAGAAGCATATATTAACATATATATATATATATATATATATATATATATATATATATATATATATATATATATATATATATATTAACCCTCTATTATGAGCAGAACATACGTACGTACATGTAAGTGCTGTATGACAGAACACAAAGCTTTGATACTTAATCATTTGGAAAATTGATTGAAATCTCATCGAATTACAGGAAGTGTGTCAGATATAGTCCATCTCTGATCAAAGTGAAGTGCAGTAAGAACATGCTATGACAATGCTGGGGAGTATGTTGGTAGAGGCAACAGTGACCCAGCATCTTCCTGATGACTGTTAGCTGCATAGAGGTCACTGTCAACAGGGTTGATGCAATATCTCTACAAAACACCTTCATTCTATCTGCCTCTAAAGATGGCTGTAGCAACAAGATTTTTTCTTATCTGAAAAGCTTGCATACCACAAGGCACCAACAATAAACTATGAGGAGACAGTATGGTGAAACTAGATAAAGGTTTCACTGGCTTGTGTCGAACAGATACACCCCAACCCACAGTAGCTAATCAGGATGTTATTTTCAGAAGAAACACCACACAGGTAAAAATTACATTAATTACACCTAATATCATGTCCTGACTTGTCCTGGCAGCAGAATGTATCCACAAACAATGGGCTCCTTTGTGGCACCCTTCAGGCATAGCTCTTTGGTTTTAATGGGGCTTTACCATAGCTGTTATTAAGTTATGTAAACGTTATACCAAATTTACAAAAGGGAACACTTATCCTGATTACAACACAGACATACTACTGTAAAATGTGTGAAAATACATCCTTGATGATGCACTGGTTTAGTCAGCAAATGCCCATGCTGACCTTTTTATATCCCACCTAGGGACTTCTTCATGTGCCCCTTTAAACTGTCTCCCTCTCAGCTGTCCATGTAAACATTTACACTGGATTTTACTGTGTACCGTCTGCCTCAATAAATAAATAATATTCAGGAGAGTGGACAGACCATTTAGCATTTCATAAATAAAGTATTTGCTTTCACAGACCTATGGAGAGTCATCTAAGATCAGCTGAACCAGAGTGTAGCTATGATAAATGCCTGTAGCTACACCTGCGCAGAGTGATGCAGAGAAACCATGTGGCTGATGATGCTGTTCTCTGCTATAACAGAAACTGCCACCTCATAAGGCACTACGGGAGCAGCCATATTGGAACTCCGCTCCAGTGTCACCTGACTTCTCCCTCTACTTTCCAAGTGCAATCAATCTGGTTCTGACATTATAGGTGGGCGTGAGCCAGTGCCACACACTGGTCCACACAGCGGAGGTTTGAATGGAGGCAACAAAAGGAATACATCTATTACACTTTACGTGGGTCAAGAGAGAACGCAAATAAGAAAGTAATTACAAGATATGAGAGTATAGATATAGATAGAAAGTCATCTATGTGGGTCAAGTTTATGAGTGTAAACATCTGATAATGCCATTGTAATGAATGTTATGCATGCAGTATTTGCAGTAAGCTGAGGATAAGGGCGTCCACATCCACAATAAAGACATAATAAGATGCACACAGTCCTGCTGGTGCAGCACAGTTAAGAGGGAGCAATAGACTTCATCCTGTCAGCTCCTCTGGGGATTAGTTTAGCCTCTGCCTGCATCCCTGTCTATCCCCCCTGTGCGTACTGTATGCGTGCCCACGTACATGTGCACCCATGGAAATTCACCAAAGAACATCTCAAATGAATACAGTCCTGTGCTATTTGCTCGTTTGTTTGTTCACCCATCCTCTCGCAGATACAGGACACCCCATAAACACAAATCCAACCAACTTTAATGTGTTTATCCTCGGTCAAAGTCACATGCACAAACATGGACACACACACACACACACTCCTGAAAACACACACGTGGGTACAGACAGACAGACAGACAGACAGACAGACAGATACACATACACACACACACACACACACACACACACACACACACACACACACACACACACACACACACACACACACACACACACACACACACACACACACACACACACACACACACACACACACACACACACACACACACACGCACACATTTTTCCATCTGCCATCATGAACAAAGATTCAACCAAAACTTGACCTTCAGCACTAAAGCACATTGTGCTTTTAGCCATAGATAGGACCTGCATTCCAGACACAGCATTATTGACTGCAATCTAAAATTACCCACTCTGTACTTGAATACTGCATGGCATGACATTGGATATCGCATGCAGTTATGTCCTTCCCATACCGCACATGCACAATCAAAGGCAAATGAACTGCACTCAGGTGCTCTGCAGACAACGCATACACAGCAATAAGAATGTGGAGAAGATCTTAGTCAAGCATTCTATCACGGTAACATGTTTTTCCCTCAGGATTCATTTTTGCTGTGTCATGCCAAGCGCTGGGTCACCTTTAAAAGCACTGCAAACTAAGGTGGAGCAGCGTGAATGAGTAAGCAGTCTATACGCTCTGTACCTTGCAGCCTCTGCATCACATTGGCAATATCCCTGGCAGAGAGCGCATAGTGCCTGGGTGATGCCATGCTGCTGTCCCGAGGTCACTCAAGTTGTGTCCCGACTCCAGCCGGTCACCCGGGCAGTGATCTCATCCTCTGATCTGAAATCAAGTTTGGCTGTAGTAGCTCTGCGTCTTCAGACTGACTGCAGGCTATGGAGTCTGAGTCATGCCCATGATGTTGTGCTCCCCTGAACAAGCCATCCCTGTTGCAGCAGCAGCAGCCTGCAATCTTCTCACTCTCTCTAAGCTCCTCCCCTGGGGATGATGTGTGTGCATGTGTGTGTGCTGATGCCCCTCCCCTCCCCTCCTCAGCCTCTCACTCCTGCAGTCAGGACAGCTTGTTGGTCTGCCTGCACTGCCACCTGCTGTCCAATCAGAAGGAACTTCTCCTGCATCTCCCTCAGACATAGCAACCAATCGGATGCCAGGTTGTCTGTCATACCCATTGATGCCTCTGTAAGCACTATATAAAGAGCTGTGTGTGTGTGTGTGCGTGTGCGTGTGTGGGGGGCCTAGAAAGGAATCCACTGCAGTAGGACACCTCATCTGTGTTGACAGTTTCATTCATTTTCAGAACAAAATGAATTATGGGTGCAACCGTTAATGGAACTAGTTGATTTAATAGATTTTTTAAATATATATAATTGATTAATAATCGATCCCCTTTGGATAGGCCTTTATAGGCGAAAATAGCCTATCTACAGTCGTGATGTGACACATTGTGAGCTTGTAGATCGGCAATTTTTATACGATACCATTGTGTGATGAAGTACAAATTAACGCTTAAGTGGTTAATTGATTTGCTGATATATAATGAATATAAAAATATTTTTCAAACGTGCTTCTCGATTATTCAATTAATCGAAAATGTAATCAATAGGATAATTCCTAAGAAACTAATCGATAGTTGCTGCCCTAAAAGTAATCCTCAGTGTAAAACTAGCAGCTCGTACAGGCACTAAAGGAAAATATATGGGGTCACCAAAATCAGCAGGGTTCATCCTGGAATATTTATATTAGATGATGAGATGTCTTGTGTGAAAAGTTGATATTTTGGCCTCAAGTGGCATTAGATTACATGCCATGGGGCCCACTCAAATAGTTTTTTCCAGGGTGCATGAATGTGCTCAGCAGGTTTCATGGCAATCTGCCCATTTGATTTTGACTGTGTGCAATTGGAACATTTTGCCTAATGGGGGCGCTACTGGAAAGAGCCATTATTGGATCATAAAAATCAGCATTGTCTGGAGAGCATGAAGGTGCACAACAAATTCCATAGAAATCTACCCAGCAGTTTTCAAGATACTATCTTGTTTGGAATTGAAATGTGTGCAAGTGGACATTTTGGATGCAAGAGGAAAAGCCACGGAGTCACCAAAATAACTAGGGGACATCCTCTAGTCTAGATTAACAGTGGTTCTCAAACTTTTTCAAGGACCAAATTACAAATTGGAAGCCTATCAGCTGTATTTGGCCACTGACCCCCATTTGAAAACATTTTGTGCCAGGGACCCTATACAATTTTTTTATTTTTGTCAAGATATTTTATAAATAGTCGATCTACAAGCTCACAATGCGTCGCATCGTGATGCGTTGTGAGCTTGTAGATAGGCTATTTTCAAATAGCCTATGTATATAGGGTTATAGAGGTTAAACTGATTTTATGCCATATAAACCACTTTTGCTGGGGGCCCCCTGGAACCCCCTCAAGGACCCCTGGCCCTGGGGGTCCCCGGGCCACACTTTGACAACCACCGCTCTAGAATTCATGAAGGTGCACAGAGTACAGAGACAGACAGACAGACAGACAGACAGACAGACAGACAGACAGACAGACAGACAGACAGACAGACAGACAGACAGACAGACAGACAGACAGACAGACAGACAGACAGAGCAGACAGACAAAGCTATCCTTAGAGTCCCGCTGCTAGAGTGGCTATAAACTCTACACAAAACAACAGCTACAGAAGCCAAGAACCAACAGTAACCAACTCTTATCTCTAGTCTAGTGGTGGAACTAATACATGGCTGCAAATTTCTCTATATATTCTGGCGGTTCCGTAACAGATCAGATCGATGCTGCTGCTTGAGATGCAGGAGGGAGGTGTGATGCACCAGCACTTATCGCAATGTGTAATCCCATTAGGCAAGTCCTTTCATCATCTCAGGGGAGCTCTTACTAGGGGTGTTGAAAATGTACACTATGGTGGTCTGGCTGCAGCCCCATCATAGAGGTGTGGAGATGAAAAAGATAAAAGATGACTTGATTGCAGGTCCTAAAACCTGTTTTGGTGTAACAACAAGTTAAATGCAGTCAAATGCAGAAATACGCAGGGGAGTTGTGCGCTGTGTGTGCCTTCACAGCATATTTGCTGAGATTATGTTATGGCATTTCTGGCATTAAATCATTACCATCGAGAATGAAAACGAGTGGGAATGACAAAGCACAGCATATAGCACAAAGCACAGCACATAGCTTGGCCTTGATTTACATCGCATCACATACTATGCACCACCACCCATAGTAACAGAGCACTCTTGTACGTTCTGTAGTCAAGACTCGTCTGTCTGCATTTCTACATTGTCCTGGCAGTCGTCTGAAGCCCTCATGCAGGGTAATCTAGGCTAACCAAAGTAGTTGGGGCTTGGGGGAAAGGGGGGGGGGGTATAAATATAGGGATGCTCTTGGTATGTATGTTTGATTATGGAATAAGAATGCCTGTAAGATCACAAACGATAGTAGGCTACAGTTAATCCACACCTGGCACATACCACTGCCACACAGTGCCACACAGACTACCTATAGTATGCCTTTTCTCCTCAAAATTAATAGGATCGTGGTCAAGACATGTATAAATAAGAGGAGGGTTATGTGTCCAGTCTATGCAAAGGCAATAAAATCAACAATTCAATTCACCCAAATGTATCTATATCCCTGCAATTTGTGTTTAAGATAGCAGAATCAGTGGCTTAACTTGTGGTGTGCATACAGTACAGTGGGACGTGGAATTGGAACAGCCTGCTACATCTCTACTGCAGCAGTGGGAATGGACTGCTGATTCCCACATTTTTACACGACTCGGATTGGGGTGACCTCTACCGTCCAGAGCCCCCCAGGACCAGGCCGATTCAGCTGGAAAGAGAGTCTGCTGCAGAAAGCGAGAGGAGAGAGCAAAGAAAAAAGGAGGCTACTACATGGGTCAAGGGGAATGCTTTGAGTATTGTAGCCAACCCCTAAAGATCCGTCTTATCTTATCGGCACAGACCCAGAGAGCTGGTGCCGCAGACAAAGCCCGCCATTGCGGTAATCTTCCCAGTCCGCAGTCAGCAGTTTTATAAAATCTTATTAAAAAGTTACCCTTGTCAACCTGCATGTCAAAATTGACATTCCACGATAGCAAAATGACAAATGGCACAGCGCCAAAGAGATATTGCAATATTGGTCTGAAATCATATTTCATGCCCCTTACCTACTTACCCATGCAGGATTAAAGGGAGTCTACCCTACATGAATTTCACCTGGAAATATATAAAACATACCCTCAGATTAGTATACTATCCTAGAAGTAATTGCATCATCATATAGACCACTACAGCCTAGCCCTATAGGTTTGGTGGGTCAGACGCATATTGGAAGAGCCCACTTAAAAAAAACTGTTGCAGACTCGATAATGGAAGATGTTTTATGTGACTAGGGGTATAACCCCATCTACTGTTCAAAAAGAGAACAGCTGAACAAACTCATGCAATGACTGTTACCCTCTGCTATTTGTAAGGAGCATCCTGTTTAATAGTGAAACTACTACAAAGTGTTCCAACAGAATGATGACAGGTGGAATTTAAGATGCTAATGGTTACAGACTAACAAAAATGATAAACACATACAAAACAAAAACAACAAAAGTGGAGATATGTATCATGAAGACTGATACAATCTGTAAATCTAACCATACGGTAAGTCATCAGCAGGATTAAAAACATCTGCTATAAAAAAGCAATAACAAAGTATACCGTTTATTGCAGCCTATTAATTAATAAATGTCCTTATCATACCACTGCTGTGGAGGTTATGCCTTATAATGAACCACCATTCTGCCCAAACACATTGTAACAATGCTGGCCTGGAACTTCAGCTATAAAATACAAACATATTCTCTTAAAGAATGTGTTCTCCACCTGTTTGTGGACCAGCCCAGTTCACTACATTCTGTGATATAACAGGACACAATGGTAGTGCATACCGTATGACTCAGAATAATGGGTGTTTGCTGGTACTTTTGGATGGGTTTTACGGTAGGGAAAACAATTCAAGGAAGTCTTTGCTTAGGCCATAGCAGTCAATCTGTGTTGTGAGTGGTGGTTTCTAATTTTCTGATCAAGAATCTATTTTGAAAATCAATTAGCTAGAAGTTGTATCAAATAATTTTGGGGCATTTTTAACATTAAGAAAATACCAATAAGGTCTTCAGTGATTGTAAGGTCAGGATCGGGTTTATAATATATATAAAAGAATATGCCATGTACCAGCTTTTCTAGAGGTAAAAAAAAGACAGTGTAGAGGGGGCAAGTGGGCCACAAAGCCCCTCTGTTCAACTGCATTCCAATATGAACACTTAACATCCTTCCTAGCGCCTGCATTGATGACCTTGCAGAACAGAGTAGCAGGCAGTGGATCAGTGTAAAATAATGTAACAGCTAAGGGAATGACTAATATACAGATAGCCTTGTTGTTAACCATTGTAACTTAAGCTGACAAGTCTATGAGACACAATATCAAAGAGGAAAATGACAGGACTGTAGGGCACTTGTAAAGCAGCCATGTTGCCTTTCTATCTTATCAAACTCAGTGTTTTTACTGGACTTCTCCAAGTGAGACCGGGCCAGACGTCCAATGCAGGCACCACTGACCTGGCAGACACTGTGGAAAGACTGAGCTTACCAACAAAGACGCTGGAAATCAGAACAGGCTCAGATATCCACGTATCCACAAGACGTTTCAAAAAATGAAACAAAGCGCAGTATTATTTTTATACACTGCTACAAGTTATTATTAAAAGCTTATTGCCACCATCAATGCCAGCTGACGTTTTGCCTTCGAGGTTCCATTTCACAGGCCCATGGTTATAATTGCTGCTTTGGCTCCTGGTTAAGCTGTCGCCTGTGGTGTCTGTGGTGTAAGGGTGGAATATAAGAACAACTTAAATGTTTATCATTTATGGAAAGGAAGGGGAAAAATCTGAGAGGGCATAGGACTGTCCCATGACGAAAGCTGGAGATCAGGGGGGTGGGGGGTGATACTGTTTCACATTAATCAACCTTAAGGACATGATGGGAGAGGAAGTGATTACAGCAACACCCCTTCTCCCCCCACCTCCAGGATCTCTGTCCTGGATAGATAAGCGGGTCCTGTTGCTAATTTCGAGCTGAAAAGCAGGAAACGTGACAGTGAAGTTTTCCGCTTCCATAAACAAGAGAGCGGCCAGAGCTAGCCTTGGAGGGAATCCTGTGTGCCTTTGGGCTGAGTCTCCCTCAGAGAGAGAAGAGAGAGAGAGAGAGAAAGAGAGAAAGTGGGGAGGAGGAAAGAGGGAGAAAGTGACAGACTCGGATAGACGGGAGATAGAAAGAAGGGAGCATACATCAAAAGAATAGAGAGACAGACAGACAGACAGGATTGACTGAAGGAGAGAGGCTGAGAGAAGGCTGGATGCGTAACAATCTCTATTTTTCTTCTCTGACAGAGCAGAGAAAACCATGGCCGAAAACAACACAAATCTCTTTATGGAAATATTTCAGTCTTTTGATGTCGGTGAGTTCCTTTGAAACTCTCTGTCTCTTTCAACTTTTCTCCTTCATGTGGCTTCTTTAATTGCCACTTATTTTCTTGGGAATGCAAGGTTCTATGGATCTCACAAACACATTTTGTAGACTTGAATTCTATAGAAAAAATACAAACTAAGTAGAACACGAGACTTGTCACTCAAAAAAGTCGACATTATAATGATATGCATGCAGGCTACTTTTACTGTTCCTGACTTTACCCAAATGTCATTTCCAGATGATCTCTGACCAATGTCTGTTTTTCCCTTTCCCAAACTCAGGGAAAAAGAGAAAAAAAAAAGGAAAAAAAGGAAAAAACTATGGAATTGTGGAGCGGTAGCAAACTATGCTTACAGTTTATAAAACGTAACTGTATTGAAAGGAAATTCATTTGTTTTCCTTGGCTGTGGGCCAGTGGGATTTGTCTTCGCTGCTGCATTCTCTCTTTTCCTCACGAGCACACACATGTTGGGACTGTCGCTTCCTGGGCAGAGAAACTGAGAGACAAAAAGTCAATTCCTATTTACTGGGTCTAGAGATTTGATCAGTTTGCGGTCTCAAAATATCTTGCTCTGGTAAACACCACAGAGGAAGACCCGTTATTATTTTGTCATTGGCTACATAGCAAACTACATCGTTATTTAAACTGAAGGGTCCATTTGGTTCTATTTGTACACTCTTCTGAGTTAAATTAACACCAGGGATCTTTCTGTGTACCATCTTGCAAATACTGTACACTCTTGGACGGGCTCCATTTGGTTTAATTGTTATAACTGATGGTCTCTGCAATCTTGGCAACGTTGTGGATTTTAATTAAAACTCTTCCCCCCACCCGACAGGGGATGATGAAAAATCCAGTTCTAGGGGATGAACTGCATTGTACATGCTTGTATGAAATGACTGACTTTTAATGAGCTCTTATCCCTCACAGTGAGGATAGTACTCAAAAAACAAATATAGACTTTAGAAAATAATAAACACACCATAAGGGTCCATAGCCACTGGCCAGAATGTTCTTATAGTTATCCCTCACAGATGATTAACATAACTTTTTACATATCTTTCTCTCTCCTTGTGTAGTACCTCTGATCATTGCTTTCTGTGTGTCTATGGCGGTGGGCCTTGTCTTGGGAGCCCTGGTCTATGTGGTCCTGACCTGGATGTCCCGACGCAGAGCAGGCTCTGCTAGCATCACCCGTCGACCCCCGCGCCAGTCTCGCGCCTCCCCTCGCGGCCGCCCACCTTTCAACCGCAACAGCAGTTATGACCGGCGCAGCAACAATAGCTTGGTCAGCGCAGCCTTCAGCTTCCACCGCCAGGCCTCCTCCCCAGACCAGGCCGATCCACTGGGCCGCAAATCCAGCTTCAGAGCATCTACCTTCCACCCTCTCCTACAGTGCAGCCAAATAGCCAGGGAGGCAGAGGAGGGGAGCCAGACCACGCTGCCTCGGACCCCGACCCTAACCACCTCTGCTGGTTCAGTTCACGCGGCAGCCACCACGCCAACTACCAATCCGTCAAGGCCAGAGTCCTTCTGGGGCAATAGTAGTCTGAGGGGTTTTCATGCCACGCAGACCCCTCCTCCAGCTTACGAGAGTATAATAAGGGCTTATCAGGAAACCTGCACATGAGGGGGACAGGACACCCGACATTAAGGGCTGAGACTGACAAACTGTATGAGCCGTATGAGGGCTGTTAATGGATTGCCAATGTTGGATTATGGAGGATAAATTGAAATCTTCTAACCCATACTGTATTCATACACATGGTGAGGTTAGGTTAGGTTGAAAAAATGGGGTTAGTGACACTCACTTTTGATCCCTGCTCATAGACACAGCAAAATGTTGATGTGAAAAGTTGTTAGGAAGTTACAAGTTACATATAAATGAAAAATCTAAAATGTTCTTAAATTATTTTTTGTCCCGTTTTGTTTTTATGTATTGGATGCTGACATGAGCACACCTGCAACCACTGAATACTAAGTACAAATACTAATAATTAGTCATTTGAAAGTTGAAACATGTACTGCATCAAAGCTATACGTCCAATGCTACAGTACCATTCTTTCTGGATGGATGTTTGTAAACACAAATGACTACTTCTTTATATTTATTCATCAGCATTTAATGGTGGCAGTCAAAAATGCTTGCAAAGAATCTGTGATTATATTAGAAGAATTATTTAGCACTAAAAAGCTAAAAAGAAAAACGTTTTACTGTATTTGCTGGACATCCATTATGTGAGATAATATAGTAAACTTGGCTTCTGCCTTGTTCCTATTGAATGTCCAGACCTAACCATATGACAATAAAGAGAAAGGGGAATGGTGCAAACAAGCAATATGACTGTCTGTATGATATTGTCCTAAAATCACAACACACCAATGCAATGTGTGTGTGTGTGTGTGTGTGTGTGTGTGTGTGTGTGTGTGTGTGTGTGTGTGTGTGTGTGTGTGTGTGTGTGTGTGTGTGTGTGTGTGTGTGTGTGTGTTCTTTGGATGGACTGTTTTGATTGGATTTTTGCTAAACTGTGCTCATAAGTTAAAATTAATAAAGTGATGAAGGTTCTGTCATTGGTTTGTTCATTATGAAAACTGCAGTAAACGGTGAGCGTAAATTATTTTAATTAATCATGACATGACCTTTGTTTGCAAAAATAAATGTATATTTGGACTAAACACCATGTTCATAGCCTTCCTGACAGTTCACCGTTTCCTATCCTGAGGAGGAAATTCCTTCATTCAAGTGAAATGTAAAGGTCAGGGACATTGTGCCAAGAAGTAGTAAAAACAAATCCTCATCGTACTGTCTGTAATATGTAATATGTCACAGAAAGACAGGAAGACCAGCCCTCATTCATAGGAAAAACAACACAGATAGTAAAACACACCAGCAACTACGTCTGTGGGTGTACAAAACTTCAATAGTAGCTCTAGACAAGGGGTCCGGAACCCCCAGGGGGTCCTCAGAGTTACCACAATGGGACTGCCAAATCTTTGTGTGATAGGATATCTTTTTTACATTAACCACTTCAACCTAGCATCCCTATTCGGACGAGAACTTTAGCCAAAAATAGCAGATCTACGAGCTTGTAGATCCTCTATTTTCGGCAAAGAGGTTTAGTGTAGGGAAAAAGAGCAGACCAAGTACAGGGTGAAATGTCAAGTTTACTAAGTATTGACGGTTTCAGTGTTTAAATGTCTGAACATACACATTAATATGAATCCAACGAATATGGAATCTGAAAAGGTTAATCTGCAACACAGTTTTATACAATATGTAGTAGTGGGGGTCCCTGCTTCATCTCTCTCTCAGCTAAGGGGCGTACTTCAGTCACGTGGTAAATGACGTGTGCGTGTGGGGCAAGTATGCGTTTGTTTACAAGACGCTGCCTGTCGGACGGGAGGACAAAGTTAGCCCTTCAAATCACACCACTTAACAAGGTAAAGATATTGTTGCATGCACTGAATGTCACACTCCTTTGTGTTGCTACAAACATAAAACCAACCAGGCACTTTCATAAAACTAGAAACAACTTAACAAGCCTTTGTACCTAGCTAGCTAGTCGCGTTAGCCATCTTGCTAACCTTGCTGCTGTCACAATTCAATTAAATTCAAAGGGCTGTATTGGCATGAGAAAACATACGTTTACATTGCCATAGCAAAAGTGGAACTACAATCAATCAAAGCAAAATAATTAGCCTTAATTGGATCAAGACTATCATAGATTATCGATTAATAATTAGTCTTGATCCAAGGCTACAAAATAATGTATGTACAATTAAAAGGGAATAGAAATGTTGTGTACACGCCGGAGCTGTTACATTGCAACTGAGGGAAATCTAACTTACAAAACCATAAGAATTGTGCATTTGCTGTCAGAAATAGTTAGCCTAGAGCTGCTGTCACACACACCTACCCGCCTTATTCCAGTTACTGTTGACAACGGAACTCAGCTGGTACAACGGTACGCCATAATACATTACTGATAACTACGGTAGCAGCCAGGTTCATGTACAAAATAAAGGTAGTGAAAGTAGCTCCAAGTGTCGTTTCTGATGTTCGAGTAGTCAGACTCATGAAACCATCGGTTTGATCATTATTAGATACTGTTATTGTACTGCTATAGCAGTAACACCAAGTAGCACTAAGTGCCATTCACACTGAGCACTATAACTATAAAGATAACAGTAACTATAGCGTTCACCATTGTATTTTTTTTTTATAGTTGGTGTGAACTCTGCCATCCACTTGACTTAGAACGAGTTTTAGAACTATATATTTTTTTATAGTTATAGTGTTCAGTGTGAATGGCCCTTTAGTGCTCAGACAGAACCAATTGTTTTATTTTTATTTATTTTATTACAAATTGAAAATCGAAAATCTGTTTTGAACTGCTGCCTAGATACAAGTGCCAGTTCCTCCTCATCTCAATGCATATCATTCTGGACTGTTACACATCAGCCCATTTGGTATCATCACCCAGGATAATGTGTTCCAGGGCTACAACATTAATTATAGTAAAGTCCAACTTTTGTGACGGTGGTCCTATGCTTGACGGGCAGGTTCTGCGCTCTCTGCTTGAGAGAAGCTATCACTGATGGTGTGCTTCTGGCAATAATTGTGTTCCTAGGATGATCAGGAGACAATAGCGTCCTGCTGTCAATGCAAGTCAGGTGAATCCAGTGCAACAGGTGTGTACGTGCCCCCCCCCACACACACACACACACTTTTACCAGGGCCAGGACGCTGTGTGTGGTGTTGTGTGTACTTTGATTAGAACAATAACAGCACCGCCGAAACTGCAACCACACCCACCCACCCGCTTTGCAGAAAGACCAGAATGTTTACAAAAACTCACCAAAGCAGCCATGCCTACAGGTTTGGCACAGGCACGTACATGTTTGACTTTGAAACAATTAAAAGATATATGCCAGGCATCAAGCGTCAAGCCGTCAACAGTTTCTCAGAAGTTAAAATTTCTGCAATAGTCTTCTCTAAGCCACTGCAGTTCACCACTGTCTGCAACCGCACAGACAGTCGGACTAACCATGTCCATTCAAAGTTCTGTTCTGTAACGTCACTAACGTGACAAGTTGGCCTGTATTTGGAGAGGTGTAATTGTGTGAACTCTCCAAAGATTCAGGCTGCCTGCCTATGTGCCTCCCATGCAGCACCGCAGAGGGCTCAGGGGGATTCAGCTAGATGAATAATCTGCTAATTATGTTAATTATCACATCGATACCATGTTGAACGGGTATCAATGGGCCACCTCGAAGTAGTCTGTTTGGAGAGCCTCCTTAAAGGTAACCAGTGTCCTACAGCTTGGCTTAGATGCCAACACACAACTGAAGACAGGAGAGAAAGACCCTGCTAGGGAATATCGCAGGGATATCCCTGACCCATTGTAGCGATGCCTTTGACTTTTTTTAAACCAATGTAAGTGATTATGTTGAATTGAATATGCAACGTTAATGCTATTATGGTCTGTATTATTTACAGTATAGGCTATATAGGCCTGCGTGATTGTATGAATTTGTTTTGGTTATAATTCGTTAACGGATGCTGTGTGCCTGCTATTATACATTGGTTAGCCCCATCTGTGACCTCCCCAGTCTACATCACTGTAGCTTAGGGCCCCCAAGCTACAGTTATGGGGACTGGGGAGGTCACAGAGAGGGGCCCCGAGCTACAGCGACTGGGCATCATTCTGCATTATATGGATGTTGATCATGTTTTTTCTAATATCGTAGCTAAAGTAGTCTGGCAAACGTGTACTTTTGTGTCTGTGTACATACATGCATACATGACGCATACATGACGCAATTTCTTTCCCCCCCTCCTCACTACACCGATGGGTGAATCCTAATGTTGACGTTATTTGACTTTACCTTCGGAAACGGAGCCAGGGAATCACTGCTGTTCTTTTAACAAGCATTACTTGTGACTATATTTATTCATTGGATATATTGGTATTGGCTTACTCTTGTTGCATTGGTGAAGGTTGAGGATGTCTGTGGCAGCGCTCCGCATGATCCGCTGTCGGAGACTGAGTTCAACTGGCCCAGGAGGAGTGAAGCGAGGTCTTCCATGGAAGGATATAAGTAAGCTGTGGAACACACATGAGCTTTTATTTAAATCAATCTAATAGTTTTGCATACATTGTGTGCGTGAACATATTTTCACATTATTGTTTATATTTTGTGTATATACTTCAATTATTCAAACTATGGGCATACAGGGTAGGCCTATAGTTTGAATTCATTTTCTAATGCAGATTCCCTTCTTGTACTCAATTTTAGGGAAGATTGCTAAAGTGACAGGTGCAATTGTGTTCGGGTGAGTTACATGAGCTACAAAGCATTCACCCTTGTTTCTACAACAACCATTTAACATCTTCGTCTAGGTATATTGTCACTTTCAAAGACACCTAATATCCATCACTGTTTCTGTCCACAGTGGTTGTGTTTTTATCTCTTATGAGGTGGCAGTCTTGGACAAGGCTGTGACGATTGACACTCAGGCAATTCTTCAAGAAAAATACAAGTCCTACATCTATCTGAAAGCCACTCCCTCAAAAGAACAGGAGAATGTTGCTGCAGGTACTGTACTATATGTCGTTCACCTGGGTTTTATGGCACAGGGTGTAAAGTCAAGATAATATCCACACCGTCACACGTGTCAATGTGAAGTTTCTGGGATAGACGGCGGCCTGTACTCTGTAATAGGCTTCTATCCTTTTACAGCTAAAATGTATTTAAACTGTGAGAAAAGTCCCACTTTAATGAGGTGTGTTTACAATGTGGTCTGAATGAAAACTGAACAGGTAGTCATAAACTTTTCTAGGCCCAGACCAGATGGATGCGGGGGAGGGGGAGGAACCCTCGGCAGTTTCATCTGTTTCCCCGGTTGAGCAGAAAGATTTGTTATGTCCAGGTGTCCTGTGAATTCTCTTCCATGCATCCTGTCATCCCTTCCTTCCCCTCTCTACTCCCAAAGTTGAAACCGTCTGTAGCCTCCAAATTCCACCGGTCAAGGCTTCCATGTCACTGAAAACTGGAAACATTCACCAACCTACAATATACAGAGTTAACATCCAATAATTCATGTAATCTCTACAATGTTTTCTTTTCTCTTTTATGTGCTGTGTCTTAAACACCACAAAGATATAAATCAAATTCTCACAAGACATTTAATGTCCTATTTCCTCCCCAATGTCTGTTTCAGGGCTCACGTACAAAGCCAGGAGAGAGCTCCATAAAGCAGCAAGAAGGTTTCTTGAAATATCATCTAGGATTTTGCTGCGACCCCTAGATGGTGAGAAAAAATATTCTGAAGCAACAAGCACATTCTACAGGTTTACCTGGAGAAGGCACTCAAATTGAAACCGTTTGAAACTCTGTCCTGCTTCCTCTTTTGTTTCTTTATTGGAAAGCAGAAGTGAAATCAATGCTACAGATAGTTTAATGTTTATATTCTGATAGGCATAGCAATGCAATCAAGACATTTGAGGCAGAGATAGCCATTTCTTTTTTGGGTAGAGTGTGACTGTGAACATGTAGGCCAACGGAAACACCTGCCTGGCATGTCCTGGCTTTGAATGTCAAAGGTTTTGTGCATTCATGAGTTCCATGCACACGTGAGTGTGAGTAATGCAATGTCTATACTATTTCCTGTTTTAATTAAATACCAATGACTACTGCTTTTTTATGTTCTAGACCTGTGGAAATTATGTAGCAATTTTTGCAAAATAATTGAATGAATTACTTTTGTTTTGGCTATTTTAATGTCACTTTTGACCTTTTGTGGGGGGGAAGCTGCACAGTTGATGAAACAAAGTTTGCAACCAAAAGGTCAGCAAGGTTTCCAACTTCTTGTCTGTTGTAGTATTATCTAAGGTTGTAGATGCTAGGTGGTTATTGTGGTAGATGGAGTTGAACGTTATGAATTAGACTAGATTACAGAATGCCCATGGCATATTCATCTTATGGTTTCTTCTGTGCATGTCTCTTATGTGCTTGTGCCTATTTTTAGAGCACCTTAGCCATCTGGACGCAGACCCCCATGAGGTGGCATTATGGGTGCTGCTGAAGAGAACGCAGTCACCCATCCAGGCTGTCAGACTACAGGCTGTACAGGACCTCAGTGACAACCATCATTGGCACGGTAAAATAAATACAAAACAAACTATAACATTGCTAGTTACAGTACATTTATCTACTGCAAAGGCTCCTTTTTACTTTGTCACACACCCCTGTCCTATGACAAAAATGACATGTTCAACTGAAAAAAGGGTTGAAAATATGTAATTTATGTTGCGTTTTTGCTGTAAGTGAAGTGAGCTTAACAGGGATTGGTTCATATCCATTCCAACATATAGACTACCAATACCAGACAGCAGCCCAGGCTCTAGATCAGAGGACTGCGGTGGGTTTGGCCCGGACTCCTGACACGGACCTGCGTTTCTTCCTCTGCCCACCTGCACTGCCTGAGGTGGAAGGCGTACGTACTTCATTGTAATAGTTTCATGTATTAAGGCTGTCTGTGTCTCTGATCAATCACTCTTCCTCTATCCCGTGTGTGCAGTTCTAAATTATGTACACATAGTCAGTCCACTATAGACAAAATTCTAATGAGCTTGTTCACTTTGTGTAATAAAGTAAAAACAGTTTTTCAAAGAAAATTAATGTTTGTGAAATTCAGTTAATAATAATAATTATTATTATTATCATCATTATATTAATAGTTGTGTTCTTGGGGTATTTGCCAAGAACATTTGCACATACCTGGAATTCATCCAATGCATTTACCCATCCGAACTATTAGGTGTACGCTATTAATACTGCAACCGGGGTGCAGTTAGGCTTAAGTGACTTGCTCAGGGACACTTTCACATGCAGGCTGAGGGGCGAACCGGTGACCCTCTGATTTCCAGACTGCCTCTCTACCCACTCAGCTCTGGAAAACCAGTTGAAGAGTAGTGCTGCCACATGTTGACAATTATCATATAGCCAGTCAGCAAATCACAGACAGTACCTTCTCACTGCAGCTGTGATGACTTCATATTAACAAAGATAGCCAATGTCATCTTCACAGGGTTTCTCAATGGAGGATGGCCTAAGGCAGCTGCTTGCATCTCTACCTCAGTCTGAGGTCGACAAATGTCTTGAGTACTTCACTTCACTGGCTCTCAGAGAGAGCAGTCAGTCCCTGGCAGCACAAAGGGTGGGAGACACACACACACACACACACACACACACACACACACACACACACACACACACACACACACACACACACACACACACACACACACACACACACACACACACACACACACTCAATATGCTTCTGTTGGTAATCGTTTTTCACACACCTGCTGGCAGGTGTGTGCCAGTCACATGTGTGTGACTGGCTGGCACCTGAGCATGGGTCCTGTAACTTTGACATCTGTCTGTGGTACCGTTGTGCAAATCTTGCCTGTAAATCTCCGGAAGAAAGCCTATGGTTCCTCAGTGAAGCAAGGGTGAGGATGGAACCGGTCTCCTTGAGGTGTCGTCTTCCTTTGACTTCACCAGTCCCACGGAACTTGGTTCAAAGTTTGGAAACACCAGGGCTGACACCAAATAATGCTGGCACTCTGCGTAACGGAACACCAGCTTCCACTTGCCCTATTGCACGGGCCTTATGCTGAAGGGACAAACGTGGCATCTTTCCATGGGGGCAGTGTTGCTGCTTGGAGCAGACACAAACTCAACAAAGTTGCAGGACCCATGCTCAGGTGTCAGTCACACACCTGTGACTGACACACACCTCTGGCAGGTTGCTCAAAACAAGAGCGATTACCAACAGAAGCATATTGGGGGATTTTGGCAAATGTTTTGGGGGCGCTACCCACACATTTAGCTGTGTTACTCATTCTACGATTGCACGACCCTTACAACAAGTTATACCTCATTGTAAAGGTGACTAATCAACAATAACAATGATATAAAATACAATACCAATTGGTATTATTGAAGGGGAGAAATAATCGACCAAAGTTGAGTTTCTGAACTTTTTGTGAGGAGTTTAGGAATACAGTTTCCCACACAATAAGAACAAAAATGTGTATCTTATCCTCTCTGAATTTCTCCTACTGTGTTCTCCCATGTTACAGGGTGGCCTGTGGTGTTTTGGCGGCAATGGGTTACCCTACGCCCAAAGCCTCACCTCTGTTCCCTCTGAGAAGGTGGAATCCTTCTGTCTACAAGCACTGGTACAGCACTCTAAGGTAGTGATCACTGATGATTGTTTCAGTTAAATCCAATAGACTGTGAATAATTTGTCTGCAGTGCAGACCTGTGTCTGTCTTCTTCCAAAACTACTAATTATTTGGATTTGTTAATTGATATATCACTGTTAAATGTTAAAGGTGTGAACTTGAATGGTTTAAGTGCTGTGGAAACTCCTTCACTTCTAGTTCTTTTTACAGTATCTAAAGTGTGAATAAAGCTTACAGAAATATTGTGTTGTTCATGTTCAGGTCCAGAGTCACTGTGACCACATCGTTGCCAATGGAGGTCTTCAGCTCCTCCAAAGGGTCTACCAGCTTCGTAGGGACTCGCACAAGATTCAGAGAAACATTGTTCGCATCATAGGAAACCTGGCGCTCAACGAAAGCGCTCACCACGCCATAGTACAATCTGGTAGGACACACACACAAACTGCTTTGGAATCTGGTTTGGTGTCCTGTGACGTGACTTGTATCCATGATTAGAATTGGCTTTTTAAAGGGATATCCATGATCAAATCATTATGCAATCAAAGTACAGCAACTGCTTACTTTGAATACTTTTTTGGTAATCTCCTTTACTATGAACAAGATGCACTGGAAACAAATTACTTACCAATATCAGTGTAACAATGACGGGCTGTGTTGTGTTGTGTTGTGCTGATCTGCAGGCTGGGTGTCTGTCCTGGCAGAGATGATGCAGTCCCCACGTGTCATGCAGGCGTCTCATGCCGCCCGGGCTCTAGCCAACCTGGACAGGGAGACGGTGAGGGAGAAATATCAAGACGGGGTGTATGTGCTTCATCCACAGACACGTGACAAGTAAGCACACATAGTGATCAAAATACATGATTTATTGCTGTTATCAGTATTGTTAGCTTAAAAATCTGTTTATAGCCGAAACAAAGCATCACCTTTGGTTCTGGGTCACTGTATCTTATCGTCATCTACACAGTAGATTGCAGTCTCAGTTAGCCTTTGTTTGTCATGATTTAATCTGACACTTTTAACAACGTGTCAACTTTCAGGCAGCCGATCAAAGCAGATGTGCTGTTTGTCCATGGACTTCTGGGTGCAGCCTTTAAGACATGGAGACAGAAAGATTGTGACGGTGTAGAAGAGGAGGAGAAGGGAGCAGTAAACGGAGAGGACTACACCGAATGCTGGCCCAAGGTGAGCCACACACATCAGCTTTGGGTGTGCTGCACTTAACCACTTAAGCCACTTTTTATAATTCGTTGTTACATGGTGAAAATGGCTGATCTGCAAGCTCACAATGCAACATGTTGCGAGTTTGTAGAACTGCTATTTTCTCTATTTTGGAAAATGTTCACCTGTAATCGCATGCCAAAAATCGGGACGCTAGGTTGAAAGTGGCAAAAGCTAGGCATATTATGGCTTATGGATACTTTTTGTTTGAAGTGTCCTGGATAAAAATCTGCCAAGTTCATTTATGCCCCAACCCCCTCCAAATATATACAGTATTTTCTTTTTAACCTACAACTTCAACTCATTTCAAATGTGCGATTTAAAGTTTTCCAGCTTCTCCTGTTACTCAACACAACCCTGTGTGATAAGTTAACAGGTGCTCTCATTGTATTTATCCCTCCTATGTGGACCAGTCCTGGCTTGCTGCAGACTGCCCGAATCTGAGGATACTATCAGTGGAGTATGACAGTCACCTGAGTGACTGGAAGGCCAAGTGTCCTGCTGAGAACCAGAGGTGAGCAATGTACTGTATTGTCGTTTTTTCACCCATTTAGTGATAAACAGTTAATTAACTCTTTCATGTTTCTTTCTCTTTAGGAAATCTCTGGCCTACAGGAGTCGTGAACTACTGAATAAACTGAAGTCTGCTGGCGTGGGAGAGAGGCCTGTGGTCTGGGTAGCACACAGCATGGGGGGTATGCATTCACTGAGTATTATTGTACATGCTGTATGATAAAATAAATAATAAATAAAACTGGGCAACACAAGAAATTTCACATTAAGCCTCTTACCTCTGGTGTCTAATTTCTACTCTAGGTTTACTAGTGAAGAAGATGCTGATAGATGCTTCTGAGGACCCAGAAATGCACGAGCTGATGAAGAATACCAAAGGCATTTTGTTCTATAGTGTTCCCCACCATGGCACCTTCATGGCTGAGTACTCCGTCAATGTCAGATACCTCCTTTTCCCCTCCATTGAAGTCAGGGAGCTCTGTAGAGGTCAGTGAAAATTAAGCACAACTTTGAGGTCAAATGGACATTTTTTACATGTATTTAATATGTTTTCGCCGTACGACCCATTTCCATCAAGGGTTATTTTTATTAGCCTTTCAAAGGTATTAGAGTTAGACAGTATGAATTTCTGCCAATGAATACAGGATGTCAGTTTAGGTAAACAATTTTTTTATTTTTATGGTTTGTGCCATTTGATATGTGTTTTACTACTTAATTTGCGCATAATGCTTGAGCATGTCTCTATTGTAACTTTAGACTCGCCAGCACTGCAGGGCTTGAATGAGAACTTCTTGAACATTGCCAGAGAGAGGGAGTTCAAGGTTCTGAGCTTTGCAGAGACACATCCTACAACCATCGGCCCCATGATCAAGAGTGTGGTGGTACCGACACAGTCAGCAGGTAAGAAACTGGTGGAGCATGTGGAGCAAGCTTGCTGCTGCAGTGTATGTCATCGCTGTCAGGCAGAAGCCTTGTATGTCAAAAACCATTATGTCCCTTGGCTACAGATGGCTCATTCTTGTGTGGGCTTGTAGAAAAGCTATTTTTGCATGACACTGTCATGCAACAATATAAAATAGGGTATTAATTTATGAAAAAACATAAGATGAAACATGGAGATGCATATTTGCTCGACAGTGACAATATTTTAAACATGAGTAAGATCAGATAAAACATTTTTCTTGGGAGAAATTGGTACAGAAAATGCCAAAATATATGAATTGCGCCAGAAATATTCTCATTGATACTTGCCGTATAAAAGTATTTTTCTATCTCTTTTCAGTCTTTGTTAAATCACTGTGTGTAACTAGCCTGGAATCCAGACTGATTCGCTCCGCTCCGTTTTGTTCTGCAGATTTATTTTCTCACTTAAAAAAACAAACGCTGAACGAGCACCTGATTGAAGTAGAATTGATTGAAGTACTTTATTTAGAAAGACATGGAAAAAGTACATGGAAGTACAGTTAACAATACAAGGTCCTCTAAACCGGATCGCCCATAAAAGCACAACGGCTTGTTTCAAATGAGATCCCCACGCACTCAAATCATGCTGACATTTAAGAAAACCGTCTGGATTCCAGGCTAGTGTGTAACCCCATCACTCTTAACTCTAACCTGGATCAATCCTATGGGTACATATTTCAGACCTCGGCATTGGGGACCTGATTGAGGTGGATGTAAATCATCTCAACATCTGCAAGCCGGAAAAGAAAGACTCCTTCCTCTACAAGCGCACCCTCCAGTTCATCAAAGAAGCACTGCAGAAGAGCCACTGATGCTGGACCTCAAATAGACATGACCTATTCAGTATACTTGAAGTTGAATTTGTTCTTCCCAAATAACAAATTAAAACCCAACTGCCTCTCCTTGTTGCACATTTAAATGAAATACCACTAAATAATGTGATGATGGCATATGAATAAGAGATTTATTTTATTTATTATTGAGATCTTTAGAATGGAGGAACCCATGTACAGTGCTTATCTCTGTCCTCCTGCAGTAGCTATGATCCAAGCACATTGGTCCATCACTAATAAATCACATCTAGTAGATGATTTTTAATTAGGAAAAGTTTTAAAGATCAGCTGGACTTTGTTTACATATACATAGAGATGAAAATGGCCAGATTTTCTCTTGCCATCTTAATCTCCACATTAATACATTATGCTGTTTATCCAGGTGCTCATACTGCTCAGTAACCTTGAAGCAAGGCGCACAAATTTAGCCTTTTATTTTCTACTGCATTTATTTTCTTCTAACCACTGTATAGCAGTCATACTGTACCTTCCTTGTGCCATAATCCAATGTGGGCCTTACCTCACCTGTCTGACATCAGATGTTATTTAATGTTGCGTTATTTTTATTTATTTACTAGAATCTAATCATAATTCTGATAAAGTAGTACTTTCTTGCTTTCTAAACATTTTCAGTTATGACATCATGTTCCATGTTAAATAAATGGTGTTGAATTGAATACCTTGATTTGGAAGCTATTGTGTGTGTGTGGTATGGAATAAGTTTGTTACCTTTCTTGTTATGTTTGTTACTCTTCCTTTACATTCCAATAATGACCCAGGAAAAACGTAAAAAAAGGCTACTCCTCTGTCCACTTCATAGAACCAGGGTTGCCATGTCGGCTTATTATAAGCGACGTTTGCCTTGTTTGTTGCGGAGTGCAGTTTTTTGGGCTTGTTTTTAAAGTTTGGTTGCTTATTTTGAGCTTGTTTCCTAATGTTGTTTAAACCAGTTGTTCTCAAACATTTTCATATCAAGGACCCCCATACAAGATTTGAATTGTTAAAATGTTCTAGCAAGATTTTTGTGGAAAAAAGCTTGTAGAAGGGCTCATGCTCTAAATTACTCTGGGCTCATGTAGCATAGTCGCTTCTTTTGGGCTTGTTTTCATAGACCTGGTTGCTTGTTTCTCTCGCAAAACCTGGCAACTGCATAGAACGTCATGTACACATATCCCACAATGCTTTGTTGAAATGTTAGCAAGCAGTGTTTGTTTCGATCCATGATTTCAGCTAACACAACATAAGCAGTTGGTGAAAGGTTTACGTCTATTCTTGTCCTTCAAAGCGTGTGGTCCTAACTAACCCAGCGTTGCTGTAAGTAGTTAACAGTGATTGGTTTTCCATTTCATTACTTAATGTCAGAAAACGACAGAATCATTATTTAACGTAGTGTTCATTTCATGTACTAGCCACCAAATAGCAGTCATCGAGCTAGCAGTGGTGGAAAAGGTACTCAAATGTTTTACATAGTGCGTTCGGAAATACAGCAATGAGCATACAAACTAATAGGCGAGTGTGCTCCGGTGCGCAATTTCCGAACGCACTTAAGTAAAAGTAGTAGAAATACTATGTTACAAGTAAAAGATCGGAATTCAAAATGTATTAACAAAAGTTCGAAAGTATTGGTATCAAAATGTACTTGAAGTACCAAAAGTTGAAAGTACCCATTACGCAGACAGACTGTCCCATTTCACAACGTTTCAAATCTTTTGAAACTAGCAGATCTACAAGTTCACACTGCGTTGCATCACTACGAATTGTGAGATTGTAGATTTTCAAATGGCCGGAATGTATAGGGCTGGAGTGGTTAATGTATGTTTTTTTATGGGGGGGGTCTCCTTGTCTCTCCAGCTCTTTAATTAAGACTTGTTTAATCTGTGTCCTGTGTGGGTTCTCTATCCTGGTTGGATACAATTGGTATCCTGACCTGAAAATGCGTTTTCTGTTTATTAAAGAGCTGGAGAGACAGGGAGACTCCTGTTACTGAACAAACACTATAGCTATGAGTACTACCAGAATATAGAGCTATTTAACACTTATTTTAACTAAAAAATTATAGAACTTACCCTACCTTTAACCTTGGTCTTCATTTATTCTTATTACCTCGTGCTCTAACATTACACATTCCTCCCTGGGTCATTACCTCAGTAACATGACCTATTTCATGTGTGTGTGTATGTATTAGGCTACAGGTTTTCCTCCATCCATCCATCACCATGGTCAACGTACTCAAGGGTGTTCTGGTTGAATGGTAAGGGAAGGGGTCTTCTTGGGTTCAGAAAGTGTCTCCGATGTAGTAGAGAGAATAGATGCTTTCACCTACTGTGAAGCCATTGAGTGGTCTACCATCTATATTGCTTCAAAATAAAGCTTACCATCATTGAACATCAATAGTATGAACATAGTCATAGTAACACATTTTGCCCACATTACTAGTCGGTGATCATCAATAAGCTGGCGACATTTAAAGGGACTACACCATGAATTTTAACTTTTTCTTATTTTTTGTGTGTTTTTGGTCTCCCCTACCTCTCTTCCATCCCCAAAAATACCCCAGTTTGAACACTCAGGCTGTCACAGCAAATCTGGGGTTTTCAGTAAATTGGTCTCAAAACAGGCCAAACTGATTTGGTCCCTGACGTGACGTCACGTCAGGGTACAATCCCTCCTGTTTTTTTTTTTGTTTTTTTTACTTTTTCCACACAGAACTATGGGTTACTTGTGTAACCCCGGTTTTGTAAATTGCGAACGAGTTGTTCACTATGGGAAACAGCGCCCTCCGGCGATGATACAGAAGCTTCACATTCACTCCCTCAGGGCCGAAACCCTTTTTGGCCCGATGGGCCTTTCGTCGCTTCCCAGCAGCCTCCTCGCCCGAGGGCATAAGAGGAGCAGGAACGCGGAAGTCATCCTCTTAACACACCAGCTTCCTTCTGCCAAGCAAAAAAGAAGGGTGTTTTAGTGAACAACTCGTTCGCAATTTACAAAACCGGGGTTACACGTAACCCATAGTTTTGTTGCATTGCTTCTCTCGTTGTTCACTATGGGAGATATAAACCCCCGGAATGTACCTAAGAATCGAGGTACCACCACCTGCTGTCCCAGCCCTCCCCTGGGCGCCAGGGCCACGCCCCGAGGGGCGTGACCCTTGCCACCCAGGCGCCAACAGACCCACCGGGTCTAAGGCACGGAACAGGAGAAAAGTGGGGCCCTGACAGACCAAGGTCTGCCTTATAAACTAAAAAGCAGGCACAGCCTGTCTATTCTAGTGGGGGGAGGGCCCTGACAGACCGAAGTCCGCCTTATAAATCTAAGGCCCAGACATCGGCCTATCCTACACTAAGGCACAGGGGCATGAACAGAAACTACCGCGGTTCCATGCACCCGCCCACCCTCAGGTGGAAGCCACACCCAGGACTGCGTGCGCCAATGAAGACGCCGCCACGTCCAGGCTGTAGAAAGCAGCGAAAGTCGACGGCGACGCCCAACTCGCTGCAGTACAAACGTCCTGAATAGACACCCCTCTGCAGAGGGCCCAGGACGCTGACACACCCCTAGTAGAGTGCGCCCTCAGGCCCTCAGGCACTGGGGCTCCCCTACTGGTGTATGCCAGGCGAATAGCCTCCACAATCCAACGGGAAAGCGTAGACTTAGTCACCGCCTTTCCCCCAGGCCCGGGGCCCAAGGAGACAAACAACTGGCTAGGCCGGCCCTGGGCCGCAGTCCTCTGGACATACAGCCGCAAGGCTCTCACTGGACAAAGACAGTGCAGCCTCCGATCCTCCTCTGAGGCAAACGGAGGCGGGTGAAAAGCCACCAACTCGGTTGGCGCAACCACCGTCAGGTGGTTCTTGGGGATGAACGCCGGGTTAGGTTTTAGAACAACCCTACTACCATCACCCGCAAACCTCATGCACTCCGGAACCACCGAGAGGGCATGTATATCGCTCACCCGTTTCGCTGTTGTCAGCGCAACCAAGAGTACTGTCTTGAGCGCGAGGAACTTCAGTTCCACCGTCTCAAAAGGTTCAAAAGGAGGACGAGAGAGTGAGTCTAGCACCAGGACCAAGTCCCACGTGGGAAACAAAGACCTTGAGACAGGGCGTTCACGCAACGCGCCCTTCATGAACTGACCCACAAGTGGTTGTTTCCCCACGGTTTTTCCATCGGGGAAACCAACATGGTTGGCCGAAATGGCCGCCAAGTACACTTTAACCGTGGAGAAAGCGTTCCCAAGATCCAACCTATCCTGTAGGAAGGTCATGATATCTGCGGCCGACGCCTGGAACGGGACCACAACCGGGGACTGTTCCATACACCACTCCTCGAACACGCCCCACTTAGCTCCATAGAGAGACCTAGTGGAGTGTGCCCTAGCGGCCTGAATAGTAGCTACCACCCTAGGTGGAAGTCCAGTCGCAGTCAAGTTCGCCCTCTCACGGGCCAGACCCACAGAGCTAGGTCTGCGGGTCTGGGATGATGAAGTTCGCCCCCCGCCTGCTGCAGCAGGTCCTCTCGCAACGGGAGGGGCCAAGGCCGCTCGTATAGGAGGGGAGCTATCTCCGACCTCCACGTGCCCCATGCTGGGGCCACCAGCAGCACCGTCAGGTCCCGGAGCCTGATCCGTTCCAGAGTGGGGTGTATCAGCTCCAGCGGAGGGAACGCATAAAGTAGCCCCCCCGGCCACTCGTGTGCCAGGGCGTCCAAACCCAGCGGAGCCTGTCCTTTCATTGAGAAAAACAGCGAGCACTTCGCGTTCTCCTCCGAGGCAAAAAGGTCCACCTGGGGCCGACCGAACCTGGTCCAAATCTGGACCGCGACCCCGGGGTGCAGAGACCAGTCCGAATAATGAGTCCTGCCTCTGGACAGAAGATCGGCTCCCCTGTTCAGAAGTCCAGGCACATGAGAGGCGCTGATTGATTTCAGGTGCAAGTTGCACCACAGTATCAGCCTCCGAGCCAGACCATCTAAGGTAGGAGACTTCAGACCTCCCTGCTTGTTGATGTATGCCATGGTCGTGGTATTGTCTGTCCTGACCAGAACGTGACAACCACCGATGTGGGACCTGAAATGTTTTACTGCCAGAAAGACTGCCATCAGCTCCAAGTAGTTGATGTGTGCTTTCCTCATACTGCGGTCCCATAGACCCCTGGCCATCCGGCCCTCGAATGTTGCGCCCCAGCCTGTCAGGCTGGCATCTGTGGTGATCATCTTCCTCGAGATGATCCTCCCCATCGGGACGCCCTCCGACAGGAAAGAAGCTACTTTCCACTGTTGAAGGGATTGCATGCACGCCGCGGACACTGTCAGACGAAAACCCTGAGTGGCCGGGATCCTGAGGGAGCCCACCCATCTCTGAAACGGCCGCATGTGTAGTCTGCCCAGACGCACTAAGGAAATGGCCGAGGCCATGAGTCCCGCTGCCCTCATGCAGATTTTGTACTGGACCCTGCGTCCCAGTTGAAACAATGCCAGACACTTCAGGAAGGAATCTATCCTCTCCTGAGACAAACGCGCCCTGAGAGCGACCGAGTCCAGTGCTATACCTATAAAAGTAGCGCAACGGGACGGTGTGAGCACGCACTTCTCGAAGTTTAGCGTGAACCCCAGGGAGGTCAGGTGCGACACCACCAGACTGGTGTGATGACATGCTTCCTGACGCGAATCCGCCGTCAGAAGCCAATCGTCTATGTAACTCGCTATGCGAACGCCACTCTGCCTCAGAGGGGCTATCGCTGCCTGAGTGCATTTCACGAACACCCTGGGACTCAGGGACATCCCGAACGGGAGGACTAGGTACTCGTACACCCGACCCTCGAATTCGAACCGCAGGAATTTCCTGTGCGGTGGGTAAATAGGGATGTGGAAATATGCGTCCTTGAGATCTATTGAGCTCCACCAGTCGCCCTGGCGGACTGAGCGTAGTAACGCTGCTGCCGTCAACATTTTGAATTGAAAAGTTTTCAAATACCTGTTGAGAGCTCTGAGATCCATTATGGGACGTAATCCACCCCCTTTCTTCTTGACCAGGAAGTATCTCGAGTAGAAACCGAGACGGCTTTCTCCTGGTAGCACTTCCCTTACGGCATTCTTGCGTAGTAGAGAGGAGATCTCCTCTCGTAACGTCACCGCCGCTTGACCACTCGCTTGTGACAACAGTACTTTGTTGGACATGGGTGGTTTGGTGGAAAATTGCAGTCTGTAACCCTTTGCTATCGTACGAAGCACCCAGGGGTTGGGGTTGCATTTTTTCCATTGCTCGATGTGCAATGACAACGGATTTGGGGGGGTTGTTATTGTATTCGAGCGTACACGAGCCGCCATCTTGGCGCCACTCGTTGTCCTGACAACCGTGCTTGGTGTTACTTCCGGGCCCATGTACGCGGCCATTTTGGAAATACTGGCCACGCACGTGGGCGCCGCCATTGTTGCCGGCAACACGTGTCTGCGAGCAGCAGCGGCCATCTTTATTGGCAACACGTGTTGTGCAGTGGGGGCGGCCATTTTGGCTACACCCACCGTCCTTACAGCAATTTGGCTTATATTTACCTTGTGACTTTCTTTTATGGACCAAGGAAAATTTTGGCGTGACCCTTGTAGGAAATGACGGTTTTGGCCCGCCATAACGCCTTTTCTCTGTCCAACGACCGGTCCCGCTGTTCGCTTCTGGCGGCGGGCGGGGCGGAGAAGGAATGGGTCTGGCGAGACGGAGCGTCCTGTCGGGTCGGTGGTCTGCCTCTCTCCGGCCGCGGAGGACGGTTCTGGGGTTTGGGGGGAAGAGACCTGGTCGGAACCTGGATGCAGGACAAGGCAGCCTCGTCTTGAGCTTTACGCACTGCGGCGCTCTCCTGCAGGTAGCTCATGCCCCCCTTGAAAAGATTATCTGGAGTTACTTTTAGGTTCTGGAGATTCTTTTTGTCCTCAGGACCCTTGAAGTTGACGTGGTCGAGCCACCGCGCTCTCTCATGAGTAACACACAGTCCGATTCCCCTGCCAGTCCACTCTGTGGAGTATTTGTTAAGCAGGATAAGCTCCTGTGTGATGCGCCTCATCTCTGCTAGCTGCTGAGGTGTGGCGGTGTCTCCTGCCTCGCTCAGGAGTACTTTCAGGGACCCCTGCAGCAGCGCTGTGGCGTTGAGGGCTCTAGCTCCGGAGGTAAAGGCTTTGTGGAGAACTCTGGTGGCTGCAGAGCCAGACACGTCCTTCTCGTTGGTCAGAAGCGGAGGATCCTTAACCGTGGAAAAGGGGAGCTTCTGGTTCTTTGGTATGCTAAGGGCGAGTGAGAGGGCTAGGGTGCGATCCATGGGGGGAAGGGCCAGGAGACCGAGCTCGCTCGCACCCGCACAATCGATGTTAAAACGTAGCCGTTTAGGATCAGAGTCGGGGGTTAAAGGGGAATCCCACGACGATGAGAGAGCTGTGTTGAAACCCATAGCCAGGGGAAGCTTAGATTTCTTGGCAACCTTTTCTGCCACCGAGTCGAGACCCTGAAACTCCGACGGGTTGGCGGGGGGCTCCTCGGTGTCGTCAGCCGGCCATTTAAGACCGCATCTAATGGTAGCTGTTTTGTAGAGCTCCAGTAAAGTGGTCTCGCCTTTTTCGGCTGGTGGGAGAATGCTGCCAGGCTGAGCCGCAGCCGCCACCGCAGGCATCGTAACAGGGAGAAGGGTCCTCGCTTCAGGTGGGCCGAGAACTGGGGGGCCACGGTCATCCGTGGCGTCAGCGTCGTGGAGGACGACCTCCCCGTCCCCCTGGATTTCATCGACGACTTCGAATTCTTCGATATCGTCATGGTAAGAGGTGATGGCCCCGTTATCGGCATCACCATCACCACTCACCGGCGGGGAGTAGTAGCGGAGAGCCGCTCGATGCTCTGCGCTGCTGCAGCGGCCATCATGTGGGGAGAGAGGGGGATCCACGTGGGGCTCGCTGTCCTCGTAGGGTGCCCTGGATGTAGGAGAGCGTGAGCGGGGGTGCAGAGTAGACCTCGGAGCTTCCAGAGCTCGTGCAGAGCCGGCTGCTGCTGACACTCGGGGCCGCCGACGTTCTTCCCATACGGAGGCTAGGCTAGCTGGCCCGCGGTCCGCCGATCGTCGAGAGGAATAGTAGCGGCGGTCTCCGTCGTACTCGTCCTCGCAGCTCTCGAACATGGCTCGTGGTGGTAGGAAGAGCCTCTGGGCCCTGTTGAACCTTTCCCTCAGCTCGGAGGTGTGCAAGCCTGCACACTCGTAGCATCTCGGATCGCCGTAGACGGCGTCCTCAGCGTGCGCGAGCCCCAGGCAGCTAACGCAGTGGTCATGCTGGTCCCATTCCTCGAGAGGCTGGGAGCAAGAACGGGAGCCGCAACGCCGCGGGGGAAGGTCCATGCTGGTCTTCAGCTGTCGGCGATCGGCGACGGCTGGACGGTCCCGTCGATCCATGAAGAGCTAACAGTGTTAGCGGAGTTTTCCACGCCGGGAAAATAGTAGTTAGAGGGAGAAAGGTTGGGGAACTCAGTGGACTGGGATCCAACCCGTCGCTATTGAGCTTGTAGAAACCCGCAACCTCGATACTTACAGTGTGGAGCTCCTTCACACGCTTGGCAGAAGGAACAAAGAGGATGACTTCCGCGTTCCTGCTCCTCTTATGCCCTCGGGCGAGGAGGCTGCTGGGAAGCGACGAAAGGCCCATCGGGCCAAAAAGGGTTTCGGCCCTGAGGGAGTGAATGTGAAGCTTCTGTATCATCGCCGGAGGGCGCTGTTTCCCATAGTGAACAACGAGAGAAGCAATGCAACAAAACCAGGAGATAACATGCATACAAACTGGCTCAATAGCGCCCTGTGCCAAACAGGACAATGTGGTATTGCAGGTGAAAGTGCTTTATAAGGCAGAGAGAAGTTAGTTGGAATGAGTATATCTGAGGCTTGATTTAGGCTCAAACCTTTTGAAAAACGTTTCAGGGACATAAACAATATGATATTAAATATTATTATTTTTTAAATTCATGGTGTTCACCCTTTAATGTAATTACTTCAGCAGTTAAACCCAAAACAATGTACTGTAATATATTGTGCCTTGGAAATATCATGTGTTAAACTCACTTGAGTTGTATGTTCATTACTTCTGTCCACCCACAGTGATCCTGCCATGAAACAGTTCCTCCTGTACCTGGATGAGACGTCTGCCCTGGGGAAGAAATTCATTATCCAGGACCTTGATGATACACATGTGTTCATACTGGCAGAGGTGGTTCAGCTACTTCAGGACAGAGTTGGCGAGTTAATGGATCAGAATTCATTCCCCTTCAGTCAGAAATAAACACCATCTCCAAAAGAATACTGTTCTTGGACAGAACTATTTCAGGATGGAGTGTGTTGATGCTATTATGGTTTGTGGCCCATTAACAGCATAAGCTTGTAAAAAAAAAAACATGTTTATTTTTACCTGGACACAGAGTTGATGTGTGTTGGCTAAATGTACAAATTCAAATTTGATGGTCCACCTGTTTCTTAATTTATGTTGTAAATATTAAACCTTGTATAACTGACAGATTGCTTAAAGTGAAGTTTTGAATTGTTCAGCGAAAACTTAATTTTGTAATTGAAGTGTGGAATTACATGGCTCTTAACACATTGACTGCCTAGAACGAGTTAACTCGTTTTTAAAATCCATCACTTGATTGCCTAGATCGAGTTAACTCGTTTTTAAGAAAAAAAACAATTTTCAAAAAAAAAAAAAAAAAATTATTTGACCCAAAGACCAAGGAGATATGATTAGTCGAAGATCTAGACTCCTATCCACTTCCTTGTTAACTTAAAACTTTAACATTTTGTATCTCAGCTCCTGAGTACTTTTTTTTTTTCAATGAAAAATCTCTGGCAATAAACTGCAAAAAATCTGAAATAACTCAGGCAATCAATGTGTTAATAGGCAGACTAAAGTTCCACAAGCTTTGACTATTAAAATACACTAAAATACAATGATACCTTTTCAAAAGTGGATACTTACATGAGGATAAGGTTTTGTCCTGCACAAAACAAAAATGTGTAGTAATGATCATGGTTTCATCATGTATTGATGAAAAATGTGAAGTAATCATAAGTCAAGGTTGGCTCCACCTCATACTCCTTTAGGTCCCAGTTGATGCCCGTGATGGTTTTTATGAGATCTTATGAAAACACCTTGTGGATATCAAATAACTTATAACTATAGTAACACCAACGAGTAATTGCACTCAAACAGTAACACAAGGACTGGAAAGTGCAGTGTACTGTGTCATTTTCCAAGCAGCCCAGTTTTTCACATCCCCTAAATGCAAATATTCCATCCAAATCTGAAAAAGTTACGTGAAACACTTGAATAGATGTTTGATATAAGGCCTAAATACAGGCGAATTTGCATTCTGAGCTTGTAGATCTGCTATTTGTTACTTTTAAGGTTTCATGATGAGTACATCTAAATGCATCTAGTTCATCTAGTCTACCATTTTCTTCCCAAAATCCCTCAGTCAGATGCTTCCTCAGCTGTTAAAGTCCCAGAGATGAGTTAAAATTGACTGAAGTTAGACAATTATCTGTGTTCTGGTTTCATGTTGTGCTTCAACATAGGGAGCCTATAGGTGTTTAACTTAGAACACCGATTGTTGCATGCTCAGTTTGGATATATGAGGATGTGAGAGGCTGTTTAGAGTAGTTCACCCAAAAGAGACTTATTTTCTATCAATTACACACCCCATTGCCTTGAATTTGTGGAGATTTTTTAGATTGTGTCGCATTCCTAAGGCAATAATTTCGGTCATCGGTCAAGTCTCCTACCGGAAACTCTGCCGGTCATCAAATTATTGGCTTCAGAATGTGACAAAAACTAAATTGTGTGTAATTGAGTGTGTAATTGATAGAAAATAAGTTCACCCCAAAAGTTTGGGTGAGCTACTCCTTTAATGATGGTTTCTGACTGAAATACTCCTTTAATGATGGTCTCTGACTGAAATACTATGCTCTAAAACCACAGAACATCTGTTTTTGACGATTGAGAAGCACCTTTTTGAGGCCGGAGAACACAATTAGTGCAAAACTGTAAATGGCCACTAGGTGGGGACTAATTCATTCCAACACAGTGATGAAGGAATTAAAACAGTAACTGGAAGAGTGAGCATGTCAATGTGAAATTAGCTATTTTTACCTAAAGTAAAAAAAAGTAAGTAATGTAACGTATACATGATTAAACAACATTGTTAATGAGCAACTTGGAACAGAAATGAGCTGTATTAGAAACTGCATAACTAAACATGACTAAACTATGAGTATAACAGCTCTGCCTTTGTATATAGTGCACAGATTTTAAAGGTGGATGTTAATTTGAAATCCCATGCACGTTTTAATCCAAGAAATTATAAGTCCTTCCACACTTGTGTCAGTGAACCTTTAGTCTCTGTGAGGTCTGTATTGGTTTATAATGGGCTAGAATCTGAAGCAAGATGAAGCAGTTGATGATCAGGAACAGCAGACCAGCCAGCCAGATCAACAGCAACGTGTTGTAGCCTTCAAACTCCAGCAGGTAAGCCGGCCCTAACCACACACCCTGGCCAGTGAACCACAGAACCAACAATGCAATTCCCTGCTTTGGTGACAGACTCAACTGAGGTATGAGAAGAGGAAGCAGGCACAGGTACCAGAGGAAGTATTGTGACGTGCAGACTTTGTTGAAGGAGACGAACATGGCAGTGTGCAGGAAGCAGCAGAGAGCCAGGTCAGTGTGGTACGCCCAGGCCACCAGCAACACAAGACCCAGCTGAGGCAGGAACGCTGCAAGGCCCAGCCACACACTCCAACCACTGTCTGCAGTGAGGTAAAGCATGTAGAAGTAGGGGGAGAAGTTGTGTCTGGTGTCCCGTCTTGTCAGGTGGTACAGGTAGGTCTCATGGAGGAACTCCCAACCATATATGTGATAGAAGAGTGCAGTGAAGCCACAGAACACGCCTCCTGACACTGCGATGAACAGGAACAACTCTTGGTTGAGGAAGCTTCCGATGAACCCCAGTGCTCTCTTCCACCTCGCCTCCGTCCTCTCCTCTGCTCTGGGCCCTGGCGTTCGCAAGGCCAGAGCGATGGGCAACACATATGTAACAGGGTAAATCTTCATGTGGACCGAGAGGCCGTAGAGTAGCGCCGCACACTTCAGGCGCTTCTGTTCCATACAAAGTAGTGTACCCAGCACCAGAGCAGATAGGATGGACTCTGCGTTCCCTCGACTGGACACTCCCATGGGCAGGGGGTTGAAGAGCCATAGAGAACAGATACAACATGCCCGCTGGGAGTCTACGCCTCGCAGACAGAGGAGATGGAAGATTAAGAAGCCTGACAGTACATCACAGAGGATGAAGAGGATCTTACCAAATATGGGGCTGAGGTAGATGTTGGGAGTCAGTAACCAGGCAAGAAGAGGGGTGTAGCGGTATGTTGATCTGTTGTAGGGTGACTTGCCCTCAGTAATGAACCTGGCAGCGTCAGTGAACACATGGTAGTCAATATCTGTGTATTTCACATCCATGGTTCTGTCCTGAAAGTCTCCATAAAACACCAGACCGAGCCTCACAACCAGCGAAGACATTAAAATAACACGTTTATGCATCAGTCTCTCCATTACACAGTGAGGGTTCACAAGTCATCAATATGATTTTAACGTTAAGCCTATATTCATAGCCAAAAAGAACAAGGGATATATTAAAAAATTATGGATCTTGAGATCCACATAGAAACATTGTGGCTCAATGTGGATCTCAGGTTTCATGTGACCAGCCTGTGACATCAGGCATTTATAACATCCATCATAGATGACGTATGACTCCAAATTTGGGCACGGTTTCAGCCCAATCACAGACCCATTGACATCCATAAAATTAAAGTTAAATATTTCAAAAAGTATCAAATGTGGGGAGAGGGGAGGGAATTAGTGGAGGTACTTCTATGGCCTACTGGCAGTGTGCATACAAGGTTTGGCGCCCCCGGTCAGCCCTGGAATCCAGACTGAGGCGCTAGGTCTGCCCAGTCTGTGTGTCGAAGAATCCTTCAGCAAGATACTTAACCCCTGTTCCCTGGGTGCTGTATTAATAGCGCCCACTGCTCCTAATAGTTAGGACAGGTAAACGCATATGACACATTTCCACGCACAAATGTACATTGACAAGAAAACTACTACAAAGGAGTGGGGACTTCTTAATTATCAAATAGGGACAAAGACTGTGGTTTCTTAGTCTTATTACAGATTGCGTTTACATACAATTGAACCATGTAAGGAGAGTTCTGGATAGCTGAAAGTGAAAACCTCTCCAGCCACCTGATGAAGGAGGGACATTGGAGAGTGGAAACAAGTGTGGAAGAATACCATGCATTTTGATTTGACCAAGAAGAAAAGTGTGCTGTATTTGGCCATATCTCCCAGCCCTAAACCGCAGCACTGTAAAGTGATGGCGAGCAAGAATGTTCGAAAGTGTCTAGTGAGCATAGCCTCTAGGTTTTACCAACCTAGAGGTCTCTACAACACAGATACACAAGGTCATTCTTTCATTCCAACAACGATTGGCCTAGGCTGTGATCATAGGTGTGACTGTGACATGGTGGTGTGGTGTGGTGTGGAAGAACAGCTTGCTCTGTACCTTCCTGTGTAGAGGGCCTGCTCTGTGTTGTCAGTCCAGTTGAGCATCTTGTACGCCTAGGACTCTCTAGGTGTCCACAATCTCCACTGGCTCGTGGTCGATGGTGCTGGGAGCCGGTGGGCCACCACCAGCTCCTTGGTCTCGCCTATGTTAAGCCACTTTTACTTCATCCACTCTTACATGCACCTGTAAACGTGATGTGACAGTAAAGTTGAAGTTGATATTATTTTAACTATTCTGAATCTAGATCACATTAGTGGCATTTTGTGTAACCACTCTGTGGTAAATAACAATCCAATAACATACAATGATCTAGCCCTAGGCTAGATATTACGTGGTACACTGCATACAGAATTCTAAAAGAATTTTCGTGGAAGGAGTGAATTGGATTCATTTTGGTAACATTCTTATATTTGTTGCTCCCCATGAGTAGCCTACTCACCCAATAATTATTGCTGCGACGTGTGGTCAGCTGGTATAGGCTACATCATATCCATTTTAAAATTCTGGCAGAAAACGTGCATAGCCTATGAAATAAAGCCTATATTATTTATCAAACTATCTCCACTTTAATTTGCACGAGATTCACATTCTCGTCCGCGACGACGACATTCACAGCAGCACTGAACAACATGTATGTAAACAAACTTCATTCAAAGAGAACATAATGTGGGCACAGTACACACGATTTGACACAGGTGGGATTAATTACACCGCACCACATTCAGAACGGTGAAAACACCAATGGCGGGAGAGAATAAAAACAGCCTAATTTGAAATGTTCAGTGATCTCCTCTCCCTCTACTTAATTAAAACATAGCTTCTTACATGCTATATTGTTTTGTAAGTTGGCAGCTCCCATATTATGAAAACCTACCCTCCATGACCCTGCGCCCCCCGCCCATCCCAAGACATGTGCGCTTGTGAATCTGGCGGTCTCCCAAATGATGACTGACGTCACAGCAGTAGCTCAACTAAAGCAAGTCATAGTAGCCTACTACTACTACGTCATAACTGGCCTCCAAAGGCTACTTAGACAACGGGTAATGCACTGGACCAGGGCATAAAATGATAGGCCTACAATAATTGTACTTAAATGTAATACAATTAACGTAATATTTAAGACAAAAGAAACAGATATAGCCTACGTACATTTGCATGGCGCGGGGCCCACTTCCCAAAAGGCCCAGTTCTCTTGCATTCATCCAGTCCAGAGCGAATCATAGGGGAGCCAGTCGACCAGGCGGGCCATATAAGGCTCTGGGCGGGCCTACCATGCCACAGGCGCGCATGCTCATTTCTGTTGACTCAGACAGTCTATGATTTTGTTGCGAACAACGTTACCCGTGTCTATACGATGGACGAGTTTCAGACCGCAGAAGAGGTGGGCAGGAGACACTATTTTTAATCCATTTGTGTATCCGCAGCATAATTGTTATCTCTGACAAGTTCAACTTTACAGACTGAGGGGAAGAGATTAAGAGAACGCACAACGCAGTGTAGCTACACAACACAATCTGATCTGATCTGAACTCTTTTTGTTTTACAGACTGCGTTTGTGGTGGACGAAGTGAGCGCAGTAATAAAAGAGGTATGCCAGTTTTATTGTTTTCTAGCTTGTCTGCTGTAGAATTATACATCACAAGCTAGTCTTGAATAGCTAGTGGCTAACACATAAGTTACCGTTGTTTACCAATTGGTTGCTATAGGGACAACAGGTGGTTGCTATAGCAACCGTCGCAGACTCGTATTAATTCCTGGACATAATTAAATGACATAATTAAATGGTGTGCGCTGAGTCGCGTGTAGCCTATACTTGCAGCTCTGTGTAACTTGTTAGACAAGGATTAATAACTCTTTTGTTGAATTATTCCTCAAGTCAGTAGAAGGAGCCATCGGAGGAAATGCTTATCAACACAGCAGAGTCAATCAGTGGACTTCCAATGTAGTGGAGCAGTGCCTCAGTCAACTCAGTAAACTTGGAAAGCCATTCAAATATGTTGGTATGTTGGATCCATTCCCGACAGTAAAATACATTAATGGCTTTTGTGACCTGTAGTCAATAGTCATCATTACAAAATATATGATTGTGTTTATGTATCCTTCACAGTAACCTGTATCATCATTACAGAATATATACTTGACTGTGTTTATGTATCCTTCACAGTAACCTGTATCATCATGCAGAAAAATGGGGCAGGTCTACAAACAGCCAGTTCATGCTTCTGGGACAACTCCACTGATGGTATGATAACGCACATATATATCATTTCACAGTCTCAGAACATTATTTATGCTCTAGTTATTTGACTTAATGTTTGCTGAATAAATACTGTAAGACATAATGTGTGTTGCACTCAACAGGTAGCTGTACAGTAAGATGGGAGAACAAGTCCATGTACTGCATCGTCAGTGTATTTGGACTCGCCATCTAAACAACTTACCTCCAGCGTCCAGCCTAGTGTTAATGCTGCATTCTGCAGTGTTTTATGAAGACCAATTTCCCATGTGCAATACTTGAATAAAATGTTTTGTCCATATTGTTTATTCATTTGTATTGTCTCATTGCTATGTGAATTCAAAACCAACAGAGTTGGTAAAAAAAAAAAAAAAAGCTTTGCCCAACCAAAGCACCACCATCAAAAAAAAAAAGTTACACATTCTATAATAAATTGTAATGCTTGTTTATAGCAACAGTTTTATTTACATGTGACATTACATAATGGTGCATGTACATGATTTCTTAAAGCAACACATAGTCTCTATGCCCAACAGCAGAGATCCCACATTTCATTCAAACTTAAAAATTCCAAAAGTCAATATAGTCCACATTCATACTAGAACAATCTTGAACATAAACATCAAAGCTTTTTCCACAACATTTAAGACTGCAACAGTATTTAGCAGAAAACCTTGGGTTTGCAGTGAAAACAAGGCACCGTTCTTAAATAAAACATTTTCAGATATATGTGATTAAGTAACAGTTGATTTCTAATTCAGGAAAGCTGCAAAATACCCACAAGCTATAATTTGAAAACATAAATGGCAGAAGTATAGAGGCAACAGATATAACACAAAACAGTAATGTAATTTCCTAAATGGAATTTTACACAATGATAAAGGACAACTAAAGATAAACCATGTAATACATAAGGCAAAAATAATTCAGAATTGGTTGTCCAAAGGTGCAACTTAATCAGCAGGGTTATAATAATAAGACACATATAACCAACATGACACATAAGTGGTCCTTTAATATTTCTTAATGACATATCAAATGCCATCAATTTCAGGCAAAATAAGTTCATATTTAGCCTCAAGGAGTGCAATCATAAAGCTGCTTCACAAGGAATGAATTGAAAAAAATAAAAAAAAAAGTGGCAAGAGGTCAGTGGTACCCACTCCATTAATGTATATATTTTTGCACTACTGTACTGCGTGTAAATGACTTTAAAGTTAAAAAAAAAGGGAAAAAAAGTTTGTGCCTCGGTGACACACCTGGTAAGAATGCTTACCATATTATGAATAAGACTAGCCTTGGACGACGACTGACAATAGATTTGGTATGGTCCTTCTTTACACTGGCATGGTACTTAAAGTTTAGGCATTGTGGGGCCATGGTTGGATAGTCAAGTTTTGAGGGAGGGCATTCTGCCGGGTTTTCCGTCCTTTCTAGGGGGACATCTATTTAACACTCACTCACAGTGCAATAATGTAGCATTCTTGACTTGTGCATAACCGGCACATGACTGGCATCATGCAACAGTCCCATCAGCTCAACGTGGTCTCAAAGAGTGCTGCTGGAAGCCAAACAAGACAGGACCGCAACATTGCATCAACAACTGATCAGTGTGCCAATATGAAAAGGGCACGAAGAAGGACTTTTCAAATATCTAGTGATAACCAGAACAGTTGTATAACACGGTTGTATGACGAAGTATAAATTAGGCTCAGGGCTCTCTAGTTGCAGAACTCATCTGAGAACAATGATGGGCTATGGGAAGCCATCAATGCTATGGCACTCTATTATTGGTTAATTCAATTAAAATAATGCTTACCGGCCACAATACACATTGTCTGCATAAACCATTTCATTTCGTACCATTCAATGCGCCATCAATATAAACTATATTTCAAAGCGGCGACACCAATATTCAAAATTCTCAGAATGCCAGTGAGCCGATGAGCAATGGCAAAAACAGTGCAAGCACAGACAGTAGTAAATAAAGCATTAAAAACAACTTAGATTTTCCTTACAATGTAATGAAATCCCATGATAAATGGCACGTTTTCCCTTTCAAGTTCATCTGTGCCCATACTTTTGTAATGAAATGCTGGGAGAAAAAATCATTTGTAGACTACTGAAAGTTTGATGACACAGTTTCCATTTGGTGACACAAAGTTTCCATTTGGTGACACACAAACAAATCTATCTGGCTGCAAACATTGACTTTTAGTGAAATTACATTCAGTAGATGTTGAATTTCTTCTTAAAAAATATATCTATGTACAGTTACTGTATTTTACTTTGCATTATCAATGCAAATACTCCCTATTTACACATGACAGTTTGTTGTACTCTTCCAAGTTTCCAGCGGAGAAACGAGAGAAGAGACGGGACGTGCCACTCGGAGATTAGCTCAGATCAGTCACTGTCAGTCTCATCTTGGTACTTGGCAGTTGCTTTGATAGCACGGCCATTTTGTAAAGGCATTTCCTCGTAATCACTCCTTCAAAGAGAAAGAAAATGGTTTTAGGCGTGTTCTACCTACAAAACCATATGTAATGGGGATACACAAAAACTACCAACACACATTAACCACTTAAACCCCATATGGTTCTGTTATTGTGGGGAATAGCCGATCAACAAGCTCGCGTTGTGAGCTTGTCGATCTGCTATTTTCAGCTAAAGATTTCCCCACAATACTGGAGATGCTGGGGTTTAAGTGGGTAACCACATCTACAATGAACACCCACATCATCTGTAAGTGAAACAGGGCGTGTTCTGCAAAGGTTTTCTGTTATCTTCCTGGTATTAAAACGAAAAGATAATTTACATTAAAGCTGCAATCCATAATTTATTTTATGAATGAAACATTATTCTAACCAATCTGTATCGGTTCCCAGGGGAACCATATAGACTCCAGAATGAGAGCCTGAGACAACAATATCTCCTTGGACTTTAGCCCCCCCTCGGACACACCTGTGGACTACACCAGGTACAAATGACTTTTTGTTGCACTCCCTCATGGAGCTACATGCGGATTATACTAGGGTCAGTCCACTCTAGGTGGACACGCACTGACCTTTTGCACCTTAATCCCTTGTATAACGCACTGACTTTTTTTGGGTCTTTTTTTATTGTGCTCCTTTTCCTCTAAGCACCTTAACGTCCATTGTCTATCATGCACAGTATAAGTATAACATGCACAGTATACAATACATTGCTGCTATGCTCAGGCACCTTAGTTTAGTTTTTTTTAGTTTTTTTTTATTATCTCAGGTAATTTGTAAATATGTAGATAACTTGTCTGGCCTTCTGTTGCTCTCTTGTTTTGATCTCCTTCCCACCTGCCCCCCACCCTCTTCTTCTCCCCCCCCCCCCCTCTTCTTTCTATGGAAACTAACGTTGCGATGGGAACGATGTACAAAAAAGAATTTCACCCACTTTTTTACCTTGTAAACCTGTGATGTGACAATAAAACTGATTCTGATTCTGATTCTGATTCTCCTTCTAGTGACTGTGTGTACTGAACAACTATGAGTGATCATCTGCAGGCATACATTTTGGGCATTGTGGTGTATGGCTGATGTCCATATTTGAACACGGTATTGTTGTGCATTGATTGGGGGGAAGCTAGAAGGAACCTTTACAGGTAATATCTTCCCTGCCCTAACAGGCTTTCCGTATTAGCCAAAGAGCAGTCGAAATTTCAGTGCTTGATAGTAAGACCCAGGTTTGAATCCCGGATAGGAGATAAATCTTATGGATTGCAGCTTTAATTTAAACGATACTCTTATACTAAATACATTACCACAACCCAAATAGTAGTCTGTGTGAGCTTTCATATATGCCACTCAACTGACCAGATATAAGTGATATGTTTTAGGTTAAAACAGAGTTGGATTGGATCAAACTGGTATCCCGACCTGAAAATGCATTTTCTGTTTACCTACGAGCTGGAGAGACCCCTGTTACTGAACAAACACTCTAATAGCAATGATTGCTATGAGAATATAGAGCCAATTAACCCTTATAATTAAAAAAATATATATCAATTACAGCACCTTTAAAATTAGAAATACTGTCACAAACACTCACCCGTATATAACTTCATCATCCGAGTCGTTCAGCATGGAGAACGCAGGATTATCCTTCAACTGGGAATCTGGGACACAAAACTCAAAATGGTTAATATACTGTTATACAAGTTCTAATCTATTGCAGTAGAAAAAAATGCTCTTTCAACAACAATGAATAAAACTGTACTTACCATAAAGGGCATTTTTCGAGGGGGAATACACAAATGCTAATGTGTACAAATAAAAGTTGAGCAGGCCATAGAATGATAAGAATTCAGCTGGTATGTCAAGAGTTAAGGAACAAACATGAATAATTCAACAGGTAAAGAGAAAGAAATTAACATCTATATCTTCACAGCAAAGGAAATCACTCACAAACCATTACATGGGTACCCCGGGAACCCACTCAAGGACCCCTCGGGTCCCCGGATCCCACTTTGGGAAACACTGGGTTAAAGGATATAGTTCTGGTAATGAGTAGACAATTCAGACACAAAATTATCTTGCAGGGCCTTGGCACCAAACCTCAGGTAGAGTATGACCATGCTAGGAAGAGAATGGAACAGGCATTATAGGACCAATTTGTCCGGACAGACGACAGCTCATCAAGAACTTCAAATAGAGATATATAACATTGACTTCTGCAGTTTGGTAGTCCAAAGAACTTTGAAATACACCTTATTATGAGGACCACAAATGTCAGCGCTGTCAAAAACTTCAGGCGGAGATCTGGTGGTACAAAGGACAGCACACATTGAGCTTGTTATAACGACGAGAGAAAAGCCAGATCAACATGGACGTGTGTGTCACACAGGGTTACCTGAGTACGGCATGTTCTTGAGCTCAGAACAAGCTCTAACAATCAGGAAGATCAGGTAGAGAATGTAGAGGGTCACTACAATCAGGAAGAAGATCTTCATGCCCTTGAGAGAAAACATGGGAATTTGATTTGGCGAAGAAGCATACACTGACCATACAAAATATGAGGATTATATTATCTACGTATCTGTTAAGTTAAACCACATGGATCTCTAACTGGTCTCCTTTCTACACCTCCCCTTCATGACTGAAGTGGATTTAATAGGCGAAATGGGGTCTTTAGCTTTCAGTTAGATTCACTCGGTCACTCCATTTGACAGGAGGAACATTTCCATGTTCCATTTTCATCTGCACTGTTAAGCGACTCACCTGAAAATTGGCTATATCCACTTTGTATTGGTAGGTTGGATCTTGGAGTTCATTGACTCTGTAAATCCAGAATAAGAGAAAATAATTTCACCTGTAAATACACCGGATTTAGCATGGATGCACATTTTCATCAGTAGTCCCCAACATAAAACAATATAGACAGGCAACAACAACATAATACATGGACAGATTGTGACAATGTTGAAGAAAGAAAACAATACAAGATTGTTTTCTTTCTTCAATATTGTCATAATCTGTCCATCAGACTTACGTTTGCCATATTCCCAGTGTGACAGCAGACAGCCACAGGAGACCAACAATGACCAGCTTAGGCAAGTAGAATGTCAGGCATTTCCTCTCACCCTGTGGAAAGACAATAAATCACATGGGGGGGGGGGGAAGTTAAAGTTAAGTGATAGTTTATGGACAACTTTGAACGACTGGAGGATGAAAAGCATCTTTATCATTACAACAGTAAGAGGAATGGAGTATGGTTCTGGTGTGGGGATGATCATGGACCCACCTGTACCCTGATGCCGTGGTAAACACAGAGCCAAAATAGGAGCAGGGCACACAGAAAGAGAGCCTGGAAGAAAGCATCCAACGTTCCAGGAAACCAGCTGTTCACCAGGAATGACAGTGGGAAAAATGGATCTGAACAGGGAAAGGAATAGAATTAGGGCTTCGAACTGGTGCGAGGAACCAAAACGAAAATAGACTATATTTTACTAGGAGCAGAAACGGAAACGTAATCATCTTTGTATGTTCTGAACATAAACGATCATTTTATATCTCTAACTAATGTTATTTTGTTCCCATCATATTTAACAATAAGTCAAACTTGCTTCTGCATTTCAAAATAAATTACTCCTGTACAAACTCCCAGATGCCTTTAGATCTACCTCATGTCTCAAAATGAAAGCACAATTGAGACATGATGTATTAATGCGCAAAGCGATTAGTCCAGTGCCTAAAAGCATGCCAAAGTACACCATTCCAGGCACAGATTATTTCTGACAGAGCATCAAACCGAAATGGCAAAAATACACTCGTTCTGTGTATGGGACTCAGAGTCCATTCAAAACTTCTCTAGCAAACACTCTCCCTGTCATTTGAGGAGTTTTGATTATATCTAGCACCTGTTGAGGCCAAAAACTGAGAGACCACCACCACCACCACCACAGTGTGCCGTCGTCATGTCTCCATTGCGTCTCTCTTGGATGCATACTCAAGATTAGCCTGTCCAAAGCGCAGTGATTGTATCTTTGCACAAATTCTACAAATCATGAACGACTGCCATGAAACTTTGTACAAACACTTCCAGTAGATCAAGGAAGTGACCAAATCTTTTAAATCGGCCTCATGGTGATGCTATAACAGCCCGCTTCACGTTTTGGCCTATGACTCTTGAACTGTAAGTTGAACAATACAAAAAATCCCCTGAATTCCTTGGATCATGAGTCATGACGCAACTCCCCATATAGGCCCTCTGCCATTTAAACTACACTAGACTTTTTTCTTCTTTTTTTCAGTTTAAGAGATACATTTGCAAAAGTAATTAGTGCTCTATATTTAAAAAAAAGAACAACATATACTGTACATAACCCAATGGTAGAAAGAGGGAGTCTTGGATAGTGTCATACTCAAACTCACCATTGTAAAGCAAAAGCAAAGGCAGCAAGACAGACATCCACTTCTGCTCTATCCCCCAATCCCTCATGGAAAACTTCCTCAGCGAATGAGCAAACAAACACTGCAACATACAGACAAAGCAAAACATTTATAAGTACATACATGTCTATACACACACAAACAAAATAAATTAAACTTTCATGAACATAATGCATTTAGATAGAGATATAGATTGGATATAACACAGAAACAAATAGCGGAGTATCGAACACTGATCCAATACAGCATAAATATAGTCTGTGCATTCAAATCTGTAACTTTTCAGTGTTCCTCATTTTCAATTGTAAGCTACTGTCAGGCATGCAAACAGCCCCGAGGTGAAAAAGGTGACAACATGTTGTTTTCTTTCGGGTCAGGTGTCACACAATTGCCCTATTTGGGTTCAAAAAGGTGACTGTAGCTGAAAAGTGACACTTTTGCATGTCTGTACTGTGTGTAAAAAGTGTCTTGTCAGTACGTCTGACTTTAACAGGGAGCCATTAAGTTTTAAATGTGCATTTTAGGGAATTTCAAGAGAACCCAGCTCAATTGACTGGTAAGTTTAGATGGGTGAGTTTTGGATACACTGAGTTCTCCTGTATATTAATCCACACAAGATTAAATACACTAAAACTCATTTCAGTGCATTTGTTGATAGATAGGGTGCAGTTGAATCTCATCACAAACTCTGAACTGCTAAATCTTGGTTGATTGTTCACTTTGAGGCTTAACAGAACCTCTATTACTCATCTGACTAAAAATGGAATGCAACAACAAGGCCACATGTGCACATACTCAATTTAACTGCCACAGTGCTAAGGAAATTGAGGAAATTGAGGAGTTAATTGGAAAGTAACGCCATCATAAGTTGTATTTTTCTTTTGAATAAAATGAAAAACTCTGAATAGCTGGCCTGACAGATGTGAAAACAGTTTTTTAGTCAATAAAAGCACTTGCTGACTTACCGTCACCATGAAGGTTAAAACCACAAAGACAAACCGGAACCAGATCTCAACTTGAGAGAAGGTAGGATTGTACATTTTCCACTGTGAAGTGAGAATACAGGTAGAGAGCAGGAGAAAGAAAAACAAGTGGATATGTGAAGATGTGACTGTGAGTTTATGCAATCTCTAGAGCCGTCCCATGCAGAAGCAGAATGACAGCCATCTCAGATCACTTAAGTTAGTTTTGATAAGTTGAAACCCTCTCCTGCAAGTGTGTGGAAGTTGCTTACCGCAAAGTTAACTTTGATGTCATATGTGATGTTTTCTAGACCTTTGAAGCTGACCATGATCTGGTACTGGGTGTAGTTCAGGTAGCCCAGATGGAGCACAATGATCTCATCACATTTCTGTGAGACAGGGAGAAACACAGCCAAAATGTATTGAAGATGATTCACTAGAGTAGTGAATTTTAAGTTTGTAACATTGTATAAAACATTCTTGTCAAGTGTCCATCTGAAATGGATTTATATACATTTATTGCGCACATTTCTGCACCAACTGCATGCTTAAACACAAAACATTGCATATGACTTGGCATACATCCTTCTCTCCACAGCATGTTGGCCGACCCCTCACTGATAGATTAATAGTTGGTTTGGTTGGCAGACTGATAGTGAGATGGGTGGGTTGCTGACTAAAGGTCTGTACACACTGGGGGGCGTTAATTTCGTGCGATTAATTCACATGAATTTAAACAGCTGTTTGTATTGTGAGTACATGCACACTGAGTGCGATAACAAGGCTATGAAGCAACGTATTAACGAGGTCGGTTTTTCAGCGCAAATAAAATCATCAACTTTTATCATTGGTGGCATCACCAAAATAAAAGTTTGATTGAAAATTTGACGCATTTTCATATCTTGTGATGTTTATTCGCATCACTCCTGGTGTGTGTAATGGCCTTAACACTCACACTTACAGTGTCACAATGCAGCATTCTTGACTTCTGGTGGACGTCTTTGCTGATGTGCATGACTGGCACATGACTGGCATCCTGCAACACTCCCTTCAGCTCAACATTGATCTCAAAGTGCTGCTGGAAGTCCACCACTAACCAAGACAGTATCACAACATGGCACCAACAACTGATCAATGTGCTAGTATGAAATGGTTATGACGAAGTCATTTACAAAGAAATCCAAAGATACCAAATTCCCACACAATGTCAGGGAACCCCGTGCGTAACCCACAACTATGGTCAGTGGTTTAAATCTGTTATATATTTACTTGGTGGTCTTACCATTGCTGTGTTCAACCTGCATTAGACAGGTAAGCCATAGCTGTTGATTGTAGGTGGTAAGGGGAGGAGACTTTAGCTCGAAGGGCCCAGTCTGAAAAAACAAATTAGCCGATAAATAAATGAATTTATGCGGTAGTCCTTTTAAAATATGCACAGATGCTCAAGTCAGAAAGCCGAGCTGAAATGGTTCAACCAACAAAGAATAGATACAAGTCCATAAATAAAGTCTTATAATATGAGTTCATGACACCAATACCAAACTACTGTACAAGTTGACTGGGGACCTGTTTAAGTGGCTGCACTGACAAAATCCATTCATATACCATTCTAAAAACTGTTAAAACACATAACAAATTATTTTTTACCATTCCTTGCCATTGTGGCAATGCAAGCATTTTCTTCCTTTTATCATCTTACCTTAATTGAGTGATTCTTCTGAAGCAGTTGATCACCACTGTGTTCTTGCTCAGAAATGATCTGAGGACCTGCATCATGGGGCATACAACAATGCAATGTGTAAGCATTTGTTCACAGTGTCTTCTTCCAGGAGAACATTGACAATGAGCACATATCAAATCAAAGCTCATGACAGTTGATGGTCAACAGAACATTACAGTGAAACTTACAGCCTTAACACTTGGCTTAACAGTCCTAGTCTTACTGATCGAGCACTTTCATTACTCAGCACTGACAGTGCTAAAGGTATCTCCTGAGTTATTCTACTTTACTTTTTTTGCTTGAATACTTGATGAAAAATGAATCAGTTAGTAATACAAACTTCCTTCCTGTATAAATTTTTGTATAATATATTCTTAATAGGGTGATATGGAAAGCAGAGATATGATGTCCAGGGAAGTCCATAGCTATAGCCTGTTATCAGTCCTGAAAACAGCATTTGGCCGAATGACTCATTTATACGTCTTTGGACGTATACCTTTGGCCTATGGTTGATAGTATATTGATCTAGCCTTGATACAAGACTGTCATATGACCGATGACCGTCTTGATCCAAAGCTATTATTGATCATGTTTTTCTCACTTACCAGCAATACCAATGAAGACTGTGAGGCCAAAGCAGATCAGGAAAACGACAAAGACCAAGACAAAATGTCTTTTGGAGAGTGTGTAAAGCCGCATGGGGGCCAATCTGTTAGAGGGAGACAGAATTCTTAGTCCAAATATTGTTGACACACACACACACACACACACACACACACACACACACACACACACACACACACACACACACACACACACACACGCTAATACCAAGCAGACAACAACCCACCCAGCAGAGCACACACCCAACACCCACATAGAAGTGTTCTTCAGAACAGTGGTTCTCAAAGTGGGGTCCGGGAGGCCCCAGAGGTCTTTGGAGGGGTTCCAGGGGGTCCCCAGCCAAATGTGTTACAGTGGCTATTTAAAAATGGCAGATATACAAGTTCACAGCACATCACTTCGTGCCGCAATGCAAGCTTGTGCATCTGCTATTTTAGAACATTTTTGAAAAATCTTTAAAGTGTTTTTTGAATAATTTTGACATAAATGTTCTCTTCAGGGGTCCCTAGCACAAAACTTTTTCAGATGGGGGTCTGTGGCCAAATACATATCATTTGGGGGGTCCTTGGCACTAAAAAGATTGAGAACTACGCAAGAAGGCAACTGTAGCTAAATGTTATTTATTTAGTATAAAAGTAAATAACCAGCTGCCTAAAAAGCCAGGGTGTGCATCTGTCAACACTGCTAGCTGCCATGTTAATATGGTAATGTTCAGTGTTGCCAGATTCTGTGAGGGAAACAAGCAACCACGTCTAGGAAAACAAGCCCAATAGAAGACTATGGGCCACATGAGCACTTTAAACATAATACATCGGCCATTTGAAAATAGCCGGGAGACATGAAAATGTTAAGAGAACCATTGGCTTAATTATTTACAAGCAACTTAAAAGAAAAACAAGCCCAAAAGTCACTTATAATAAGCGGACATGGCAACGTTGCTAATGTTGGCAAGAAGCAGCAGATGGAAGCCGATGCGAAGGAAACAACGCACCGTTTCCACTCCTATCGCTATCTGATCTATCAGATTGCCAGCGTGGCCAAACTTAAGTACTCATGTAAACACTTACAGATCCATCCCGGGAGATGCTCACTCCTTAGAGTGAGAGAAGACGCAAATAAATAAACAAAACAGCAATGAAATCCACATCCGTGTACATCAGCCCTGCGACAACTGGAATGCAACGTCATCAATTGGGAAGTGGCTACAGTCACGTGGTAAGTGGTAAATAGTGGGGGGGGGGCGGTACTTCGCCGTACGACGGTGTCGAGCGCCGTAAATAGCCAACAGCGTTGCCATGTCCGTTTATTATAAGCGATTTGGGGCTTGTTTTTCTGTAAAGTTGCGTGTAAATTATTGGTAGTAGCAGCCTTGCGGGTTGCGGGTTTTGGGCTTGTTTGTTTCTAAAGTGTAGTTGCTTGTTTTGGGCTTGCTTCCTAATGTTGTTTAAACCAGTGGTTCAATACAAGGTCTGCTAAGAGGATTTTAAGCCTATGGCTTTTTTCCATTGGGGTCCTTTGTAGGCTACTGAATTCATGGAACAATTATAATAATACATTATACTTTTCAGAAAATGGTCGAAACGCATGTGACGCCTTGTGAGCTTGTAGATCGTCTATTTTCAATTAGCAAGGGATAGCGTAGTTGCTTCTTTTGGGCTTGTTTTCATAGACCTGGCTGGTTGTTTATTTCTCTCGCAAAATCTGGCAACACTGTAGCGGATCTGCAAGCTCAAATTGGCTATTTTCGGTTACAAAAACCACACGTTAAATATTTTTACCCAATAAATCGTTGAATTGCCCTGCCAGGCTGCCACTCACATAAAATTACAAATGTATATGTAGTGATACTGATATGCTACTATCAATCAAATCAAATGCAACTAAAGATGTTTACTTTCGTTCATTTATTTCGCTCTGCTGATTAAACATACTTGTTGCCTTCGATATGAATCAATAGGTCTAAAGAATGGGTTCGGCTGATTAAACATAAGCGGCCGTGTCCACATTTAAAGAGCCAATGCAAGCAATGATTGAGAACCTGCGCAAATATGCAATTAGTTGCAGTGCATTATTATTGGCAAGTGGCTATAATTCTGTTACAGATTTGTTATGTCTTTAGGCCATTCTTGAATGAAGGCCAGTAGGCAACATGCAGGGTAGGTAGATTCTGAAACAAAACGTCTTCTTTGACTCGTGTGAAAAAAAAAAGGTGCACTGTCTGACTGCCACTGATAGGCGTCATTACAATGACCTCCTCACTAACTGGCATGTGTGTAATTATTAGCACCATTCAAAAAAAAAATGTGTGTTATAATTGGCATTTTCTGTGCACCAAATTTTGGCTGCAGTAGTCATTTTACCGTTGCATTAAAGGGCAGGTCACATGAGCGTCGGATATATGAAAATAGCCAACCTACAAGCTCACAAAGCGTCGCATCACGACGCGTTGTGAGCTTTTAGATCAATTTCCAAAACAAATCTTTGAATATTTTTTAAACATTTTAACAACACCACCAATCTGGTACAGGGCGGCCCTTGCCAAATCGCGCGCGCGCATACACGCACACACATACACCCTGGACCTACCTGTAAAAGCGATCATCGCGGTACGGCGTCAAGTCCTCCTTCAGTTCTTTATAGGCCTCCTGTATCTTCTTACAGAAATATTTAAATTCGCTGTAGAGCGGATTTTCCAAACCAGAGTAGTCGGTATCCATGACAGCCTACCGACAGTGTCAGGTGATGACTGAAAATGGCGATGGGCAAATGATCCGCAGCCCTTTACAAAACGCTCTCTATTGATTGTGTCCCGGTTCAAATGAAAGTGCAGGCGACGCCGTTTTGTTTGTGTCGCTTTTCAAAGAAAAAGCATCAAAAAACGGAGAGAGGAGGGAGGACATCAGAGGCGAGGAGGAGCATCACGTGACCACGATCCTCCAGCACCAAGGACAGAGACAGTGGAGGACGCCCAGTGTGGAGCCTAGACTCAGATGGCAATCTGTTGCCATTGGATTTTAATCAGTGGTGGAAGAAGTAGGCTACTGACATTTGTTACTTAAGTAAAAGTATCAATACCGCAATGTAGACAAGTAAAAGTCCGGTGTGCTAAAGTATTGGCATCAAAATATACTTAAAAGTACCTAAAGTAAAAGTACTCATTTATGCAAAAATCTTCCATTTCATGATTTAAAATGAATACAATAATTTGAAAATAGCAGATTTAGCTTGTAGATTGCCTATTTTCAAATAGCTGAAGTCTATATAGGGCTGAAGTGGTTAATGTATGTTTTGTAATATTTTAAATCATCTACAAAGTAACTATTAATAACTAAAGTTGTCCAAAAGTTATAGTGGAGTAAAAGTACTATATTTGCCTCTGAGATGTAAGAGCAGTAGAAGTAAAAGTATTGGAAATACTCCAGTAAAGTAAAAATCACACCCTGTGTGAAGTGGGCGGTGTCTTCCTAGCTAACCACAATACTGAATGGAGTCAACCAATATATATGCTTTGATCTGAAAGAGCCACTTAGTGTCAGCATGTGTCTTGCTAGCTAATCACAATACTGAATGGAGTCAATCAATCATGTACAAAAGATAAATACATTTATCTTTTGTAAAACACACTTTATGATGGACAAAACCATAACTTAAAAAAAACAATAGTTTTTTTTTTTTTAATTAAGGTTGCTTATATAGGGCTATGCACATGTGTCATGTGACACTGGCCAATCACATAGGGCTATGCACATGTGTCATGTGACACTGGCCAATCACAGTCCTGAATAGATTGTGATTGGCCAATCACAGCGCAGGATAATTCTACAAACTTTTAGGGCCGGTTTCACTGCCCAAGATATTTGTACATTTTTCCAAATCTCACTTATAGGGGCGGTTTCACCCAAAAATACCTCAAAATTGTACTGAAGTTCAGTACACGAGTAAATGTACTTCGTTACTTTACACCATTGATAACACCCAGTGTAATACAGTGGTCCTCGAACCTTTTCATGTAAAGGACCTCCAAATTGATATGAAAATGTTTTGTGCCAGGCACCCACCTCATTCAAGAATTGTGTGGTTAAAATGTTTCAAATCTTTTATATCATTTTATACGATAGCAGATCTCACAACATGTCACAGCTTGTAGATCTGCTGTTTTCAAATAGCCAACATATAAGGTGAAAGTGGTTAAACTTGGCTGGGGACCCCCTGGAACCCCCTCAAGGACCCCTGGGAGTCCCCAGACTCCACTTTGAGAACCACTGACCCAGATGGCAATCTGTTGCCCTTGGTTTTGTATTACTCTATTACACACAGTGTACAATAGGCAATTTGCCCTGGCATGGTACCATTACTATATGCATTTCATTGCGAGGACAAATACTCTCTGAAACAATGACATTTTATTCAAAAGATGCGTGACATATACAATTGTAAAATAATTTACATGGCATGCCTTACTATTGTTCACTATAAACATTCAGTCACCAAATCAGACTCTGATTTCTTGTTTTTTTTGTCCTTTACATCTACATCTAGAAGTACAAAGCACACGTCTTAGAAAAAAATCAAAATCCTACAATATCTACAGTAGGTCATGTCATCAAATCATTTAAAAGGTGATTCCTTAAACCCAAGTCCATAGGCAATTCTGAATCATGAACTCAGTGGCTTACACACACGCACAGACTCGTATGAATATGTGTGTAAAGAAATCATAACCAAAATCTAATGAGAACAAGGAGCATGATGATGCTTTAATGGGGTGAAAAAACAGTAGCTTTTTTCAGGGAGAAAACACACACACGAACGCACACACACATGGATTGAAGAGAATAGATACAACACTGATGGCATTTTGGTAGACCATACAATTGAATACAGACACACCTTGACTTGACAGATACGTCCTACACGACTAGTCTACCAACTACACTATACAACTGGGCACTTAAGCCTAATTTATACTTCATTGTATGACCGTGACAAGTGACACCATCATACAACAGAGGATCAATTAAGCATAACTCATTCACATCTTTTCCATCCAATGCAAACTTCACAAAAACACTGAAAATTCACCCTTCTCTTCGTCTCTCCCCCAACCCCTCACAATTTGGGCTACACTTGTAACAAACTCTTGTCAACACAAAGAAATGTTCAGAAAACTCCACAAGTAATATACAGCCTTTAGGAAATAATCTCATAAATAAAAATGTACAGACCAGCATTAGAGATGCTGCACAAATTGTTTTCCAACAGTGTGAAACTGTGGGAAAAAAAAGGGGGAAAAAAGAAAAGTGATGGCAAAGGAAATTTCTTTTTGTATTTTCCCTATGAAAATATTGCACAACTAACAAAATTAATATTGAAAAGATATCTTGTTTAGGCCACAACCATGGTCTTTTTGTTCTCAAGGTTAGACTATATGGCCTGATTTATACTTAGTTGCATGTGGGTGTTGTACACCAAAAATAGCCGATCTACAAGCTTGCGATTTGGCTTTTTTCAGTGCACGACATCCACACAAAACTAAGTGTAACTCAAGCTTATCCCTTGGTAGACACTTCAATCCATTGTTTTTCTGAGCTCCTCCCTACAATCACACCTGACTGACATGCATCTCAGTGTGACGGAAAAACAAATTAAAGAAATGTAATATCATTCATTCAAAGACCAGAACATGGGCTTTGTTGAACATGAGATTGTTTATGGATAGTTTTTTTTATCAAGCATAGGCTATAGTTCTATTTCTAACCTGTTAATTTTCTTCATCTTTAAGATTAAGCTACTATGTTTTGGCACAACATTTTGAGATGAACTAATTGGACCTAAATCTTTACTAAACATTATATTCTAATATGCTTGGGATTTTGGTTAATATATGTCAAACCAAGCAGGTATTTGCAATAAACCCATTATTCAAGCACCTACTAAATATAGCCTCTCTGTCCTTAAGTCAAAATGAACACAAGTCTGACAGCCTGAAAGAGAAAAAACATGGTGTCAGCTTCAAAATATTTCAGTGTCAGCTTGCTAAATGAACAAGTTCAAATAGCTTCATACTTCATTGGGGTTCTCACTTCAAAGATTCAGCAAATGGAATCATCTCAGCTCTACTGTTTTTAGCGGTTCCATAAACAGTACAACAGTACTAGCTTCCCTCCACAGCTGATTTGACATTGAAAACACAATGGAGACGGGTGTGAACAGATGTCTGTCAAACTCACCTACGTCTCATTTCAACATGTACAATATGAATGTTATGCATGTATTTACATTACTTCTGAAAAAAGTATGAAATGACATTGGTGAAATATACAAAAATATTTCCTGTACCTTTGCTTAAGCCTAATTTATTATTTGTCACAGAACCGCATCGCTCGCGGAATTGCTTTATTTCCAACGAGCGACGTGGTCATATGACAACGAATAAATTAGACTTTACACGTTTAGCGTTGTCTTTAGGAGTAGGGACAGGCCCAAACTACACACTCACTTCACAGAAGTGACAGCAGGTGACAAATCACTTCATGCCAGAGATTACGTTGTTGAAACCTGACCTTTTTGTACCCCCGTCACCATAATGGCGAAAGGGGAGATACATCAGTAAGTACAGGACACATCAGTCAAAACTATTCTGCACACCACTCCAACCTGAATTCGTCAAACTATACAGCAATATGTTTCTCGGCTGCCGGTCTCCTAAATAAAACAAGACAAGTTGAAAACCAGGTCAACAACGTACTGAGGTTGTATGACATGAAATCACATGAAGGATGATTACATTGTTAAAATTCATATCCAAGTAGTGAAAAGATAAACAAAGAAACATACAGATAAATTAATCCATGTAGGAGAGTGACATGTTTTCTTTCCTTCAAAATCCCAGGAAACCTCATAGAAAAGACTGCAGTTCAACTTAGTTCTATTTATTCCCTTACTTTCCCAAATTTGTAACAAGAGGGAATACTTGTGAGTAATTTCTAATAGTGCTCCTAAACAATGAATATATTTAAGCTTCAATTCAGCCAAGAAACAGTTGGAGGGTCGCAAAATGAATGGGAGCGCAAAAAAACAAAAACTCAACCCTCCACAAAGATTGACCTTTAAGAAACTCCTAAAAGCAAAAGCAGTCTACTAAAAGTGGTAACTGTTTCACTGAAGTTTTGTACAGCAATGGATTTCAGTGCCCAGCAGTACCTGTGCAGAAAAAATAGAAACATCTTCAATCTCCAGAGAGTGGGATTTTCAAGTATTACTGTTGCTGCTCCTTTTTTAAACTGCACAGAGACCATTTCTCTTGCAGCACCGCTCTGTTGAGGATATCTAACCGTCAGGTTATCACGTCCAATAGCTTCTTCTTCTAGCTAAAGCAGCTTTTATTTGCATGTCAGTGACTGAAAACTCAGCTCTTTGGCCCAGCAGACTTCGCAGGGCACTGCTGACTGCCAAACGAGAGCAAATCTAGGAACATACTTAGCAACTGCAGCCTGCTTATTGCACCAACTCTAGTGGCAGCGTTGCGTAGTGCAGTGTGATTGAATCTTTCTGTTTATGCAGACCAGGGCTGACTTCAGTTACTGTTCCGAAAGTAAAGTTATGCAACTTCAAATGAAACAACTGTGTCACTTCAGCTGATTGCGTTCAAATCCCAGATAAAATTCCAGGTGAGGGTGAGTGGGACATCTCATTTTAGGCGTTGAGTGACATTGGCCAAAGCCACTGCAAAGGCTTGCACAGCAGAGAAGGGGTACTGGAAGTCCAGAATGTAGGCATTGCCATCAATCCTGCCAAACTGCATCACCTATGAATCATCAAAACACATCAATAGAAAACAAAGTTACAGTATTTTCTTTCTTCTCATGTGCACAACCAACAATTTAAAGCAATAATCAAATGTCTCCTGGTAATATTTCCCCTATGGAGGACAACACATGTAAATAACAGTAAGGACCCATCCCTTACCTGTCTTCCATCCAGTTCAATCTGGAAGTTCTTGGCTGACTCTTGCGTGACACGCCCCCCAAAGTCCAGCTGGTAGACCTGCGTAGCCTCGTTCCACAGTGGCTGCTTGTTGGCCATGATATAGACAAAGCCCTGGCTGCCCAGCCCACGGTCCTCTTTCTCGTTGGCCTTGCGACACTTGATTTCATCCAGTTCGCTGGCAGCACGAAGGCTCCTTTTGTTTTTCCAGCCCTTCTTACCACTCTGACACTGATTGAGCAGCTCGTCCCCACTGATGAAGAGCTCCGGTTCACTCTCCGAGCTGTCCTGGAACTCGCTGGTGGCCGGGCCCTTGCTCACCTTCTTAGCCTTCATCTGCTGCTCTTTCTGTCCCTTCGGTTTTTTCTTGTCCCTGCCTCCCAGCCGTGGGCTGGATATGAGCGAGTTGAAGTCACCCAGAGCTCTGCCCTCCTTCTTGGACTTGCCTCCCTCGGCCAGGGGCGGTACGTTTGCCTCCTCAGCCCGACCGTCCGCCCGTTTCCGGTTCTTTTTGATGAATTTATCGGAACGCTGTGGCACAGGGCTCTCCGTGAGGGACAGTACCTCTTGAAACCCCTCCCCAGCATCTGCCATGGCCTCTGGTGAGCCGCGATTTCCCTGCAGCTCTGCTGGTGGTGGAGGAGGGGGAGGTGGTGGAGGAGGTGGTGGGGGCGACAAAATGTTTTTGTCTACTGCCATGTGGGAGGCTTTGGGAGGCAGTGGCACCGCAGGGCTGGACATGGGCGGGCATGAGTTATAGGTGCCCCAGGGAGTGTGCAAGGCGATGGGTGGGATAGGGAGTCCAGCACAGGAGCTTCCTCCTGGATACATGGGCGGGAGAGGGCAGCAGGCTAGGGTAGCCAGGTTTGCGGAATAACCAGGCGGCAGAACCAGAGTTGCCTCCTGCTGTGAGAAGGGCACCGGTGCCACCATCTCCTTGGGGGAGGAGCAGGGGCGTGGGGATCCCGGAACAGGCTGCATCTGTGGACCAGAATAGGCAGTGCTAGGAGCGTACTGGAGAGAGATTTGGTAGCCTGCGGCTGCTGCTGCAGCTTGGAATGATGCCGCGCTGGGGCTGGTAGGGGACTTTGGAGAGAGGACAAAAGGGAGCCTGGACACATCTAAGTGCTGAGCCGGGCCGAGGATGAGGGGGGGTGGTTTGTGATGTCCCGAGGGACCAGAGGGGGTCAGGGTTGCTGTCCGTTCCTGAGGAACCCACACCTCCTCTGTGGCTGCTGGGTCCCACTGATAGGGAGGGGGGCGTTTGACAACCAGCCCCGACACATCAGTGCCCCCCAGAGCCAGATGCCTCAACGACTGATTCAGTGTCTCGTCCTCAGTAAACGCAGAGTTCACATAGTCTGCCCTGTCTCTGTTGCCTCCTCCACCACCTCCCCCGCCATTACCAGCTCCGTCGAGGGCGCTCAGCAGGTTGTACGAGGATTGGGAGGCCAGAGGAGAAGCACTGTTGGAGTGAACGATCACAGTGCTGTGTGGTGCTCCATTCCCTGGTGGGAAATCCTGTCTGATGATGGTCCCTCCTGCTATGCCGTTAGTGCTGCCTGGGGCAGTACTCCCAATACTGGACCCACTACTACATTGACTGCACGTGTACAGGGCTGTTGGCACCCTCTGTTGATACGAGGCTGCTAGTGCACTACTGTTTTTGGCCTTGGGCGGCAGGGGTCTGGGACCTGGATCCAGCATCTGTGAGACCTTAAGAGCAGCCTCTCGGCTGTTCCTCCTGAGAGTGGCGTGAATCAGATTGCTGTCAAGCCTCTGTCCAGGGTTCCTGCCAGTGGCATTGTTCTGATTGGCTGGGTCTGGGTACGGGGGCGGGTCTCCACTGGGTATAGAGTAGCGGGGCACAGTGAGTCTGTTGAGAGTAGCAGAAGCATAGGGCAGCTGGATCTTCTTCCCATCTGCTGAGGCAGAGGACGACGAAGAGGTGACCCGGAGTGTGGCAGAGCTGCCAGGACCCTGGAGCGCGTAGATGTTCTGATTGCACACAAGGCGCGTCCGAGGACGGCATACTTCCTCCACGTTGCCGCTGCTGTCGAAGGTGGTTATCCGCTCATAACCCAGCGGTGTCGGGTACTGTGCTGACTGCTGCCCTGCAGTATACAGATGAAACTCAGCTTTCTTCATACACAGGTCAGCTGGTGGAGGAGTGCCATTGCCGGCCCCCGCTGTTACAGATGCAACAGCGGAGGCTGCAGACACTGAGACTGAGGCAGACCCTGAGGCAGCGGCCGCTGCTGCAGCTACAGCAGCCGCCACTGTCCCGGGGTAGGGAGGCGGGGGGTTCATCTTGCTAAGCTCTAGAGGGGCACTGAACACCACCGTGTCTCCTTCAGCCAGCTGGGGAGCTGGGCGTATGGGCTTGATTTTCAGCAGGTGCTCATGATCGCCTCCCGCTGCTCTCTCAACCACCAATTCAGCAGGAGGGTGAGGGATTTGGATCTGCAGTGTCCCTGGTTGAAGCTGGTGCATGGCTGCACCTGAAGGCTGGCCTGATGACATAGAGGGAACAGGGATTTGGATCTGCAGTTGCTGCTGCTGAATTTGATGGTGGTGCTGTTGTTGCATTTGATGATGTTGCTGCTGTGCTTGCTGCTGTGCTTGCTGCTGCACTTGCTGCTGCGCCTGCTGCTGCGCTTGCTGCTGATGCTGAAGAATTTGTTGGTGCTGTTGCTGTTGCAGTTGGTGTTGAATTTGTTGATGCTGCTGTTGCAGCTGCTGTTGCTGTATCTGCTGCTGCAGATGTTGTTGGTGCTGAAGTTGATGTTGATGCTGCTGCTGCATGTGGTGGATCTGCTGTTGAATGTGCTGTTGCTGAAGCTGTTGCTGCTGCAACTGCTGCTGCTGCAGCATCTGCTGCTGTTGCAGTTGGTGTTGTTGTTGCTGAAGCTGTTGCTGGTGGTGCTGCATTTGCTGTTGGTGGTGTTGGAGCTGTTGTTGATGGTGACTTGTTTGTTGTGTTTGATGTTGCTGCTGTGGGTGATGGGCGGTTGGCGGGCCCACCATCAGGCGACTCATATCCAGCCCCCCAAAGATGACCTGCCCAGGGGCAGAGTACCTGTTGGCAACTGTGTACTGGGCCGTCAACTTGTCCTGACTTTGGTCTGACCCACTGGCAGCAGCACCAGCGGGTGTGGCGGTGGGTGGATTTGACAGGACGTCCAGCTGAACATTCTGATTGGCAAGCAGTGACTGGACCAGACCAATGCTTTGGGTGGGGGACATGGCCTGGGCGGGGCTGTGGATGGGAGCGATGGGGATGTTGACAGTGCACGGTGGGTTGTCATCAGCAACACCAGAGGGACCAGTGACAGGCAGATCATCCTCGTCCTCACTGAAGACGTTGGGGCTGAAGACAGGTAGGTTGATGTAGTCCATGGAGATCTTACGCACCTCTGGCAGGTAGATGGTCATTTGTCTGGGCTGCAGATGGAGGAGGCTTGTCTTGTAGATAACTGGGAAGGAAGGAAGGATCAAGAGCGATAAAGACAGAATTAAAAGGAATGTCATTCGATTTTTCCATCAAAGACTGGAGGGTGTATAAATGTCATTAAAATTCACCTCGTAAAAAAATTGCTTTTGAATCATTACCTGCACCGAGATTTGTTGGCAAAAATGTTGCAAGCCCCACAATCTTGAACTTTGTCCCCCAAATATTGGATGTAACCTGAGCAAGGTAATTATGCTACAACAGAAGAAAGAACAAACTTATTCTTATTCTTAAGGCAATACAATTCAGCATAATAAATTCATTTTCAAAATACACAGTGGAAGCTGGTCATAAAAGACGTCTTCCCATCAAGTTGACCCAACAGGACCTTTACCTGAGTGATGTCATCTAAGGGGAACTCTCGCCGCGTGAGACTAGGTGATCCAATAGACGGTTTCCGTAAGGGCAGCCTGGGTGACCTGGAGATTTCCTGTGTAGCTCGGGACAGTTTGGGGGACTTTCTGGGATCAATGTTGATCCTGTTGGTAAAGGGACAGACTAAGTCTCTACAGAGAAGGTAGCAAACGGGAGAAAGAAAGGTTTAGGCATGCGGTGAAGCAAAAGTAAACATTACATTAGTGTAGGACATTCCACTGAATATGCTGTAATTCATGCAAAGAGTTGGTTTAAGACAGGCAAAAGAATGAAAGTGAATATTTCAGTATTAGTTGGGTTAGCTCAACAATTTACAATGATACACTAAAAGGGGCTCTTCAAATTTGATAGCGAAGTATCAATACAATACACACAATCAATACAAATGTAGAATCAATGTTAACGTATAATGAAAAATGCTAAATGATTATAATTTGCAGGATAACGCCTTTTTTTCATGCAATCAGCCCCATAGCTCTTAGAGACTAACAGGTGAAAGCTAATGCATAGCTTGATTCTCTGTGAAACATTAACCAAAAATATAACCTCTGGAGATACTGAGTGAAGGAGGAAAAAAACAACAAAAAACAAACGTGTTTTTTTATGATTCTAGTTGATGTATGCTGAATTTCACAAATGTTTGAGTGTGAACATCAGGGAGAAACAAGTATTCTAAGTTCACTTGTCACAGCTGACTATTAAACAATTTCAACTTTACCTGGCATCCCTATTTTGGGCATGTCAGCATTAAACTGTTTAATGATTTTCAAACATTGTTTTTGAGAGAATTTTGCTTGTAGGTTGGCTATTTTTGCTATTTTTAATAAAGTGGTTAACAGAAGAGAGGTAAATAAATACTGTATGTTTGATAAACAGATAAACATGGTGCAGGTTTACCTGGGCAGCTTGGGGGATTTGCTGCCTCTGGATATCTTGGGAGATTTCTTTCCCACCCAGTCATCACTCAATTCAATATCACTGGAGTCTGAGCAGTTACAGCTGTCAATCATGGTCGTTATCAGACTGTTGCCATACACCTCATCTGAAGGGAGAACACAAGATGGAGGCGGATTTTGAGTGTGTAAGTATGTATGACAGTAAAATGTGGTGATGGACTGAGGAAAGAATCCATTATAGATAAGGACACCATTTACACTCTCAATATAAGGAAGGGTGATAGATATTGAAACTTAGATGTAAGAATGTAAAAGAATTAGGGATATATCACAATACGTTTTCGTGACGATATGTATCGTTTGGCGTTTTTGGCAATAATGATAATGCAAAAACAGAAGTATTTGTTTGCATTTGCTTTTTTTCCCCCCATATATTTTCATAAGCATTTTTCCCCCCATATATTTTCATAATAAGAAAGTGCCATATATCGTATCGTATCGATATCGTGAGCCCAATATCGTGTATCGTGAAATTAGTGTATCGGCACACCCCTAAAAATAATGTTATTGTACAGTAATAAAAAAGAAAACAAACATTGTTCGTAAATTGTTCATAACCAATATCATTTTTTTCTTCTTTTGAGCACCCCATTTGAGAGACTCTGAACTAGAGCATCAGGATAGTAAACTACTGTGACGTTCAGTGGCATTATTCCCCAAATCCCTACTTTAAAACTTAAAGGGATACTTCACTTTCACATAAAATAAACATTAAAAAAATATATTTAAAATAAATGAAAGAAGTTATGGCAAAATAAAGGCCCCCCTCACACATTAGTAGGACACTCTAATGCGTGAGGGGGCCGTGATTTTTCCATTACTTTTTTCATTTATTTTTAATATATTTTTTAAATTTTTATTTTATGTGAAAGTGAAGTATCCCTTTAAAGTTTATCATTAATAATAATAGTCAATATTAATAGTCAAGCATTGAAGAGCTTCATAATCCACAAACAACCCATATCCTAAGCTTTTCTAATTTCCTAAATTTACATAAAAAAATATAACAAAAAGATAGTTTAATCTACTGTTACAAACACACATCATTCTTCTCTGGTCTGTTGCCTTGTGCTCAGCTCTCTTTGTTACATGTGTGTACAATAGCTAAACCCTGAGGTGCCACCTGGTGTTGGGTGGACCACACCCTTAAACCTGAAATTTGACCACTGCCCTGGATTACTGTGACGGGAACCAACACAAACACTGATGTTATCTCTATATTTCCACAGACAAATAGGTTTGTCCCCTCTGGCCACTGAAACATTTAAATGAAATGCTCCTAAACTGGGCAGAGGCCTAGGCTTACAATACACTATCCCAACACGGTTTAGTTGGTAGCAGAGCCACCCAAGAGATTTAAATAACAGTTATGTACAATTATGTTCAACAGATTTCCAGCTACATCAACAACCTGCAGGGGGCACAATTCACCCTTGAAACCAAATGTGTAATGATAAATCTCAGATTTCCAGCTACATCAACAACCTGCAGGGGGCACAATTCACCCTTGAAACCAAATGTGTAATGATAAATCTCAGGGAGGTATAGGGTAATGTGCAGCACTTTCCTCATTCTACTACAAGTAGACCTATTTGATCCATACTACTGTTTAGGAGTAACTTTTCTCCTCTGTTTCTCATTCATATGGATTCTGTGAACCACTGCTACTCTACTCTGGGGTCAAGCTAATTTATTTGATGGGCATTAAAGTGTGAATGGGCTGCATACATTTCATGGCTGGCTTCATTTATCACTGTGTGGGGAGGGAGTGGGTTGATTTATGAGGAACCCAGGGGCCATCAGAGCCCCCATTAAGCAGATTTTAATTAACATGGACCGGTCTGCCCTATGTGACTAAAACACACTCACTCTCTCAATGCCAGCACAAGAAACCCCAAACTCAGACAGCTGGAAAAGTACTGGAGCAGACAATTATGTCTGGGGTGAATACATTCAACTACTTGAATGTTAGGGAAATAGACAATCTGTGGAACAAAAATAATATATCATGTTGATTACTATGATTACATGTTTTATCCCTTCAAGGACACTCAGCCAAAATGAAAGTCAGCCAAACAGGGGGAGTAACAGCTCATAATGAGGGCACCAGAAAACACTGAGGATGTCAGTGGGCAGGGAGATTCTCATGTATTTTATCCCATTCAATGCGGAAACGCATCTACAAATGTCAAAAATTTTGATTTAAAAAAATAGCAGATCTACAAGCTCTTATGAGCTTGTATATCTGCTATTTTTGTATAGACAAAGTATAAAATAATGGCTATAGATAAAATCTAAAATGACTCAGATGCGTTCCCGGATTGAATGGGTTAATGTTTGTAGAGTCATTAAATCTAGACTGTATAACATTGTTCTACTAAATGGGCAAGGCAAGTAACATATTAGACACCTTAGACAAATACTACATTTACATCCACGATTCCTTTTCGTTACATGCTTGTCAATCATATTCCATGACATAACAGCAATTCGAACATACATAAAATGTAAGATTTCTCATTGAATTGCAGATGTCAATGACCTTATTGTTATTTTACTATCCATAACGCTCAGGGGACCTTATGGTGGACAATCAGGGAACTTGTTAAAGGGATTGTAGGCGATTCAGAGATAAACAAAGAAAAAAAAAATTCGTTTCCCCGACCACCAGGGGGTGACGCAGGGAGGAGTTCCATAGAGTTAAGGGGACTTTAAACGGGCCATGCCGAATATAGGTTACTTTATTCGGATACAATTCGCGGAACTGCCCGCCCCTGCCGGTTCTCTGAATTTTTTATTTTAAATAGGCTCTTTCATGACAAATTGACCACATATATGAAGTTAAACAACTAAATTCTATCCAAACGCTATCTGAAAAGTAAATTATGTGCCTCAAAAACGAAGTTTGAGAGCGTTTTCAAACCGAAAGTAAAAAGTTCACACGGACACGGACGCGCACGGATGCGCACATGCGTGCGTTAATTTACGGCCCGACACCAACATAAACAGTAGGGAAATAAGGATTTCAGAAAGAGGACTGTGTTTCAATGCAGGAAAACACCCCAGCATCATTATATAGTGGCTGATAGAGGGGAAAAAATGCAAAATATATATATATAGACATTTTTCAAATTTAGGCTTAATGTTGCCAACAATCCCTTTAACCATTTGCTAAATAAAAAAACACAAACTTTTTGACTCGACTGCATTACAATAATTCCATATCTCCTTAATAGTACAGGAACATAACTGCTAATAATGCTGTTAGTATGTGACAATAAACTCCCTTAAAACTACCCTAACACCAATCTAACCCTAGCCTCGTTCCCAGCCTTACTCATCTGCGAAGAGAAAAGCCTGGTCACGACCTAATACAGAATGTCTATAGGGGCAGGACTTCCATCGTATGTATTTTCCCCGGAAACTATCTTTTTTGCGTTATCTCCTTGGGCAGTACTTCCGTTTAGACACTCAACCAGCTAGGACTTGCCCAGCGTGATCTATTCTAACCCTAAGCTCAGATCAGAGGCTTTCTTTCTCTGAAAAAAAAAAGCCTGGGGAATGTAGAAGTGAAAAGTGGATAGAAGGGGGTGGGCCGCTGAAAGTATGGGCAGGAGCACGCTAGTTAGATCAAAGTCTCACCTGCTTTCCCATCGGTCTTGGGGTCCATGATGACAAACTCAGGCCGCAGTTTGCTGATTCGTCGGCCCTTGAGAATAGGCACCAGACCACCGAGGTACTCCAGGTAGAGGGTGTAACAGGGCCCCCCCACCTCGGGGTTGTCCTCAGTGCGCTTCATGGTGCAGTGCAGACGCTCATTGCCAGCGGTCGGGTAGCTGACAAAGTCACGCATGTTGTTGGGGTCTGGGATGGGGGGCTAGGGGACAGTGCATAACAGGAGAAAAACCTCAATGCTATGATCATAGTATTTAGATTGCTTTCCTACAAGAGACTTGTGCATGAATGGATCTATATGTGTGCTACAATGAAACCTCATCCACAACTCATGTACAGAAAACCAACTTAGGTGAAAACGCGTTCACGCATCAGTTGGCCCAAGCACGCAAGTAGAGTAAGCTTAACCACCGATATATTTTGCTGTACAACGAACAGCGGATTGCCAATCTACCAGCTCGCAACGTGTCGCAATGAGACATGTTGCGAGCTTGTAGATCATAAATGTGTGATATATATGTGAATAATACGATTTCTTATAATGACATGCCTAATATAGGGACGCCAGGTTTTTAAGTGACTTAAAAATGATCTGGTCGTCGTATTTCCTTTGAAGTGTACTCTAGGCCAATGGTTTTCAAATTTTACACCAAAAGTAAAAATCTGAAGGCACACATAATTCATTGCGAAAATAGCAGATCTACAAGCTCACAACGCATCAAATCGTGATCCACTGTTAGCTTGCAGATCAACTATTTTCACTATTTATTTGTAAAGATTTTTTTTTATATATTGAAATAATCATGTGTGGTTGTCATAAAAGTCTCAAGGTATACCTGGACTTGTCTCATGGCACAACAGTGTGCCTTGGCACGCCGTTTTGAAACCACTGCAAGCTCATATGTATGGAGTCAATGAACTCGAGCTCTGTGGTTTGGCTTGTATGATGTCACTCGCCTACAGTACTCTGGAACTTTGTAAAGCCAATATTGGAAAACGTGAGGCGAACTCGCAGCCATAAATTTCATTCACGACTCGCATTACAAAGAAATTATGTTGAAAAAAATACAAATCTTTAATCAGTTTTATGCCCCTAGTGTTGGCTAAGATGGTCTCTATGGAGCACTGATGCATCTATGCCATGAGCTCATCGGAACTCCAACCCATGTTATGTTACCTTGGTGGTGGGGACAAAGGCAGCAGTGACGTAGGAACAGAGGCGGGAGGGCATGGTGAGCTTGGCCACATCTTTTTCTTCCTTCAGTGCCGTGGCAATGCCCTGCTGGCACAGCAGCTGCAGGCTGGCCACGCGGTGCTCCACCCGCACCACGTAGAGTGCCGGGCCACACGCCAAGAACAGGCGAGAGTCCCGGTGACCCCAGCACAGCGTAGTGATAGGACGCTGCAGGGACAGGAGGGAGGGAAGCCATGACAATGATACTCAGGACTTTTTTTTTTATTCACAATCTCCACATATGAAAAGGTTTTCCCCAGGTATAAAAGGGGTTATCACAGTCTACAGTAAAGATCAAGATCTTTATTGCCATGCCAAAACCAGAAACATTTCTTGGTACTTCTCAACATATCTGGTCTGAAGTACTAACATACTGTACATACAGAAACAGTGTAGTAGCCCAATAAAATGTCTAAAAACAAAAGCAAATACATAGAATAATTGCTTTGCATGTTCTCCCCCTGTCTCCTAGGGTAGGTACCCTCACAAAAACATGCAGTAATCCTGGTCACTATACTGCCTGATGGAGGGGAAGGGAACTGGTTGGAATAACGTGTTCCTTCCACGCGCTACGTCCAACCAGGGAAACTCCCCCCTGTCAGGTGACAAGAAGGTCAGTTGGCTCTCATGCATTGAAGGAGGCATGAGCTCGGCCCTGGGCTCCCTAGGTTGGCAGAGGGAAGGTAGTGCCCAGGATTACATAGACAATTGGCACTGGGTGTTAAAAATAGGGTTACAAAATCGTGGGATAAAAAAAAAAAGAAAAAAAGAAAAAAAGGGAATAATTGCTTCAAAAATCTTTTTTAACAAGAGAAAAATATATAAAATGCTTTAGAAATCAGCAGCATCAGAAGACCAGAATGGGCAACTTATTAATTCTGATTATGGGGAAGGTAATTGTTTGGTTTTAATGGCTTTGATGGCAGGTAACTGAGCAGACGCTTGGCAGGTTGTTACCCAGACCTGAGTCAGATAGCATTTGTAAACAACTGCTTTGATTTAGCCTTCTTGGACTACCACATGGGAGAGGGTATGCTACATATAACCACTTGGAATGACCTACAGCTTAAATTAAAGATCTGCTCTGCCATAACATACGGTCAATTTAAATCTTTGATTGCAGACCTACCCACAAGTGTCTGCAACTGCTTTTAAATTTGTGTTGTATCACGATAGGGGAAATTCTGTTTGTTTTGTTTTGTTTTATCATTTATATAAATATTGATGTGAAAATTAAACTGCACTGTGATGTATCTCGACGACACTGCAAATGAGGGCAATGAGGGCAACCTCAATGTCCTCAATGTCCCTGTCAAGGTTTGAAATGAAATATATTACTCAAGATAAATAAGTTTTTTTAATCTAATATACAAAAGACTTATCTGACACCTCATACATGTACTCTGACTGGGCTAAAAGAGATGAAGGCTAGGTTCTTTTGTATAGCTGATCACCTGTGCCGGTGTGTCCAGTGTATATATGTGTTCTCCGCGGACGTTGTAGAACTTGACGATGGCGTTCCTGGTTGGGGGAGGACAGGAGGGGTCTTGGGGGAGGAAGGTCCTCTCCATCCCTGCCACTGCCAACAGGTCCCCCTGAGAGCACCACTGGACCACCACATCTAAAAGCAGCAGGATGTCAAAACAGACACATTAAATTAAGTCGTGTATTAAGTTGTGTATGCAAGACCGACAAACATAGACAAGTAAAGGCACACATGTCTGCGAACATGCATGAATGCACAATTGCAAATGTGCCCGCACGGAGGTGCACAGGTGTGTCCACACACTTACCTTTAAGACATGTGCGTATGAGGGTGGGCGAGAGGTCATCGTAGTTGTTCATCAGGCTGATGTCTCCAGAGGTGAAGCTTACAGTCAGCAGTGGTTTCAGGCTGTGCACTGTGAGGAGACATGGAGAGGTCAGGCCACCATGGAAGAGGAAGTCAGACAGCAGCACAACACAAGTCAGTACAAATCACTTTATACCACTTGGTTGGTTTGAACATGCAACCATGTACAGTACAGTACATATACATTTGGATGGCAAAAGACATTTAACAAGAAAAGACAAGACCGATAAAACAACAAGTTTACCAAAAACAAAAATGTGTGCAAAATTAGGAGTGCCCTACATTCAGATAAACAGATGGAGGATTGAGATCAACAAATAAACTGGGCTTTCTGCACTAAGAGGCTACTTTCAGCAGCTACAATCTTTTTTCTTCTTTTTTCCCCCCAAAAATTTAGAGTAGCCAATAGTTTTTTACCCCATTTTTCTCCCCAATTAAGTCGTTAAGCCAATTAATTCCTCCCCACACACATTGCTGTGTTGTCACTTCTGTTGTATCCTACTGACTCACCCTGCCAGTGAGGAGCCCCCACCGGGAGGACGTAGGGCCTTTGTCCTACTCCTCCCTCCCAACACTCCCTGCTAACAGGTGCCGCCCCAGCCTCGTAGGAGTACATGCAGTGCAGCTGGCTTCCCTCCCCCGAACACGGGCCAATTGTGTTCACATAGACGCCCCGACAAAGCCGGATGCACCACGGTGGATTCGAACCCACAACCTCCGTGGTGGTGGGCAGGGACTTTACCACTGCGCCACCCGAGCGTCACAACTACAATTTAGTTTGAATTGGAATTTTGCTGAGCACACATGGTCTTTTTCCAACAACGTCATATTCATGTAGTTACGAGACATTGGAAAACCTGATACACCCGCACTTACAGTAGTGTATATTGCCAGCCACTGAGCATTAGTCTGCCCCAACGCTCCTGATTTCGTGTATAGAGGGGCGGGTGTATAGAGCCGGCGAGAGATTGCGGCTGATCCCATTGGTTCACCGATCTGTCCGTCAACCCCCGCCCCGTTAACACAACATTACGAGCGACGCCCACTGCACTCTGGTTGGTTGGGAAATGAAACACTTCCTCATACCCAGTACAGGCTATGGTTGGGCCAGGCTTTTATTCTTTAGCAAAACTAAGCAATAAAAGCCTGGAGATCGAGGCTACTGAGCATTGTCATTGAAGCAACTGGAGCCAATATTTCTAACCTTCAGGCTACACAGTAAAATCCTGAGTGTTAACACTCATATGCCGCCAATCGCGCATTAATGCGATCTAATAAATAGCGTGCTTGTCCGCCAAGATCGCATTAATGCGATCTAGTGATTAATTGGGGTTTATATCTCTGATCGCGCTATTCTGCTTATTTTTCATTCTAGGTTTCGAGTTCCACTTACTTCACCCACACTGGGATCCGGTTTCATGACTCGGGTTCCGTTTCCGGTTTTACATTTTTTTCCCCAGTCATTTTCGGCCAGAATAGGGAAAAACACGTTTTTTTACACGGTATAAAAAACTAACGGAGAGGTCCACTTCTATAATCTATGGTCTGGGTGACGAACAGTCATCGCCGTCGTGTATCACATCGTACTTTTGGCCGATCGGAGAATCTGAGAACACGTCACATCCGGTTTGACGTATTTGACTGTTTGACTCTGTGTGGGGGGGGCGAGCGAGTCAGCGAGCTGATCAAGGTGTCTATTTGCTGCTCTCTAGTGGCAGATTTGTCGTATGTGTTTAAAACAGCACTCAGACAATTTATTTGAATGAAAAATTACAAAATTAAAAAACACGCAAATCGCTGGCACAGGGGTGAGTACATTAGGAATAAACTCTGGCAGTCAATATTAATGTAAGGCTGAGAGTGTAAAAATGAGTTAATTAACACTCTGGATTTTACTCGTGTACTGCTGGCCCACACTGAAAGCAGGTTTCAACAGAACTAATAAGTTGCGATAAGTTACACCAATTAATGTTTTGCTCCTTCTTTTAGATGTCCTCTGTACTGGCCTCTTTCAAATAAACAAATACAATAAGTCAGTGAACATTTGACCATCGAATACACTGAGAGATCCTTTCGAAAACCAGAGAATGTGCTGGGCACTAGTGCTCTTTTACAGCGACACCTTGGACAAACACACACACACACACACACACACACACACACACACACACAGTTGGTCACTGCACAGCTCCACCGGAGCAGTTGGTTCAGTGCCTTGCTCAAGGCACTGAACCCCTCAGCTGAGTTGAGGGAGGGGTGAGTGGTGGCCACTCACGTCCCCACCCAGAATGTTTCTGCTGCTGCAGGGAATCAAACCCGAGACTCTTTCGGTTACAAATGCGCTCCTCTAACCTTTAGGCCACCAATGCCCCCAAACGCATAAGTATAATTAATAGTTCTTATGATGTACCTCAAAGAGAGCTGTGCCTAAACATATTCCTCCTCAATACTGGTGGCATTACATCGCTAGCGTCTTTGCACACTACGTCAGAGGACCAGGTGATCAATATGCATTTTCAAAGTGGGCCATAAAAATAGATTGGACGTGAGGGAGACGGTGCCTTTGTATGCCTGTGTGTCTGTGTGTATACTATAGCGGTAGTAGGCGGTGTTATGAGGGGCCAGTTCTATATCTGTAGAAAATAATCTAAGTAATTCATTCTCAGAAGGAATCTACTGCATTTTAATCAAAATAATACATTTGCCCCGACACATAGTCACACAAGTGCTTTTCCTCGTTGTATTTCATTCTATCATAAGTGTTATTAAAAGGCGGAGTGCTATAAATAACACACCTTACTGCAACCACCTACACTTTGGTCATATCGTCAACCTTGCATCTGTCCTTTCAAATTGTCCTGCAAGTGACCCAATTACCACAAACCTCTTTACTTTTTCTCCTTTAGATTTCCTGTCACTGATTTAGTGTTCTGTTAAATTCTTCTGCTTTGCATTGTAAAATACTCTTAGCTAGGATGCATATACTAGTATGATGCGGTGTGCACTGCAGTGATAATGGGTCATCATCATATATCATGACCCACTGCTTTGGCAGGTGGAGGAATAAGAAGGGTTGGTGTCTCAGGCAGGCTGTCGTCTAGAGAGACCATTTCTATCGGGGCCAATCAATTAGTATTGGCTGCTTTAATTAGTGAATTAGAGTATAATCAGCGGTCCAGCTATGGCAAGCACTTTTCGGCTTTACAATTCGATGCGCTATAAAAAAAAACAGTACAAGCGAGTAGTTAAGCTGAGGGGGGAGTAGGTAGAAAAGACAAAGGAAACCGATAAGCAAACAAAGTTGTTCCATGAGCTGCTGCACATGATAGACGCAACATGCGTCGGTCTATCAGCGGAGTGGTTGCAGTGCAGTCCCATCATATCACAACGTCCTTCCAGATAGGCATGACACAACAGCCTCACTACTGCTCTCTCTTATTATTAGTTCTTTATACTATTTCACACTTTGCTGAATGCTGACAGTGGAGATCGCCAAGGTAGTAAAGAAGTGCAAAGGACAAAAATACCAAATAGATTAACTGTCACATGGGTCCTCCATGTTTGGTTTGAAGCAGGAAACACGCCTTTGTCATGCTAGAATATTCTCCTATTTTGTTCTGCTTAGCCACTCTACATGAATGTGGCCCTGTGGGCAAGTCAAGACCAAGGAAGAGGCAGAGAACCCTGTTAGCAAAACAGGTCTGGTAATAATATGTTGTTAATGTTAACACTTTTGACAAGGGCATGCCTTCTAATGTACTGTAAAGTGACACTTTTAAAGGCCTAGGCATTCAGATTCACCAGCCTTGACCTTGCGTTCCATATCAATCCTAGGGGGCAGGGTTGAAGAAACCTGTATGTACCAGGCTGAGAATTGAGAAATTGACTATTCCCAATGAGGATTATGTATTGTGCTGTTACAGTACAGGTCACATTGCGGTGCTGTCTGGGGACTTCTCTAAGAGCTGTGAGCTTTCCAATAATAGCACACTGTCCACCTGGGCCAATGTAAAACATTGTTTTTAATTTAACACAATTTCCATTCTGTGTCCACAGTCCACACACACACACCTCTGATCGTCACTTGAGGGTCAGTGAGTGACGCACATCAGGGTTCTGGTGACGCATACTTTACACTGTGACAGCTGCTGTTGTTACAACACCGCCTGCCGTCCGCCATTGTCCCAAGCACCCAAGTCAGCAATTAGGACTTCCTGTAGCAAAGTCAGCCCAATGTCACAGTGACACACACACACGCACACGCCACGGTCATCCTGGTGTCCTCTCTGCCGTTGCACTCCTCCTTTCCCTCCATCGCTCTCCATCTTGACTGCCCCTCCTGCCCTATAGCCTATCTTCCACACACTTGGTCACAGTGGTTTGTTTTAATGCCCCTCGGAGACACTCGGCTCCTCTCCCTAACTGCCGCAGAAGTGGAGTGCTGGTCACTGGTCACCTTCCTATTTTCTGGTCTTAACCAGCTGGTTTGCTCTGGATATATGGCTTGCTAGCCTGATTGATTGATGTTTTTACTGACAGAAATGCGGATACATGAACGGTGACATCACATTCACACACGTGTTCACTCAGCGACGGCGGAGGAAACCATGCAAGGCACCAACCTACTCATCGGGGGCAGTTTGGGGTTCAGCGTCTTGCTCAAGAACAGCCGTGAATCGAAGTGGGAACCTTCCGATTCCCAATCGGTCGCTCTACCTCCTGAGCCACTGCCGCCCCGTGCAGGTGCAAACAAAATGACATTGAACAAGTGGCCCAGACAATATATCCAGAGCATCTATCAAAGTGGATATTTCTACCTATACATTTTACTTTGAATGACCTTTGAGATAACCTTTAGTGCCATGCTCTTTCCAGATAGTTTATTGTCTAATAAGCAGCCTAAGTAAGTAACTTCTTTCTTGGCTATAACTTCAAAGTCACCTGCTACCACTCTGAACCCAGGGGACTTATTTAGCATTGCATTACACCCTGTCTGGAGCCCTCATTCAATGCCATTTTGATTGTGCTTGCACCTCTTGGTTCTCAAACATCTCAATGTTACTCAAAACTAAGCTTCAGACATCGAAAAACAAACTGATAACTTTAAGACTACTTCTCGACCTTAAGCCCATGACCCATCTAAATCCAACACACTTTGCTAGTTTGGGATGGCTCAGGGTAGGTACAGTGCCCTCAATACCCTCATACCTGTCTAACTACTTCTCCAAAGTGAGTGAGTGACACCAACAGCCACAACACTAGAGGGAGCAAGTAGCGACCATGATCTGGTACTAACAAAATTTAGAATAAACATGGGAAAATTCTCATTCTACAACCAAAATGTGGAATTCCCTGACACCATCAATTAATTCACTGGTTTCTATCAAAACTGTCCTGAAAAAAATCAGGAGAAGGGGAGGTAAATTCCCATCAACAGGTGTCATTCACGCTGTCGTTTTTCCCTTTTCTCCAGTTTGTACATAGTGTTTGTATTTGTTGATGACATGTATTATAGTGTAACTGTAAACTTGTATTTTTATGCTATGTTGATTAATTGAATACATAGGAGTTCTGCACCAAGTAATCTTTCTACCCCTAATTTATCATGACAAGAGACTAGAAGAGCTGAATCATGAATGAAATCATCAGTGAAAACTAGCAGGTTACGTAAGACCACAGGCTGACTTCATGTCAGTTTAAACCACAAAAGAAACAGACTCAAATGATTCAATCGTTTACAGGGTTAGGGGTCAGTGTATTGGCAACATTACAGCATTTCCGCAGCCGTTGACCACCTGGCATCACCTATCAATTGTGACTCATCCTTCAGCAGGGCAAAACAAGACAAGCAAAGATCATGCATATTTATATCAGCACGGTCCCATCCAACTAATGTTAACAGAAGAACAGGGCCTACAGTACGTCAACTTGCACATCTGCCCTCCTACATCTATGTCACTGTTTCCCAAACAGTGGGTCGGGACCCATGTCTGGATCACGGACCAATTTCTATGGGTCGTGAGTAAATATCCCTTTATTTTGTGTTTCCTAAATCTTGTTATTAATTATTATTATTCCAAAAGATTTTCAAAACAAAATCTGTATGTTGTTGAAAACAAGATTTTTCTAAAATAATTTCATAATAATCAAATTAATTCCCTAAATTGAAGTGAAAATGGCAGATCTGCAAGCTTGTATCTGCTATTTTCACTAGTTTGGGTCCCGGGCAAACGTCTAATTTCTCTTTTGGGTCTCTTTTGGGACCTAAAACGTTTGGGAAACACTGGTCTACCGTAAGTTATGTGACAACACCAAGGAGACTAATTATATCATCTTGCGTTCCTGTGCAGTCTCTTCTGAGTCAAAAATCGTACCCTTCACCAGCACTGAGTTGAGGGAGCAAGAGAAGGTGGTGACGGAGCAGTGAACGACAGGACGAGGAGATCATGCAACCGAGGGAGGAGCAGGAAGCAAGACAGATGGTTTCACATCTGCCTTCATCCGTGCTGAACCACCGTGGGATGTAACAGCTGGTCAACTCTGCCCCGGTGTATAGCTCCCAATAGACACAATGCCTTACCAGCTAAACCCATTACAGATGACCCCTGCAGCTTTATGGCTGCTTAAGGTACCACACCGTGGTACCGTTTATGTGTCCTATTGCATATCCGATACAGTATGGAGACGTTATGTTGACAGATCTCACTGAACATAATGGTGTAAAATAGTTTAAAAGGGTACAGATTAAAAAGGGCAAGGCTGCTTTCCCTTGCCTGTTGGAGAGGATGAGGAGAGGCAGTGCAATAGACACGCAATAGATCGAAACAACGTCAACGCCATTACTGTATATTTGCTGCTCGTCACCAGGTGTTAAATAAACTGTGGTTTGTAATTACTATGGCAGGTTGATAGAATGTCTTGTCCTTACAGACAGTGGTAGAAAATTACACGGTGCAACATATTGGATAGTTCCTAATGATTTGACTCTGGTGTAAGCTAAGGCTGTCCCCAACTATGAATTTCTAGCCATTACATTACACACTGATACAACAATTTGCAGCAGCTTGTTGCACATATCTAAAGACCTGAACCTTCTCAGAAAGAACAGCCTGCTCTGGCTCTTGCTGTAGAGGGCATCTGAGATGAAAATCTAATGTTATACATTACATTTAATTAACTCATTCAGTGCCAAAAATATTTCTGGCTATATCACCCCTGTGCCAAGGCCAAAAATACATTGTAAAAAAAAAGTGCTCAGGAGCCGAGATACAGCCTTTTTCAGTAAGAAGTTAAACAAGAAGTGAATGGAGCAGCAAATCTTCAAATCATCATATCTTGGGTTCTGAACCTTTTTTTTCCATGACGTCGGTGACGTCATTGGTGCTCTGGGCTTATAAAAACGTGACGTCGGTGAGGTCAATGGCACTGAATGAGTTAAAAGCCGATTTAAAATCACAGATTAAGTACTGCTCATGGCCAACAAATACAGCTTGAAAACTTCCTCACCCCCCCCTTCCTCACCGCCCCACCCCCCCCCCCTCCCCCTCCCCAAAAAAATAATCTTTACGTTTTTTACGTCCGTGGCAGAATTGGATTTTGGACGTAAATTACGTCCTTGGCAGTGAATGAGTTAATAAAAGGTGTACAAAATATAAAATCGCGCCGCTGTGCGGCTGCAGGATATTCACAAGCCCGGGCCGCCATCCCCTCCCTCCCTCCTAACTAAAGGGACTCGCAATGCGCGTGGGACAGCGAACTCACATTTCAAATCGCATTGATTGACTGGTGATATAAACATAACTGACATACATTTTAATATCCAGACTTGACAGCAACAGGAATTAAGTGCACGATCTTGTGAGACCGTGGGACATCGTCCCAGCATTGTCAAGCTCGCAATGCGCATTGAGGATTTGCAGAAACGAGAGCTGTAGCTCATCTGCTCTAGTGGAGCAGAAATTAAAAAGTGATGACTCGACTAACACAACCGGAGCTGACAAAGAGCCCACTACTACAGCAGTCCAGTGGCAGAGCCTTCTTCTTAGAACTTAAGCAACATACCTTTGGGTGGGGAGTAGTCGTCGGAGTCTGTGTCACTCTCGCTGCTGTCCTCCACCAGGAAGCTGGGGTAGTTCCAGGACATGCTGACGATGCCGTCTGACTCGTGTAGCAGAATGTGAGCCAGCATGCGCCCGTGGCAGTCCATCACTATCACCTGTCCGTCCGCCGTACCAAACAACACCTACAGTAGAAGCACCACAGAACAACTCATCATCATGCATCATCTCATGATAAAACTACAGAGGACAGGACAGAGAGAAACAGAGATGGGGGAAAAAAGAGATTGATAGAGAAAAAAAACAGAAAGAGATTGAGAGAGGTGCTAGAAAGAAACAGACGATAGATTGAGAACATGAGTGAGTGTATGGTGTATCTGCAAAGATCCTAGCTGAAGGAAAGGGCTCCAGAAAAACATTATGGAGGCAATGAGGAACGACAGGGAAACATACAAAAACTGAAAGCTCTGTGACATCCAACCAAAGCCGACAAGACCGCAGCACGTAAGCAGAAATGCAGCCAAATAAAACCACTGTGTAGACAAGAGAGCGAGTACTGGCTGTCACTCACGACAAAGCTCCAGTGGCCATCAATGAATGAGACGGATTACTAAAAGTGGCAAATGCCAAAGAAAAACAAAAGTTCAGCCTATTAGCAAAAATAAAAATATAAGGATCTGTCTATTAGCATAACATTTTGCTGGGAAAATGCTTCCAGTGTGTGTGTGTGTGTGTGTGTGTGTGTGTGTGTGTGTGTGTGTGTGTGTGTGTGTGTGTGTGTGTGTGTGTGTGTGTGTGTGTGTGTGTGTGTGTGTGTTACCTGCTGGTCGTCAGGTGTCCAGATACCACAGGTGATCTGACTCTCCAGGTTGATCTCGGAGGACCAGTGCCTCTGCCCACTGACTGACCCCACCAGGACAAAGCCATCCCGGTAGGAGATGAGCGCCTGTGTCCCGTCATGGGACCAAGTGAAATCGCTCACCTAGGAAGGTAAAACATTCATAACGGGTCAGCTAATGAAGTTGGTCAGAAAGACCGCTTAGCAGTTGGGACATGGAACATAATTAACACCATAGTGACAATACCTAACGATACTGTGAACAGACGGTACTGCATGTCCTTTGTATTTGTCCTTGTCCAGAGCATAATTGGCAGACAGAGAGGACAGCAGGAACTTAATTGGAAGTAACAATGTATGCAACACTGGTTTGTGGGGTCCTTGAGGGGGCACCAGGGGGACCCCAGCTAAATTACTGATAGTTACGAACCAACCAATTCATTCCATGTGTACACTTTGAGTTAAATTAATACTGAGAATGTTACAGTGTAGATTGGGGTCACAGAGATATAGAAATGTGTATCAAACGGGGGTCTGTTGCCTTGTAATACAGTCAGGGTCCTTGAAATAAAAAGGTTGAGAATCACAGCTCTAAAATAAATGTATATCCATCACATGTGAGGTCTTTCCCAGCCTTGCTTCACGTGAAATGGGAGCACTTGTCACAAAAAAAACATCTTTTACCGGTTGCATCGTTCAAAGAGAATTCACCAAATTCACCAAATCACCAGCACTCACTTCAAGTCTATACATTTTCTGGAGGCCATAAGAGGAGGTAGTACCAGTTTCCCTGTAGACAGATGACCCCCCCTCCCCTTTTTTTTGGTATATATTTAATTTTTTATTTTTCATGATGCTTTTTTTGTACATAGTGGTATTTTTTCTCTGTTTTTTATGTTGATTTGAACTGTTTGGTTGCTACTATATATATGTCTATGAAATTAATTCAAGGACCCCAACGGAAACAAGTCCGCAAGGACTTTTTTGGTCGGACCTTTTAGACAAAAGTATTATAAATGTAACTGTGTTGTTTTACATTCTTTTGCCTAATAAAAATTTCAATCAATCAATCATTTCATTATCCGGTACAGGCAGCAACAACGCACAGACGTAATTCGAAGCGCCGAAACGTGTGCTAGCGATCTCCCTCATGTCTCTTACCTGAGCCCCACGGTCGTTGACGAGCTCCACAGACCAGCGTCCTTCATACTGGATCCACACGAAGATCCCCCCATCAGTATCACATGTAGCCAGCTTCTGGAAGGGCTCGTTCCAACGCACCAGAACCACCTGGTAAAACACACACACACACACACACACACACATACGGGAAGACAAATGAGAAACATTAAGCGGTAATTCTCAGGGTAATTCTGGGTCTCAGAGACCATTCTATGTCTCCATCACTGGTGAGCTGTCTTTGAATAAAATCAAACTGGTCCCGACCTGTTCTTAGGTCCCCCTTGCAGTCTGACTAGGGCTGGGCGATATATGGACAAAATCTAATACGATATTTTTCACCAAATACCTCAATATCGATATTGTGACGATAATATCGTATTGTGGCAATAATACATTTTTGTTTCATGAACGTTAAAAAACTGCAAAAATAGCCGATCTACAAGCGCACGTGTCATTTGATAGTATAAAATAGGGCTTAAGTGATTAAAACCAGGAAAAGACAACACAATATTACAAATACCAGACAATATCTAGTCTCTCAATAGATATATTGCCCAGCCGAACTCTGACCCTTGTACTGGTGACTTATGGACGTGGATGAGTATCTTAGTGTAAAGAAACAAATGACTAATTACATTCTGTGCAATATGGTGACTGGGTTCTCTAATGGTTAAAGAAATGGTCCACAGCTCATTCATGTTCATCAACAGCCATGCGTGCAGCCGCAAGTGCCCTTGAGCAGGACACTGAAACCCTGCCTGCTCATTCATGTAAATCGCTCTGGTTAAGAGTGTCTGCAAAATGCCTAAAATGTAAGATGTTATGCGCTCTACTACACACATTTCAGCCCCATCTAAATTTAGCTGTGGACCGGAAGAAAGTCAATCAGAAAGTGGGTTAGCCTCATTTTCAAAGTGACGCAAAAGAGGTGCTATGATATCCTGGAAGTCTTAGATAATGAGTTTCTATTGCTCCATTCCCACCCACCGTACATCCTCACGATGAACAACTCTCAATGTGTTGCACTTGCATCACACCGACAAACACACAAACTCTCAATGCTCGTTCATAACTGTAGTAGTGCAGTAGTGCAAGCGACAGCCAAACACCAATCAGTCTGATAAGGGTGGAGGGTTGCTGACTGAGAGGTTCATGACTGGCTACTTTATCCGGTAGTACCCACAAACGCTTGCCCAGAGAGAACACAAGCAAGAGATAGAGAGGCGACAGGGAGAGAGAGAGAGAGACATAAAAAAGAATCATGTTAACAAATTCATTTTGGAATCCTTCCAAGAACTCTTAACTTCAAATCTAATAGAGACTGAGAATAAGAAACAGAGGGCTGTACTAGCGTGAGATCAACATAGGGGTGAATGCACAGTGGTTTAATGATCAGACAGACCAGCAATGGAGACTATACGCGTCCCACTGTGGCAGCTGCGTCTCACAGATGTATGGGTTCCTGTACTGGCCCCACGGTTGACTAATGAAGAGATGGAATGGAACTGTGTAAGATGCACACCTTTAGACTGGAACTGGAGGCAAAGGGTGTCAGTCAATATACAGTATAAAGTAGAAAGCAGCAAAACCGAAATTGACATTTATTATTATTATAATAATTTTTCACTCGAATGTGCAACAGCGCTCGGTTTTTCTTTTCTCTGTGGCTTTGTGAAGTCCATATGCATGCTTTAAATCTCTCACACCTTTGTTGCTAGCAGCATCGCTTCCAATACCCCCACCCCCAATCCTGTGCCACCTTCCTCTGTAGCGTGACTCAGCCTGTTCCCTGAGGAATAATCCTAGTAGAAGCAGCTCCCATTTCCCTGGGAGCAGCACGTGGGTTCTGCACACTCATAGACACCCAGAACAGGCTTTTTTACCAGGGCTTACACTGACTGAGTGCACGCCCGACAGATCAGTGGTTCAGAGTTGGATTAGCCAACCCAACACACCTACTAGCCATAGACCATGGGAACAGCCATCATTAAATGTGACTTCACTTTTCTGAATGAGAGCTTCATAAGAACCCAAAGAGATAAAAGACATAACTTTGTGTCATATGTCACTTAAATCTGACCATTTGATTTGTTACAAGCTAGATGTACCATGCTGATTTTTGCTACCGCATTGCACTGTTCTGCAAAAAGGGTTAACGGTAACAGTTATGCCAGCAGCAAAGTTATGACGCCTATGTGTGTGTGACCATAGTAAATCACATAACCACCTGAGGCAATACTTGGCAGGCATACAGTACCTTTGCATTAAAGCTAGTGGATCATACAGCAGAATACTGAGGGGGAATACTGAGGCTTTAAAAAAAAAATTGGGGGTCTTTTTTTCCATGCTTTATTTAGAGAGGGATAGGGGAAAGTAGGCTGAGAGAGATGGGGTGTGACACGCAGCAAAGGTCGTCGGGAACGGGAGTCGAACCCGCGACACGCCGTCAGGCTGGCATTGCAGCCTAGGGTGCCTGGACCGTCACGCTACGGCCCAGGCCTGGTGAGTCCACCTCTGAAACCAATGTGGCAAGATGCCATTGTAGATGGCCCCAGCAACAGACAAAGTCAGAATGAGCGTCAAAAAATCAAACCAGTGTCAGAAATACACTGTAGTCAACGGGCAAATATGTATCCTTTAAATTTGAGTGGGGCAACAATATTTGTAATGAGTAATGATACAGTCAGGTACTGTAACTAACTAACTAACTAACTAACGGTCCGTATACTCAATAGTTTCAGGTGCAACTACTGGTCATTTGTTGAGTTTGTTTTGTGGAAAAGTAAATGCATAGTACAAACAATCTGGCAAGAAGATGATTCTGTGATAAATCAGCAATGCTGGGAATAGAGGATGCATCACTGTCTTGCATGTTGTTGAAAATGTTGTATGCACTCCAATTTTTGTCAGTGAATGCAATCTGTCTCTCACCAACATGGGGGCACACACACACACTATGCATGCATTCACTGAATGCAAACAACAGCTCATATGTTTAATACAGACAACCCAATACATCACCAACTCCCTGGAAACCTCGAGACACATTCTTTTGCCCCACAGGGCTCAAAAAGTGACCGGCTACAATAACATTCATCGATCTCCTGGCCCTGGGCCCTCAGTCAGAGGTGTGTGCGGTAAGGTGATCTGTGAGGTAGATTTACAGTGCTCTCACTTTTACTCCCAGTGACATAAATCCTAATGCAACTCTATAGGCCTATACAAGCCACCAGGGAGACAATGCGACTAGGTCTGCAGCACTGGTCCAGTGGTCCCCATGTTATTTTGAATGAGCTGACCATATCCACACACACCACAGAAAAGCCTGGTTATCTATCATTCAGCTGCAGCGGTCACCTGATGGCTGCAGTAAACACAGAGTAACGCTGCCTAGCTTGGGCCCATAGTTTACTGTTTTAAAAAAACTGTACATTTAACAGGTTTCGGCAACACTGTCAAAAGATAATTAATTACATTGCAGGAACCCTGTTAAAGCAAAATTTAGGCTGATTCATGGTATTATCTGACCCAATTCAACTCTACGTGTGTGTGTGTGTGTGTGTGTGTGTGTGTGTGTGTGTGTGTGTGTGTGTGTGTGTGTGTGTGTGTGTGTGTGTGTGTGTGTGTGTGTGTGTGTGTGCAATAATGCTCATTCACACACACAAACATAACATTGATGTCACCAAACAACCAACTTAGCACAGTAGTTTATGAATACTTTTGCCAAGCAAGAGTGCATGTGCCCACTCTGCCCTTCCCCGACATAATCCCTATCCCTGTGTGTGTGTGTGTGTGTGTGTGTGTGTGTGTGTGTGTGTGTGTGTGTGTGTGTGTGTGTGTGTGTGTGTGTGCGCACATGTGTGTGTAAACTGTAAATTTAGCCCAGCGTGGGGCTTAGTGTGAGCTGGTCAGTCAGCCCGTAGGGGGGACAGCTGACAGCCTAACTGTGACGCTGCGATTTAGGGGATCAGACGTCACATGGAGACAGACAGGATAAGACTGGGCAGTCACAGGACACAGAGGCCGGATGGCTAGCCAGTAAGAGACAAACAAAAACACACAAAACAGCAGGGTGGAGAAATAACTTCTGTTGTACCTGCCACAGCACCCTTCTGAATTGGGTGTCTAAATCCAGCGGATTTTCAACAGACCAGTTCCATGAGGCTGGTGGAACTGACAAAATGTGGTGTTAATATCCCACCCATCTACATACTTTAAGTTACAAGTCATTTAAATGAGGAACAAGTCAATTAAAATGAATTATTAATGGCTAGACATCTACAAAATTAGAGTGAATGACAAGCTGGAACAGGTCCGATACAAGCACGGTGCGGGCACAGATGCATGTGCGCATTCATCATTATCATCATCTCTAGCCCTTCCTGACAAATAAGAGACAGAGGCTGCAGGTTCTGAGACCAAGGCTTCTTACTAAGTGCACAGAACATTCATTGATACCTGTCTGCAACATTCGAACCTATTATCCGTCACTGTGCTCGAACGTCATGTCATCTGCGTTATTAGCATAAATAGCCTAGCTTAAATAACGGTAAACACAGACTCTTCATCAGGGTTGCATTGATGATTTGGATGGTGGTTGCACTCTATTTTAATGACGTCACTCGCACGTCGCTTACCACCTACACTACAGGTCACACAATAGACAATTGATGTGCATCTAGGCTCATTTCTATGTTAATCCTATGTTAATTCATGCTGGTGTGACAACCGACAGTCGGCAGCCTTTGTTAACTTTGTTGAGGTGGGAATTTAAGGTTGTTTTAAATCTATGCATCTGCGAGTGTGTACTCCGCCTCAAAATAGTGGTTGCACGGCGCGTTAGCCCATCCCATGACCAACGCAACCCTACTCCTCATGGTTGTGGTAACGAGTCAAAGTCGGGTCGTAAATGAACGGGCCGTTGTCAGACACAGCCAGGCCACTCAAAGTCACGTTTGTTTATCTCCCGCTTTGGGGAAGGGAAGCTGGTTGCATAACACTTTTGCATTTAGTCCCGCCTCTTCTTGGTTTTGATTTGATCGGTCTGATGAGTGGCGCTACTCTCCTAAAGTTGAACTATTTTCAACTTGAAGTGCTCAGGGCACTCCGAAAAAAAACGCTGGACGCTTGCGTCATTACATGGGTAGATCGGAGTTGACGGAGAAGTCCATGTTTCTTGACAATGGAAATAGTTGACTGATTGCCATCATTGTTAATGTTCGTCAAATCTCCGTCTTTTAATGTAGCTTGATAGCGATGCTAAGCTACCAATATACCAATATATCCTGAACATTAAACTTATACTCGCGTCATCAGTCTTCCTGCTGTGCATGTGGAGACCCTGGTTTCTATTTACTGCTCTGTGCTCTAGAGCCCACCTACTATATGAATGCACACATACACAGACCGTATCCTGTCTAAACCGGATCACTAGCAAAGTACGGGGTAATCAGCCCTGCAAGCCAGAAATAAATAACTAAATGAATAAATAACTAACCGAAAGTCCGAACCTTGTAATTGAGATCCAAATGCCAATGCCAATAGAACAACAAACATTTGAATCTTCAGATGTTCGGGGTCAGCCCTAGTTGTCAGTGCAGGCCCGTTCCCTGACTGAGAATCAGAGGGCGGCCACTGACCCAAGCAACTGCACCGAGGGGACAAAAATCAAATCAAGGGACAGCTGCATGTTTCATCAGAGTCAGCAGGAGTGTAAGGACACAGTTAGGGCATCAGCACATGGGTGCAGCCACGGCGCGCAGGTCACCACCGTTTCGTTCAAGTGACAAGACAGGTTTTTCTTCAATAATCAGTGAGTATATAGTTCAATTTTAGTTTGTAACCTTTTCTGCGAGAAGGCTACACAAATCCTTTTTTAATATCACATGTAGGCAACACAAACTAAGTTGCAGAATGTTCTGGTACTAGTCTAGGTCATAAAAGGAATAAAACTTTATTAAGGGAAGCAAGGCGATTTGGGAAAAAAACATTGAAGAAAGTGGGCCAAACTGGAAACAAAGCAGCAACTATCTCTACAGGCCAACCGCTCCCTCTCTCAGAAACTTTCCAGCAAACACAGATACACCTGCACCTGGGGGAGGACATGTTTGTGCACGTTATGCAACACGTCCTCTTCAGGGATGGATTAGCATGCTACGGTGCTAATGCTGTAACCGCTAAGCACTTCGGTCAGAGCCAATGGCATACAGCACAAGTTCACACATTCTCTCGCCTGAGACGAGCTTCTATGGTCAAGAGTTCCGAGTAGTGGAGAACAGTGACTTAAGAACACGACGAGCAGAAGGGACGAAACGGGATCAGTTGGCACGAGGAAAGCAAGGGTAGACGGTAGACAGACAGGGGGAATCAGCAGCGGTTGGAGGAGGATCGAGTATTGCCGTCAGGCAGAAACCTTGTATGTCCAAAGGAAAATTCAGGAAATGGAAAACAGAATGTGTGTTCCAATTAATCCAATGTAGTTATTATTTAGTCACAAGCTCTCGTTAATCATTTTTGTGAGCTTGTAGACAGGCTATTTTGCACGACACTCTTGTACGACGAAGTAGGGAATACATTTATGAAAGAACATAAAAAAGTATGAAAATATGGTGATACAAGGTTTCTGCTCGACAGCAACGATAGCCTTGAGCGGCGGCGGCAAGACACGGCAGCGCAACACCGACAAGCGTCTGTGAGCAGATGGTGGAAAAGTTGAGGAGGGTGATGAGAATACAGATCATGGTTGAAATCACTTGCTCAGGTTCAGGATCAGAGCTGCAACTATCGATTATTTTCCTAGCGATTATTCTATCAATTACTTTTTCAATGAATAGAGTAATAGAAGTGTTTTCTTAAATCATTTGTTTGATCTTTATATAGTATCAACAAATCAAAGTGAAAAAATGGATTAGCCTAATCGATTAGATTAACCCACTTAAGCCTTATTTAATACTTTGTTGTAGAACAGTGTCACACAAAAATAGCAAGCTCAGCTATTTCTATAATTAAAACAAAATTTCAAATTCCCGGCAAATCGATCATTTGCTTCGATTAACTGTTGCACCCCTAGTTACAATGCATCATGACTGACCAGTGACCACTGTTCCGTTCAGACTTGACTAATGAGACCAGATGGGCAGCATCACTGTAGTCACTCCAGCGCCCCACCCTCTCCACCAAACCCATTTTTAACAACGCCATAAAGGTCCCAGATCAGTGGCTGTCCCTGTGTGCCTTCTCTACTGGAGATGTACACTGATTTATTCATGGGGTTCCGCCAGGAAATGGCTTTTTAAATGCATGGAAACGTCATACGACTCATCTGGGAGTACAGGGAGGAAGGTGGGGGGTAAATAAGTGCCGACAGAGGTACTCGGAATACATACCATTAAATCTTCATTATTTCACTTCACAATAATACTGATGGAAGTACTTTCAGAGGTATGAGGTATGACAGTACGTATGTATAAAGGCAGACAAGTGTATTGTTTATCACAATAGAAGTTAAATCTTGGTCTAAGACTGTGCTAGTGCCATTTGATCTGATTATTGTGCAGATCAGTATATAGGCCACGTAAAACCAAGAGAAGGCACGTTTTAGACACCACATATTTGTATTTTATCAGCCTCTACAATCACATGGTAAAAAAGGCAATTCAGCTATTAGAAAAGTCTAGGAACGAGAGTGAGTGTGTTTGTATATAAACTAAACAAAGTCGTACACGTTAACAGTGGATATGCGTCACTGACTCAAACACACAACGCTTCCTCTCATCTCATCGCTCAGCTTTTGCAGTCTCAACACACATACTGACATTCTGCTGAGGCAGAATGCGTTTCATATTTTTAGCAGCAAAGGTAAAAAAAAAAGAAAGAAGAAATCTCCCCTTGAGATTCATTGTCACTTAGTGCTCTACTTTCTCTCACATTGTGCAACAGAGATAAAAGTCCAAATGGCCATTCAGACTACCAGCAACTAAGTGGTATTGCCACTGGTCCCATATAGAGGTAAATGTAGCCTGTAATGTATAGAATCGACATTTAAATAGCAATATCGAGCTTCACAGTGAGTTTCTGATCAGGGTGCAGTGCAGATCAGTATTTAGGCCACTTAAAACCAAGAGAAGGCACGTGTTTGGTACATCTACGTATGTACGTCTGTAATTCACGTATCTCGAGAACCGTTCAACCGACTGACTTCAAATTCGACACATGCGTACTGATATGCTCTGATGTCAAGTCCCAGATGTTTTTCTGCAGCATCATAAATAGACTACCACTGATCACTTTTCATCTTTATTTGAGCGTGACACTATTCTTTTCACACACACACACACCCTGTGAAAAAAAGGTCTGCAATTTTCATTTGTCGAAATTAGGATTTAAAAATAGTATCAAAGCATCTACGGACAATTTTCTTTCCAATTTCCCTTTTTGGTCTGTCTCTGGAAGACATATTTTTAGACCAAAAAGTCTTGCTGGCTTTCTAGATGGCTTAATGAAACTGCCAAGTGCTGTTGTAGACAAAGCCGTTGGGGGGGTTGAGGTGCGAGTGCACAACACAAGCATGTAGTGTACTTATGTCAGATCATGTAGAAGAATTATATGCACCCCTAAAAAAGAAAGAAAAAAAGGGTAAATATCGTGCTTCATTGATTATTTAGAAATACATTTTGATGTAATACTTTGAAATTGCAGTAATTACTGATTTTTTTAACAGATGGGTTCATAAATGGGTCATGTCCAAAACTATTAAAGAACATGTAATAGGTTGACTATAATGCCTCTTCATTCCATTATATAATGTGCCAAAGAAACCATTGGGTTGCATCAACATCAGCCTGTGGTAAATACATGTTGGGAGTAGGGCAGACCAGGCCTGGAATTTCATTTTAGGGGTAAGGCCACAGAAATAATTAATTGATTTGAAAGGTTAAACAGTTAAAGGGATAGTTCATCCGATAGTTCATCGATTAATCACTCCATGGAGACTTGAACTCATGGATACTTTTTAGTTTTTGTCGCATTCCTAAGACAATAATTTGATGACCGTTAGCGGTTCCGGTGGGAGACACAAAGAGTCTCCTTTCCCTTTGTGTCTCCTATCGGAACCGCTGCCTACCAGTCCGCTGGACATCAAATTATTGGCTTAGGAATGCGACAAAAACGAAAAAATATCCATGAATTCAAGTCTCCATGGGGTGACTAATCGATAGGGAAAAAAAGTAATTATTTGGGTGAACTATCCCTTTAAGGGTGATTCTATTTTAATACAAATATCAGTGAGATAAATAAAGTTACTTATTTCACAAAATAATGTATTGGTATTTACAAAGAAATTTCCAATATTTTAGTCAAAAGTTCATATATGCTCAGCCCTGGACTAATCAGAGTCAGTGGGCTTGTTTGAAGATGGGGAGTCAGGGGGAGTTCTTCAGAATCTCAACAAAAGACATCGTTATCTAAAAACTGTATTGACAGGATAGAGGCAGAGGAGACATGGTGATATCGGCTAGGGCTTTTTTTTAAGGGCATACGGCCAAACTGAGGAGGCATGGTGGCCATGGCCTCCATGAAATCCCTGCCCTGCGGAAGACACACCTGTCTTTCACCTTTAAAAAAAAAGAAAAAGAAAGAAAAATGGTTGTGGAAGAAGAAAACACCACAGATGAGGATAGGAATGGCACCTACGAACATAAATGCAGGTAAAGCTTAGTATACCTTGCACCCTTTGAAGCTACTAGCTTATAATTACCTTTCAGGGCTGTGGAAACAAACACAGGGAGGACGAACACTCATTAGGGACCTTCAACAGCGCTTGGGCAATCTTCTCATTAACTGTACAAGAGCTCATAGAGGTGTCCACAGGAACAGGAGAACAGTCGCTACAGTGTGGTCACATAACTCAGCTTCACTAAAGCTCTTCTAGTGAAGCAAAGTGACTCTTGTTCAGCCACCTGGCCGCGGACCCCAATTTGAAATATTTATGCCAGGGACCCCCATACAAGATTTGTGTTAATATTAATTTTAATATATTATTTTTTTCAATATTTTTTTCAATATATCTACAAGCTCACAATGTATGCAACGTGTTGTGAGCATGTACAACGGCTATTTTAGCTACTTTTGTATGACAAAATAGGGAATTAATCTGCAAAGAAAAAAATATGAAATATGGATATACAAGGTTTCTGCCTGAGAGCAATGATATGTTTCTATTATGCCATTTGGTGCTCATACAACCTTAGTGCATACATTTGCACCAAGGTTCCTCTGAGGGACACTAAGGGTGAAAGGTACTTTTGAGGATGGATAGGTGTCCTCAAAGGACTCGTCATGAGTGTCATCTTTGGAAACCTAACCTACAATGTGGTTATGCCCCGTTTGTTCTACAGGACCACCATCTATTCTGTATCATCCAATAAAAAAAACTTAAAAGCTTGTCTTTCCTACAAAGCCCGTATTGGCCAAAGTCCAGAAAACGCATCCATTCAGACATTCACTAATTTTAAAGTGATCCCAGGACACTCGGGTTTAGACCATCAGTTATAAAGGCATTTTTTTCCTATGCTGCTGGCAACACTGACCTTGGCAGGACTCGACTCCTACTGGATGAGCTCATGTTGCATTTTAGTGTGCTCTTTCATAATGTGAGCGAGGTTAATTTGTGTGAAAAGGACACTTGTCAAACACAATGACAATGCTGAATATGACGATACTTTAGAAGAACATGTTGAGTCAGGGGACACCTCTACATTTACTGCTGAAGGATCAGCGTTAAAGGTATAATGAGTAGGATTTGTAGGTTGCGGTTCGAAAACATGTTTTTCAGTTTGTAACAGGTTACATTCCATGTTATTCTCTCTCTGGAGTTTTTCAGGTCAAAGACCCCTTAGCTGAGAGAGAGAGATGAAGCAGGGACCCCCACTACATAATGTATAAATTTGTATTGCATATAAAAGCTTTTTTTTAATAGATTTCATAGATAGCTTAGCATAGCATAGACGTGTTTGACAGCACTATCTTCAGTGAATGTTTTTCTTTTCTAATACACATTAACATGAATCCAACACATTAATATATAAGATAATGAGCAAACAGACTTTTGTTTTTATAAACACTCAATACTTACTAAACTTGACCATTGGCTGCTGTTTTGCGCTTTACACCAATCTTAGCCAAAAATAGCAGATCTACAAGCTCACAACGCATTAACAAGTGGTTAATGTGAGTTTGTAGATCTGCTATTTTTGGCTAATGCCCCCCCCCCCAAGAATAGGGAGGCTAGGGTTCAAGCTGTTTTAATGTAAAAACATTTGGTGGCCCCCCTGTAATAACTCTGAGGACCCCCTAGGGGTCCAGGACCCCCTGTTGAAGACCCCTGCTCTGGACTATGTGGTTGACTGTGTATTGGCCTCTATACATATTAGCTGCAACGTTTATGCTGCGTTCACACTGGCAGCTCCAAAGCAATGCAGAATCTGTTGCTGTGTCTCTGTTTAAAGGGATACTTCACTTTAGGGCCGGGGACACATTTAAAAAAATATTAAAAATAAATGAAAAAAGTTATGGAAAATTCATGGCCCCCTCACGCATTAGAGTGTCCTACTAATGTGTGAGGGGGCCATGAATTTTCCATAACTTTTTTCATTTATTTTTAATATTTTTTTTAAATGTGTCCCCGGCCCGAAAGTGAAGTATCCCTTTAAGTGTTGATCAACATGCATGTTGTTGACATTCATCTCGTGTATATAAAAGGAAAATATAACGCCTGGTGTTAAAAAGAACACGGAACTGGCTTCATCATCATTTTGTGGATGTCATTATAGGCGGGAAAAAATAAAACAAAACAAAAAATCTTCAAAAATAGCAAATCTATAAGCTCATAACGCTTCGCATTGCAGCCTGCAGATCGCCTGTTTTCAAAACAATATCAGGGCTTAAGTGGTTACGGGTGGTCTAAAGGTTTTCAAGAGCAAATTCACACCAGTGCACCAGTACCAGCTAGTATTCACATCAACACGACGGAACGCACCTCAATACCACAAGGGACCTCGCCTCCCCTTTTCTACGCAAACCTCCTTTCTACAGCCACAGCCACCCCACCAATTCCCAAGCCGATTGGGTTTCTTGGGTCATCAGAACTGGGATATCGATGTGAGTGAGCTGATATGTCATAACCTGACAGAATTCATTAGGCGGTGTAATTTCCAGACTGTCAGGGACACCGAATTATGCACAGGGCGGACAAATGATGGATTTCACATTTCCCAAAGCGCTTATTTATTGCTTTATATCAAATATAGAGTGGGGAGTGGAAAAGACATCATCAATTTCAGTACTGAAGTTAGTGTAAGGGAGGCGGATATAGGGGAGAATTCTCAGCCAAGTAAAAGTGAGAATAAGAAAAGAAAAAAAAAGCTACAAAAATAGGCCACATTATCATGCTAAACAACATGGCGCAACCAAACATAGAAGTTGAAGACAGATCCGAGCCAAAGCTAGTTATATAATTGTGGTTATTGCCAATGACCACAAACACACACAGTGTGTGTGTGTGTGTGTGTGTGTGTGTGTGTGTGTGTGTGTGTGTGTGTGTGTGTGTGTGTGTGTGTGTGTATAGTATATATATATATTCACTACAAACAAATAATGTCACCACCGTCAATATGTCATTATCTATTCCCCTGATACTGAGCAAATTTACTATGGGAATCTAAAAAAATATTTAACACGTATAAAATACAAATAAAATAATAATCACTTACAGCACCCTTAAGAATTTAATTCACATGAGCTTAAAGGGATGGGCAAACCTTTTCCAACAAAAAGGGTACATAACTACATATATACTGGGGGGTAAGCTGGGTCTGTTCTACCCTACAGCACTATGAACAAAACAACAGGCATATCAGCATTTGGAGCCTATTCAAGTGGGCACAGTCCCACAACATATCTGCTGTGCTTCACTCCCTCTCTGCGGGGTTCCATCCACTCTCCAGTCAGCTGCCTTATGGAATGCTGACACAGCACCTTGGTCCATCTGACCCACAGTAATACATCCACTCACAGTAAAAACACAGGGGCTGTGTGTGTGAGCCTTGCTTATGGCCAGCACTGAATCCGCATAGCCTACATACTGTATGATAGCACAGTGGTTCTCAAACCTTTTAATTTCAAGGACCCCATAACTCTGAGAGTGTACAAATGGAACCAAATGGACCTGTAAGGATCCATTTGTTACCATTTGAACCCTGATGGTCCCTGGACCCCACTTTGAGAACCACCGTGACAGTGAACAGGCCTAAACATTACTCAGCAGATCTTTACAATCATAACATGATCTTGGAAGCACAGTAAACTTTGACAGCATCACAATGTCGTGTAACCTATAGGCTGCTACACAAAGCAAAGTATTTTAATTAAAGTAATTTACACTATATATTCATTCCGTTTCTGTCCTGTTGAGTCTACAGAAATAGGTCGTCTATCTATCTCTGACTTTTCCTTCCAAAAGAACCTTTGCTTACCTCACTGTTGTGTCCTCTGAGGTTAAAGTTGATCCTCTGCGGGGTGGTGCGGTCCCTCCTGCAGTGGCTGGATGTGAACGTAACCCCGACCACTCCTCTCCCATTCCCGGTGGCCAGCCAGCCCTCCTCGTAGTATCGCTTCCTGCACACAGGCCTGTCACAGTCACTATATAATCGCCTAATCGCAATTATTTGAGATAATCAACAAAAAAAATGCATAATCGTCTCCATGTTGGAAAATGTTTGTTCACTTAATGCATTTTCAAACATTTTCAAAAGAATAGCGATGTGACGCATTGTGAGCTTGACGCGACTATTTCCACTATTTGTAAACATGTTTTAAACTAAGAATAAAGTTATTAAATATGACAATCATTTCTTTGTATAGTTCAGTAATGTGTAATATATAGCCTCAGCCTGTGCGACGACATTCGTTTATGGAGCCTAAACACCAAGCAAATGTCCTTTTTAGGAATATGTCCCAATGTTCAATACCAAAAACACTATTAAGTTAGTTGATCTCAATTATTTGAGTGACAATTAAATCGTCAAGTAAAATCACCGCGGCAGCCCTACCTGCACACCGGCTTCTCCTTCTGGCTCTTGGGCACGCGGCCCTTCCACGACAGGCAGAGGATGTTGGAGTCACTGCAGAGGACCGGTCCATGTTCCACCGCCGCGAACATCCTCCCTGCCGCCTGGAAGTGTCGGCCTGTCACAATTATTACATAATCGCCTAATCACAATTATTTGAGATTATTGCAATTATTTGGGATAATATTCAAAATAGTTTCCACAACTTTTTTCTCTCTAATATTTTCCAAAAATAACAGGAATAGCAGATCTACAAGTTCGCAATGTGATTGATTGAATACTTTATTAGACAGAAATGCAAACAGCACGGGGTGCAGTCATACATTTGGGCTAAAAGGATGACACAAAAAAGTCCTGGGGACTTGTTTCCATTGTGTATTCAATTCATCAATGTAGCATAAAAGAATTACACCAAATTACAATATTATCAACAAATATAAAACACATGTATGTGTATGTGTATATATATATATGTGTGTGTGTGTGTGTGTGTGTGTGTGTGTGTGTGTGTGTGTGTGTGTGTGTGTGTGTGTGTGTGTGTGTGTGTGTGTGTGTGTGTGTGTGTGTGCAGAGTAGAAAGGAGGGTGTAGGCACGTTATGAGCTTGTAGATCTAATATTTCCACAAAAAAAATATATGAAGAAAGTATTTTTTTTGTATTTTCAAGTTATTTGTCATATCTGCCCTGTGCAATTATTGTTTGCAAAGCCTAAAAATCCTAACAGAATTTGTATTTGTATTCATAATGTTCCCAATATTCAATGCCAAAAACGCAATTAACAACTTAAACCCCAGTAACAGTATTGTGGGGAAAGCTTTCGCTGAAAATAGCAGATCGACAAGCTCACTATTTCACCCGAAAAATACACAAGTATTGATCCCTGAGGGACTCCGGTTAGCCTAGCCATATGGGGTTGTGGTTAAATCGTTAATTGTAATTATTTGTATGACAATTAGTCGTCAAGTAAAATGTCATGAGTACCTGAGAGAAGAGCGCCACTCTTTCTCCGACCAGGACCACAACTCTCCTTTATGAGCGCTTCTCCTCCCTGGCGGAGATGATGACCACACAGCGGCAACGGTGCATAGTAGCTCTAGACTTCAGATTGTCCCCTCGGACTGTCCGATTTACATAGACTTGTTTATCGATGCCGATCTAAAAAAAAAAGATATGCTCACGAAGCAACACAAAGTGATGCTTGCTTATAAGATTACTGGACCGCGAGTTAAAGATAATAATAATAATAACAATGTAGTCCACATTGCATAAAAAGGTGGGGGGGAAGGCACGCGTTCAAGTCATTGTGATGAGCTGCCGCCGTGATGATCAATGACAAGGCAACACATTACAGTAGAAGATAAACAGTCAGATCACCGAAGCACTTTGTCTCCGTGGTGCACCGTTACAGCCATGGAACAAAAACAAAGAGATCAAACCGAGTCTCATACACGTCGGAAAAAAACACTATAGACAAAAAATATCCGTGTCCACTTTTTAGATGTGTAAAGCAGCCACTGTAAGTCCGAAAACTCCCCAATGCTTCGAATTAAGTTGCGTATGATCCATTTGTTCCTGTAATGTGATTTTCTCCAGAGCAGAGCTGCCTGTGTGAGGAGGAGCAGGGACTCCTCGTCAGCTGTCAACCCACAGCAGCGCCGCTTCGCCCGGCAGCGTCATTACGTCAACCTGCTGGACGTCGGATGGGATCCCATGGAGGACTGATGATGGAGTCAATAACACACAACAAAACATGCCCTGTGAACAACCGCTGTCAAACAAACACATTATGTAGAATCAGCCTTGGATCAAGTCTATCATAGATGTATTTAATCGAGTCTCGACTTTTACTTTCGTATCTACGATAGTCTTGGCTAGCACCACCCAGTGCGTCCTGCACTTTCACGAGTAAAGCCCGTACATGTACAAAGAAAACAAATAAGGTGCTTACCCGGTTGTCCCAAAAGTTAACTCACGCTTCGGAGGCTTTGTGCACTGTATTAGTCCGTATTTTTCAACAAATAAGTGTATTAATTCCGACTGTGCCTGAACGCTATGTTTTCTCCCTCGTTTACTTCCTGTTTACATTGAGCGTAATTCCGGCTTTCACCGGGTGCGCACCGTCATTCCCATCCATTGAGGAATACAGGGAACTTCCAACATAATCCAACACAGACGGGATTAAAACACTTCTTTATTGAAACATACGGACCAATACATTGCAAAAAAGACTCCGAAGCGCGAGTTAACATTTGCGGCAACCGGGTAAGCACCTTATACATTTTATCTTTACCTGTACGGAGAAGTACGGGCTTTACTGGTGAAAGTGCAGGACGCACTGGGGGGGGGGGGTGCTACTGCTAGCCAATACTATCGTAGATACGAAAGTAAAAGTCAGACTCGATCAAATACATCTATGATAGTCTAGTAGGCTAATGTAGAATATAATGCAATTTATTGACTAAACAGCGTTGCATTGGCTGTTTAATCAAGGCTGAAGAGAGAGAGATTCCGGAGCGAGTGTCGTGAAAACGGGAGCAAGAAAGAGTGGGGGGTGGCAGAGGGGTTAAAAGGGGAGACTGAAATACATAAAGGCTACAGACAGATACAACACAAGGATGGAGATTGACAGACAAGATTAGACACAGACAGAGTCAGACAGAGGGATCAAAGACTGAAAGACAGACAGACATACATAAGTATGCAGACTGAAAGACATAGGCTACAGCCAGATACAAGGATGGAGATTGACAGACAAGATTAGAGACAGACAGAAGGATTAAAGACTGAAAGACAGACAGACATAAGGATGCAGATTGAGAGACAGACAGATGCATCGGCGAATGATCCCTAAAAGACCCGAGCAGTAAGTGTACGTCATTAGACAATAAGAGCCCTAGACACACTGGACTTATATCTCCAGCTGGTCGTAAACGTTAGTTATTATGTATCAGTGCAGTTACACGATCGCTCATAAACACAACATTTTAAATTAGATTAAGACGTCAACAGAGAAAACCTCAACATCTTTCCTAAAATAAAGACAATATAAAATACATCAGGTTATTGTTGCGCAGCGGATGGGGGGGGGCGATGCTGCTTCCACTGCCTGCAAAATGCAGTCTTCATTTAACTTACAGTTGAATCTAACACTGAGGATTTGTGTGCATTGACTATAGCCGAGGATCCAAATAAAAGCACCCATCACAACCATCATTGGCTACCTCTTATAGCCAAATAGCCGGGGGAGGAGGGTTAGACAACAACAACAACAACAAACAGTACAATCCTCAGTGTTTAGTTCATCCATCTGTATGGAACCAAATGGATTGTGGTTCCATTTGTACACCCTCACAGTTACATTGACTACCGTCAGTTAGCATTCTTTGTGAGTTGGCTAGCCCAGCTACAGCTGAGCTAGCCAACTCACAAAGAATGCTAACTGACTAGCAACTATTAGCTGAACCTGAACCACCACCATCATCATCATCATCACTGGCATTCAGCTAGCCTTCTCTCTCTCTCTCTCTCTCTCCCTCTCGCTCTCTCTCTGTCTGTGTGGCTAGCAGGTTAGCTTCAATGGATGTTGTTTGCTCTTTAAAAGAGGTTGCTGTTGATTTGTTTTAAAACATACATCATCTATAACACCAAGCGCGAGAGATCATCATGCGAGGCGTCAGAGTGTTGAGATGATGAGAGGCATGCGGTCAATAGAGAATAATCAATGGTCCACTGAAGAGAAGAGCTGCTGTCCTTACCTCGTCTGGTCTGTGTGTTCCTTCCTCTGCTCTGCTGCCACGGGACTTCTACTGTCTTTGGTGTTTCGCCCAGGAGGGCGTGGTTATATGCCTAGACCTAACCCTAAACCTCACAGAAAAGAATGACGCCTTAACCCAGTGGTTCCCAAACTTTTTTGGTCGTGACCCGAAAGAGAAGTGTGATATCTTCCCCGGGACCCAAACTAGTTTAAAATAGCCAATTTACAAGCTCACGACACATTGCTATTTGCCCATTGCTATTCATCAAAAATGTGGAATGCCCTACCAAAAGGAGTAAAGGAGTGTAAAACCCTACTCACTTTCAAAACTGCCCTAAAGATACACCTTCAGGAGGCTGCAATTCGAAAATGGCCCCTGTCTAAGTCTTAACCTACCCCTCCCTACCCCCCCCCCCCCCCCTCTTTCATTTTCCTCTTTTGTATATATATATATATTTTTTTTCTCTCGTCATACCAGTAACCTGAAAGCTGATTGTATGACATTCTGTATAGTAGTGTGTATATCTGCCTGCCTCTTATATTTCATCATGATTTGTGTGCATGGGGTCCTCATCTTAAACAAGCGTAATGCTTAATGAGGGTTTCCAGTTTAGTAGACCTTGTATTGTGAATTTGTACTTCCATGTACTGTTATGTACTGTCATGTACTATTCTCATGTCTTTCTAAATAAACTACATCAATCAATCAATCAATCAATCAATTGCACACATAGCTTGTAGATCTGCTATTTTCACTACTTCTAAAGCTATTTTTAAATGTATTTTTGAATGGAATTTAGTTTTTATGTGTGTGTGTGTGTGTGTGTGTGTGTGTGTGTGTGTGTGTGTGTGTGTGAACCACTGCCTTAACCTAACCTCAAAACCACGCCCACCTGGGGCGAAACACCTGGGAAAGAGAGAGTCCGCTGCTGCCACTGGAACTGGCAGGGCCCGACCCGACCACCCTGTCACGTGACTGGGTGACACATGATGATGATGGAGGGAGAAACCTGGAAACACTGTGATTTCTGATCTGTGCTTAATTTATTATAATGAGACAATAAGACAAAAATAGGATATATCATATATGTGCCGTAATATTTCTACCTTTTTGATGATTTAGTTGTTTTTATTTTAGGCAGTATAAACAGCTTAAATCAAGATACAAAAAAACTAAAAAAGAATAATGACACCCGACCCCCTCCTCCCAAACACAAACAAACATAGACACAACAAAACATAACACACACACACACACACACACACACACACACACACACACACACACACACACACACACACACACACACACACACACACACACACACACACTTCTTTCTTATTTAATTTTTGTATATAACTTAGTTTTTAGCTTTGCTTCCAAATTAAATGGGGAAAATTGATTCCGTTGTGGGCATGGACATGGTGCATGATGATTGATTCATTTTATTTGACAAATTAGTAATAATAATTAAAAATGATTCTCTGCCGAAAAGTGCAGTGGTTGCCATAAATAATAAAGGTTGACACAGTATAATTAATGACTCATCCACTAAGGCGTATTTCTTCCATTCATCCTTTGATGAGGATTATGCATGGCATTATCCACCTGGCTTCAACCACAGCTAAACTCTTATAACATGTTGTTGCCAGTGGTGTAAAGTAACCAAGTACATTTACTCAAGTTACTTAAGTACAATTTTGAGGTATTTTTTACATTACTGGAGTATTTCCAATTTTTAGTAACTCAGAGACAAATATTGTACTTTTACTCCACTAGAATTATTTGAAAATAAGACTTCTATACATGAAGATACCTAACATACGCTCTGACATCAGAGAACCTCTCCTGGAACCCCATATATGGAGCTAACCGAAACGTCCAGGACTGACATCATAGACCCATCTTTGGGCATAACTGACATCACCCGCTCCATATATGGATACATATGACTGACATCACCATAATGACACCAGCGCAGCAGCCAACAATATAAAAGGCAATGGAATGGAACTCCCAGGTTTGTTAGCCTGGGCACCATTCCTTTTCGGGTATATGATCCGGTCGTTAAAAAAATAAAAAGTGGCCGGATGGGCAGAACCGGAAACACGTCTCACCCCAAAATAGGTCCGATAATAAAATCGTTGATGCGGCATAGTTTCGCTTATTTTTTTTAATGTAAATGTGCGTGCACTATCCGGAGACTATTTAGCGTCTGTATTATCCCACGGGGAAATTCTATTCCATTTAAATAGGGATTGGGGAACCAAAACAAAGCGGCACCGCAAAACCGGATGGGCAGAATCCGGAAACAGGATTACTTTTTCCTTTTTTTTTTTCAGTAGGCGTGGCCTAGACCGGATCATATGGGTCTTTAGTAACAGACACCAGGCTTTCCTCCGAGGTGGAAAGACTGGTGATGCGAGGTTACAGGTTTGTAGACTCTGATTATTATTACAAAACATACGTTGCCCACTTCAGCCCTATTTTTAGCCATTTGAAAATAGCCATCTACAAGTAGATCTGCTATTTTCAAAAGATTTGTATACAATTTATACATTTGAAAACTTGTGAAATGGGACATTCTGCATAATGAGTGCTTTCTACTTTTGATACTACTTTAGGTTTTTCTACATTGCAGTATTGATATTTTTACTTAAGTAAAAAAATTGAGTACTTTTTCCACCACTGTACCGCCCATTTCGTGACGTCAGTGCAAGGGCTCAATAAGCCCTGGCAGTATATCATCCTGTCCACATGGCGGCAGCATTGACAAATCATCTCGCTGGTTCTTTTCTCTCAAACATCATGGCTGCCCCCATGTCTGTCAGTCGACAGATCTGCTCTTCATCAAGGATCTTTGCAGGAATCTCAATATTGGTAACGTTGTGGTATTATGTTTTTATTCTGCTCCTCACTGTCACATTAATGTGTTTTGCAGGACAAAGTTGCAAGTTAGGAATATTTAAATAAATAGCTCAATTGTGATTCTCCCAGTCTTAAGGGCCTCTGAGCCCTCAGACATTATTCTTATTCTAGTTCTAGTTTTGTTTTCAAAGTTTGTTAATGTGGCATTTGTTATTATTTTTTAGGGAACAAGAGGCCTGAGCAACTGTGGAGATCATCGGAGGTGTATAACCCGGCGGTAGGTGTTGTCTTATCCCAAGTCAAGTGTTATAAAATGAAGGCAGTATAATAATACTTAATACATTAATAACAATACTAACTAGAAGGTACTGTTCCTGAAGAAACAGTGTGGGATCGCTAAGAATGTTGCTGGTATTGAGTATTGATAGTGTTAATAGTGTTATAGGTTTGAAAGGTTTGAAAGGTTTGAAAGGTTTGAAGGGTTTGAAAGGTTCGAAAGGTTTAAGGTTTGAAAGGTTTGAAAGGTTTGAAAGGTTCGAAAGGTTTGAAAGGTTCTAAAGGTTTGAATGATTTGAATGATTTGAAAGGTTTGAATGGTTCTAAAGGTTTGAAAGGTTTGAAAGGTTCTAAAGGTTTGAAAGGTTTGAAAGGTTTGAAAGGTTCTAAAGGTTCTAAAGGTTCTAAAGGTTCTAAAGGTTCTAAAGGTTCTAAAGGTTTGATAGGTTCTAAAGGTTTGAAAGGTTGTAAAGGTTCTAAAAGTTCTAAAGGTTTGAAAGGTTCTAAAGGTTTGAAAGGTTTGAAAGGTGTGAAAGGTTTGAAAGGTTTGAAAGGTGTTAAAGTATTAGTGTTAAAAGTTTTGATAGTGTTGGCAGTGTTGAATAGTGTAAAATGTAGTTTTTTAGGGTAAACAGTGATAGCTAGGGTCTAATAGGCGGTTGCTAGGGTCTAATAGGCGGTTGCTAGGGTCTAATAGGTTGTTGCTAGGGTAAAACAGGTGGTTGCTAGGGCCTATTAAGCGGTTGCTAGGGTCTAATACGGGGTTGCTAGGGTCTAATATGCAGTTTATATGGTCTAATATGCGGTTGCTAGGGTGAAACTGGTGGTTGCTAGGGTAAAACGGTGGTTGCTAGGGTCTAATACACGGTTGCTAGGGCATAATAGGTGGTTGCTAGGCTCTAATATGGTGTTGTTAGGGTATAATAAGCAGTTGCTAGGCTCCACTGTGGCTAAATGGCATTTCTCCATTGAAATGAATGGGATTTTTTTAGCAGTAAAAAGTGAAATATCTCTAAAAGTACAAATTATTTCAAAAATTCTAATGGTAGCCAATATGTCCTAAGTAGGCTGAACGTTATAGAGTTGGAACGGAGTTTCTAGCTAAAATTATGAATTTCTCCATTGAAATGAATGGGAGTTTTTTAGAAGTAAAAAGTGAAATATCTCTAAAAGTACAAATGATTTCAAAAATTCAAATGGTAGCCGATATGTCCTAAGTAGGCCGAACGTTGTAGAGTTGGAATGGAGTTTGTAGCTAAAAGTATGAAGGACTAGTTAGCCGCCAAAAAACGGGCGGAAGATATAATAAATAGTGGCAATAACATTAGTGTGATCGCTTTAGCGATCCCACAATAAGTCTTACTAATATATTGCACGCACCTGCTGTTATATCCCACTGGTTCTCCAGTCAGTGAGGATTGCTGCTTTAGAAAGCAAGGAGTAGGCAAGCTTATCTCAAAATTGGTGTTATTATAAATCATTATTTAATATTTATGACTATTTTATTATGTTTTTCTTAAATTGTGACGATAATCCTAGTAAAATAGTTTTGAGATGGTTCCATCATTTAGACTGTGTTTTGGTACGGCGAAATATAGGCAATACTGTGTTTTAACCAATAACTGGTGCATTGTTATTGGTTAGTAGTGTGTTTTATGATTGGAATCAAGGCATCAACACTTTATTTATCCCCAAGAAGGCTACTTATGGGGAAAACCTCTATTAATGCAGTCCACTTCCTCAAGCACATTAGATTTACTTGTACTGAGAACTATTGACAGCTGATGTTATAAACTGTTATTTTCCTGGCTTTAGACCACAGCTCCTACTGGCACCAACTGCTTCCTTTCATTCTGGAATTGCATCTTGGTCGAGTGAGGTCAGTGAGGCATTGTTCTTTTCTCACCACAAGCTGTTTATATGACAACTTCAGATTCAAAACTGATGTCTTTTTGCACAATTGGAGGCAATTAAAGGTAGGGTAAGTGATATTTTTGGGTTAAAACAAAAAGTATTTTGTTAAAAGGTTAAAGCACTATATTCTGATAGTAATCATTGCTATAGAGTGTTTTTTCAGTAACAGGAGTCTCGCCGTCTCTCCAGCTCTTTAATAAACAGAAAATACATTTTCTGGTAGGTGTCAAAATCTCAGCCAATCAGGAGAAAGTACCCATTTTTTAGCTTAATTTTTATAGTGTTCCAGTTCAAATTTGTCCTGCTCATTCCTTAGTGTCACCACTTCCAATTTCACTTGTTTAATCTATATCCTGATTGAGTTCTCTATCCTGATTGGATAAAATTGGAAATGAAACTGAAACTGAAACGAAAATGCATTTTCTGTTTTATAAAGAGCTGGAGAGACATGGAGACTCCTTATATGGACAGGACACTCTATAGTAACGAGCACTATCAGAACATAGACCCATTTCGCAATTATTTGAATCATTGCAAATCACTTACCCTACCTTTAAGTATAATCACATGGTATTGAAAATGTAGTTTTAGCCTATAAGCTTACATTCATGTATTTATTAGTATATTTCTATCAGGGGCGTCAATTGGGTATGGCAAGGTAGGGTATGGCAGGTGCCATACCTTGGCTCCAAAAAAATAAATAATAATAATAATAGTAGCCTAATGCAGGTGTAAGACCATTGTGTTTGTATTGTGTTATAGGTATAATGCATAGTTTTCTATGCATTTGGGGTGTTTGACCCCTAATTTCTTTCCAACCTATCCTGGGGGAGGGGAAGGGACACCAGGATAGGTGTCCCTTATTTCAATCTCTGGGAGTTGGCAACCCGCCTTGCCATACCTTAGCTTTTGCTGAACTGACGCCACTGATTTCTATACAGGACACACTGGAGGCATGTGTACACTATACTCACTGTGCTTTTGAATAGTTATTCCACAGCAGCAGTAGCCTCGGAAACCCATGCCTTTTTAGTTTCTCATCAAGGACTTTGTTTGATTTTTTTTATCTTTCTCAGATTACAGTTACAGAAGAGCCGGACACTCTGTTCCAAAAAGTGTCTGTGTTGGTCAAGGGTCATGACAGGGCTGTCTTGGACAGCTACGAGTTCTTTGCTACTCTGGCAGCCAAGGAGCTTGGTATTACACTGAGCAAAGTGTGAGTCTCAAGGGAAAAAATCGTAAAAAATAACAGCAATATTAATTCATCATGACATGTCCTATTTTAAATTGTATTTTTTTTACCTTAGTTTTGAACCTCCCAAGGACATTGAGAGGTTTACACTTTTGAAGTCCGTCCACATTTTCAGTAAACATAGGGTCCAGTATGAGATGAGGACACATTTCCGGTGCATCGAGGTAAGGATCTTGAACTTATGCCTTATTTATACTTGGTTGCATTCCGTGTCTCGCACCAAAAATAGCAGATCTATAAGCTCACCACACGTTTCAGCATTGTAAGCTTGTATCTTCGATGCAAAAGTAAAACAGGGCTGTAAGTCCACTGTGCATTCACTTCATTTGTGTTATGGATTCATTATGTTTAACGACATAACCAAAACCCATTTAGGTTCATTTGGGAATTTTGCTTTGGCAACACACACACACACTCACTCACTCGATGTGTATGCGTGTTGATCTGAAGATGGTTCCCATGAATACTGATTAATTATGAGACTCAATGTAATTTACTGTACTGTACCTCTCCTCTCTCTAGCTGTCTCACATGACAGGCTCCACAACACAAGTTTACCTTGAATACATCCAGAGGAATCTACCAGAAGGTGTTGCCATGGAGGTCTCGAAGGTGAGCCTCTATGAATTAGCTCTACACCAGAAAGACACTCCAGAGAGTGCCTTTACAATCGGAATCTGTTTTAAACCTTCTTTTTTTCACATTAATACCACTGTTCTCACAACTGACAACTGAAATGACTCAACATTCCAATGTTATACTGTTTGCATCATTCTTTGTACAGTACACAGTCAAATGCTTTGCTATTTTCTTTTTTTTTCACTCATAAGAGTCCATGACTCCAAATTAAATGAACACTTAGGATTTTACAGTACTTTGTATCTTAATATTTTGACGACGCCAGCATTATTGTCAATGTTTTCAGACGGCTATGGAGAAGATTCCTGAACACATTCTGGAACCCATGTGGAAGGACCAGCCCACTGACAAGAACTCCAGTCAATCAGAACAGTCATGAACAGCTGCATTTTAATTACCTCTGCAGCAAACGTGTGTGTTGGGGAGAGGCCTCAATAAATAATTTTTAAATGTTTCTATTGTAGTTTGTTATAGCAACATTGCTACATACATTTTTGGATTCTGGACTTGATTACTCTGAATGTAGAAAAAAAGGACCAGCACACAATAATGATTATAACTTTTTGTTTATTGAATAATCTGGATACTAACTATAGGTAAAAGCAAAGTGGTTTCACCCTGTAAGAAATTAATACAGTACTTGTCAGATGGTAAATGCAGGTGAAGGTAATGGGCAATCATGAGTGTGTTTCATTTAGATGTTATGTACACTTGTGGATATATGGTAAAGGATAATAATTGCTTAATTATACCACGCAGTCCAACTAAATGGAAGTAGATGCATTGATGTTCCTCCACTCATTTATTCAGGTTGTTCCTTTAATTTGTCACCCATCTGTATATAAAGAATAGAGCACCTGCTTTCCATCCCTCTCTCCTGGATCAAAGTGTGTTCTTCTCCTACTGCATTACTCTATTATACCAGACTGAGTCATATACACAGGGATTCGCTCCGATGCTTCAAACACTGAAAAGCATTATAGCTAAATAACCTGGGATGCAACTCAAATTGTTTCCCCACAAAAATAAATGCCTGATAGATGTTTGCCGCTTCCTCACTGTATTTAAACAGTAATAACTGATTTTCAGAGTTTTTGGAAACTGACATGTAATACAATTAAGTCGAAATTAGGTTAATCCTGGTTGACCGGTCTTCCTTTCCAGTTGAGCTGTCATTTATTTGGCTCTTATTAAGCCGTAAGCCCTCATACTTTCACATTATCAGCAGAAATATATTTGGCCTGGTGTGATTTTATTGTCTTATCAATTGATTCAGACTGATTCACAAGATGAAAATCACTGGCATATTTGACTATAAACAAGAGACAGTTTAACATTATAAAGGGTTGAAAATGGGCTTGGTGGCTAGGCTAAGCTTATGTTCAATATGAAAGCAAAGCGAAATGTGTGGACTCAACCAAAATCTGGCATTTGAATTTTTCATGTTACTAAGTAACGCAATATTGCTAAATGAATTAAATCCTCGAATCGCTGTGTAAAATCTTATTGGTAGATAGAGCTGTTGCCTGCATGACTGCAGTTGTACCAATAATTATGAATGTAAACGTATGCATCTGAAGTGAAGCATTTGTCTTTTTGTTTTAATGAAAGCAAAACGCTAGCACGTCTCTACAGCATAACCCCTAGTACTATTGATATGCAGTTAAAGACTATAACAATTCGAATTATAATTGTTTAAGACAATTGTCCACACTGAATGGTCCATTATAAACATGTGCGTTTGTACTGCCAGCAGTGTGACCCACAGAACTGAATTATAAATACAATGCAACATCACAAAATTGCATGGGGGAGGAGCTTGTACTGATAGTTAAGAGATTCTTAATGTGTTTTTTCATATGAAAATCCTGACAAACCCTTGAATGGGGCAATTCATGTCCTTCCAAAGAATAAATACATAGTGTTTTCTTTTAATCAAGCTAATACTAATTTGATCTCACCTGATTCCATGTGTCTTATGTTTCAGTGGTTTTCTCTGCTTCCATCCTGAAAAAGAGAATCTCCAGGCAACAGAGAGGGAGGGATATGGGGATTCAGACACAAGATGAAGCTCACCTTTTATTGAGTGAAGAGCTGGATCTCAGCTGTGGTGTCACTTTTGAAGGAGGGAGAGATATGGGAGCCTGGGTCCTTTGGCCTGGTAGGATTACTGTACTGTGTGCCCCCCTTCAGGAGACAACAACAGTCAGTCTGTTAACAATCAGCCACAGGGAGCAACAGAAGGGACGGCAAAGATTGAAAGGGTAGCAGAGAAATACAATAAAAGTTCTAAAGAGGAAAAAGGCAGACAGAGGAAGGGAAAGGTGTAACACCCTGAGATGGACAGGTCCCTGTGAACCCCTGATGTTGATGTTCTACAGCCATGTTTGAATAACTTGCAGTCTCTGAGTGGCTTGGTGGTTAAACTCAGTCCCATCCAGAGATAATGACGTGTTCTTGTTTGTGTCAGTGGTACCATACTCATCGTTCTGTTGGGATTTTATTAAATGCCTTGGATTAATAGGCAATGCATGAATTGGCTTTGTTTATGTTTTCAAAGACTTGCAGAACTTAGGAAGAGATAAACTATTTTGAAAATGATATAATCCATTATATGTCAAAGCACATAGGATACAAGAAGCATTCCTACTGTAGTAAAAACAAAAAAATATTTAATCAAAAATCAAACTTTAATTAGTAATCATGCTATTCTATGTAAAGTACAGAGAATTCATGCAAACAAAGCATGAAAGACTAAAAGTTTGGGGGAAGAATTTTGGGGCCACTGCCCAAAATAGTTTTTCAGATTTGCTAAACGTTCTTGACCTGGTTTGAAATATAGCAAAAAATGCTGACATAAGACTCTCCTTTAATAGTTTAACATACAGGTCATATCAGAGTGTTCTTTGTTGGTGTTCCTTTGGTGTTCCTATTTTCTGTTTATTTAGGGTCAGATGAATATCTTAAGGCTCACAAGGTGACCACTACAATAACCACAGAACATCTAAGGAACTTCAATGACAAGACGGATTCTGTGACAACCGTCCTCAACAATATGTAAAACTATTTCACAGTACCAAGACCATGTCTTTAACAGTAACAGAAAGTGGGAATGCCCTTACACTGTTATGGTATGAGGCATTTTAAGTGTCTTGTGACATTTTGACATTAGGCTCTTTCTTTGCCAGTAAACAATATCAATAAGCAGACATTTGGCTACAGCGTGTTTCGTTAAGATATCCAAAATATTTTTTATGATACACAGTTCAGGGGCAATTCTTTTTTCTTTCTTTTTTTTAACTCAATACACCTCTGTAGGCCCACTACTACAGAACAAGAGCTTGATTATAAATTTAGGGCAGGATGTGTTAAAATCGTCGGCCACCAGGGGGCCCTGGCCACCTCTTTGTTGGTGTTCCTTTGGGGAAGATGCTCTCCTTTTAAACATGCTACCACTGGGATTTGAGCTGTAAGATATATAATTCTGTGAAAAAGCATTTCAGTGCTTTCAAGCGGAATGGTTGCATGTCCTCCAGTTAAACAATGCTTTGTATGTGGTTATGTGGTAGTATCCCTTCTTTGAGTGAGATTCCTTTTCAGAAGAAACAATACTGTTTTACTAAATGTAACCATTTCCAAGACCTTTCTGGTCTGCAGTGATAACACATTTCAGCCCTCAGCAATTATGTATCTATAATGATAAGTCTATCATTCAGCATACAGTCCATTTTATTATCATTTAATATTTCCCATAAGAGCTCTTGGTCCTCCAAACTAGCTATAGCAAAAAAATGTTTTAAATATTAATACTCAGGATGTTTGCAGCAGTTTCGCAATGGTATTGCAATTAAATGTTCAGTTTGTTTAAAATATCATAATAACGTATACAACAAAATCAGACCACTGAGTAGTTGTATAATATTTGGATGTCATCCATTCTTTGATAAATTGCAGATATGTTGCAAACTTGTAATGGCAACTGTCAGACTTGACTGTGAATGAACAATAAAAAGAGAAGTTGAGTTTATTTTTACTTTTATTATTTGTTTCTTCATGACTACGGCATACCTCTTGAAAGGGTTCAAAAAACACATTCACAAATTCACAAAGGTTATGTTAATTACAGTAAATAAAGAGTATATAATAACACTTCAAAAAACTAGGTACAGTAAATAATTCCTTATACTTAAGTGAAGCAAATATGGAGTTTGCTTTCATGTATAAATGCTTGTAGATATATCATTTCAGTATAGTGTCCATTCAAAATGTTGTCTTTGACCCATTAACGATATAGATTGCTGAACACAAACATGAATCTCCCAAACAGCAATACTCATGACTTAAACTAGCTGCACATTAATGATATGAGATATAATATTAAATAATAATCATGTATACTTGACATGTAACTGTGTTATCACCTGAAAATAGTGCATCTAAAATAGCATTTTTTGAGATGCTGTACTGCCTGGTGAGGTTATAATACAAAACTATCTCCACGTAACAAAAGAAACATTAGGGAGGTCCAAGGTGTAAAAACTAGTCAATACTGGTGTTTTGAGGGCTGTTGTGCACTCTGGTCTCTCTTTATCTTTCACTTTTATTCTCTCACTCTCACAAACATTTGTCACCCCATTTTCTGTTTATTTAGGGTCAGATGAATATCTTAAGGCTCACAAGGTGACCACTACAATAACCACAGAACATCTAAGGAACTTCAATGACAAGACGGATTCTGTGACAACCGTCCTCAACAATATGTAAAACTATTTCACAGTACCAAGACCATGTCTTTAACAGTAACAGAAAGTGGGAATGCCCTTACACTGTTATGGTATGAGGCATTTTAAGTGTCTTGTGACATTTTGACATTAGGCTCTTTCTTTGCCAGTAAACAATATCAATAAGCAGACATTTGGCTACAGAGTGTTTTGTTAAGATATCCAAAATATTTTTTATGATACACAGTTCAGGGGCAATTCTTTTTTCTTTCTTTTTTTAACTCAATACACCTCTGTAGGCCCACTACTACAGAACAAGCGCTTGATTATAAATTTAGGGCAGGATGTGTTAAAATCGTCGGCCACCAGGGGGCCCTGGCCACCTCTGGCCTCTGCCATGTGGGGGTGGATGCGGAGGAGAGACTGGTCCATTGTGGTAGCTGTGTAAAAGGATAAAATCACACATTGGATTCTTGGCTTTAGGCCAATATGGGGCACACTCTGATAAGAGCGGCAAGCCCTGATCTTTTATTCTGAAGGATACTCTCACGTCTATAGCTACAATGTGCCTTTGAGAGGCAGGATAAACTCAATATGTATTTTTTTCTATATTGTTCCATGCACTATTTAAAAGTCTGGTTGTGAATACCTGAGCAGGATGTATTGCTTTAATTTACCAAATGCATTAATGAACTTTTATTAAATACTAATAGGATTAACTTTACAACTGGGGCAAAACGGTATGTTTAATTTGTACTTGTTTATTATTATCTTAGAGGAGGAATAAATTAGAAAATTTGGAGGCAAGTTATCATGAAGGAAATCAAGTTGAACATTTGACACCAAGGATGTAGAAAAAAGGGAGGGAAAGAAGTGGATGGCATTTGAGTTACAAGACCGAAATTGAGCTGCAAGCAAGGGCTCACTTGCCAACCTGCTAGATTTAAATTGATGGAGGCAGTCTAACAGTGTGCACGTCAGGAAATAGTGAAGAGAAGTATGACCTACCTAAATAGCTAATAGTGCAAATAATGTAGCAATCTTACCCTCTTGGGCCTCTGGGGTGGAAGTGGCGTGGGGGCCCAGGGGGTGGCATACCTCGCCCTCTTGGGTGTGGGGGGCGCCCCCTGAAACCAGGGTGGCCAAGAGGAAGAGGTGGAGGGGGGCCACGCCTGCAGGGGGAGAGGTGAGGTGCAGTATTTCAGTGATACTTAAAGACACAGAGATTGCATTTTAAGACAAGCTCATCGTCAAGGAATATTCCCCACACTTTTCATCAAGACCCTTAGACTATGTTGTAAGTCGCAGAAGTGACCATACATCCATGTTCCCTTTCCCCTCTCCATCAAGTGGTCTTGACTTTTACCAGGCCACAGTTGTACAACAAAAATGTAATAAAAAAAGCTCAGGCTGAAGGGAGCCGTCACCTGTGCATGGGTGGGAAAGGTGGACCTCTAAGATGCATGGGTAACGGTGGAGGGGGCGGCGGGCCCATGCCCATCATGGGTCCACCCCTACCTTCTCGATGGCCTCTAAAGTCTGGATGATATGGCCGCATCCTGCCCATCCCTCGCCTGCAATGGAAAGCCAGGAATCACATGTGGGAGAATGGGTTATCCTATCATCAATGAGTTGTTTAAATCCATGGATAACCAGGAGTAACGTTACATGGTAAAAGCATTGAAACTGTGTTTTCTTGCACGAATACTATTCGTATAGTTGTCATTTACGTGCTCTTTACAATGGTTTGACAAAAATGAAAGAACAAAACATTTATCCTGACCTGTATTCCATTTCCTCTCACCAAGTCTATCTAATTTGACCATATCGTGTTAGTGTTTACATTGTACTAGAAAGTGCCATAACCATGAGACAAAAAAATGTAAGTTAACAAAATGTTCTAAACATAACATTTGATAAGACATGTTAACCAGCTCCCGTAAAGTACCTCATAGGCACAAGGCCGTTTGTGACAGCGTCCCTCCCTCTACCCCTTCCACGTAGAGGTGGGCCAAACCCTTTCATCATCATCATGCCCCGTCCACCACGCATGCTTCCTCGGCCCATCCGACCCCCTTGGCCACGAGGCTTAAAGCCACCACGTCCCCTGAAGAGATGGTGCAATAAAAAACAAACAAGCAATTACAAATAGAATTTGGAACCTGCATTATCGCGCTTCTACCATAGCCACTAGTCCATATTACTGTTGTTATAACATTTTATCATGTCCTCCTCCATCCTTTATTTGCCCTGGGTGAGGGGAGTGATAAAAGGGTGATATCAGCCCAAGGTCTGATAACTCCCTCCTCACACACAGCTCCCACATTTTTCGTCCTTGGAGGCCCCCATTCTTACATCTGATAAAATTGTGACACCCCATATGTGTGCACACGCACAAGCTCTTGTTTTTCAGACATGGTAACCAACCACTTGAGCTTAATGTAATGCGACATGTTGTAAACTTGTAGATCTGCTATTTATGATTTATGACTGCATACTAAAAAACAATGCTATTAGTATGCTTCACAATGATGTTACATGTGGCAATTAGCCTATTGAGTTTGTGCAACATGTTCAACATTTTGGTCCCCCTGTGATCTTAGCTGGACCCCAGGTTGGGAAACACTGCACTATAGGAAATCCCAGTGAGACTACCATTTAATTTGCCAGCGCAGTGCCTCGCTGACAGTTATGTTAATCAAAAGCAATTTTCTCATTGTCTTGATGAATAAATAGAGCTATGATAAACAACTTATCGCCCCGGTATCCATTTTTGCCCTTGGTATCTAACCTTGGGCAAAGACAAATGCCCGGGTGAAAGTCTGTATGGATTGTATCTAATGTCAGCAAATGACCAACCGAGCTTTGTTTCCTACTGGTTCCTCAGATGCAGCCTTCGATGTTTCGATGGTTTCTGGTACTTGCTCTTCTGTGTCTGCATCCATCTGGAAGAGATCACAAGTCAACTAATAATACATGATTTGATTGCCATGTTAACAATATGAAAATCAAGATTGATGTTGCAAAGTGCTGTATTTCTACTCTAATACAGTGTAATATGTGTATTTTTAGCTGTATTGTTTCTAATCTGTCCTGAGTCTCTTCACAAGGCCTTTACCACATTCAAATGAAGGGAAAAAACCCAAACCATGTGTGTAGGAAACTCATACAGCCCATGTTCAAATAATGTTTATATTTGGGTGTGCACACCGCACTTTAACCACCAGTATTCACACCATCCCACAAACCTGCCTTGTTTTTGTTTTGTAATTTTATTTTGTGTGGTATGAAGCTTTTCCTGTGTAGTATGATGTTTTCATGTGTGTTCCGTATGTAGTATTTTTGTGTTAGCATCTTGGTCTATGAGGAACATTTTGTTCAGCCTGGAGGAGGATAAATGACAATGAACTGACTTGAACTTGATAGGAATCACAGAAATATCTTTAAGCCTATATCATGGTAGTACCATCGGTTCTGGTCCAGAAAGTGTACTTTGGATCCTCCACCACACTTTCACTTTTTTCACTTCTCTCTTAAATTTAACAATGGTATAAAAGACAGCAATGTTCTCTCACTATTTACCGTAAATCAAAGTACACACACTTCACAGACTAGGTTTATTGTTAAACTACATAATATGGTGTTGTTGTTTTCTACAATGGTAGAGAAAGCTCACTCAACAGATATTTGAAACATGAAACATTGCATTATAGCAATGCATTTGCATACATCACAGGCAGTATCATGTCTATAGTTAGGCTTTAAGACTGGGCATACCTTCCATAAGGCCATCTAAGCCAGTGACAGCTTTGAGACTGCAGCAGTCCAAAGCTGATAGTGGGGAGATTATTAATAGTCTGCATGCCAGTCAATACTATAAAATCTAACACCTGCAACACTGCTAAAATGGAACAGGGGAACACAAGGACTAACTGCATCCAATACAAATAGTTTTTTGTTTTAGATGGAATTCTACTGGGTAATGTAGCCTACATTCTTAGCATAATACTTTATTCTGTGTAAAATAGCATGTCACTTTGTTTAAAGAGCCATACCTTAATTACTGTAATTGTTTATTATTAGCCTATAATTATTATGACTAATACCGTGATAATTTCAGGGGGGAAACAGAATGAGTGACAAACACATACATACTGTACAGACTTATCTAGGGCACTGACTGTCTCAACATGCTCATTCTGACATGCATTTGGTAATGACTTAGAATTTGCCTCAAGGACAGGCGTCCTCCATTGAAGAATGTGTAGTGTAGATAACCTCTGTATTATAGGTTGTCAAAGACGTTAAATTATAAATAATAAAAACAAATGTTTTTAGATTAGTTTATTAATTTCGGCCTTTAGGAATATGATGTGGAATGCACTTAACCTCGTTTAAACATACCTAACTAAAATACAGCTATACTGTATCTTTGTAACAAGCAAGAAAACAGTGAGATTGAGATCATATTCCCCCAAATGACTCCAAAATTGTCATGGCAAAGCACTTTTTGGGGACTATATGAATATTCCCCAAGGAAAAGCTCATTGATAAGCCTATTTTGAGCTATGAGGGTGACATTCTAACCTTTATTCGTGTGGGTATCTATTCTATTAGGCTTGGATTGAATACACAGGACAGGACCCCAATGGAAACAAGCCATGGTGCTTTCTTGGGTTCAATCCTTTTAGCATTGTATTATTTGTATTAAACTGTACTTTCTGTACTTTTTTTGCAAACTGTTAATAAAGTATTCAATCAATCAATCAATCAATCAATCAATCAATCAAAGATCAAGACTATCATAGATGTATTCTATCAAGTCTGACTTTTACTTTCGTATCTACTAAAGTAAAAGTCAGACTCGATAAAATACATGATAGTCTTGATTGAAGGCTATATCTATCACAATGTGAGCTTATGGTAGTAGGCTAAAAGCATCTTACTCAACTACAATGCAATCGCCTTTTAGGCCTGCAAAAAAAATCACATCTTTCCATTGCGAGGTCAATATCAAAATCGGTCACTGCAAGATATGAACAAGATCACCGTGTTACGAGAAAAGAAAAAGAGAAAACAAGTCTAGCACATTTATAGGCCTCAGAAGTGTCTAAAATCTGTTGATCTTAGACAAGGGGCGTTTCTGTGATGTACAATGCTTTGCTGTGAAATGTGCAATGTATTTCTTACTTACATTCGTGGCGGATTCAAGGTAGATCCAGAAAAAAAATACTCTACAGAGCTACTCTGTGATAATAAATAAAAAAAATCTTAGATTTTTTTATTTTTTTATTTTTTTATGTACAAAATAGTCTTCTCTTAGCTCCCAGTGCCTCCCACGCTTTGAAATGGCGGCTTCTGTAGCTCCACTCCATCCAGGGTTGGGATGTCTTCGTGAGGAATACGTTATACCACTGTTGCCAGATGCTGCGAGAGAAATAAGCAACCAGGTCTAGGAAAACAAGCCCAAAAGAAGCAACTAGGCCACATGAGCACTTTAAACGAAGACAGGTGGGCACTAGGGACATCTGCGCACCATATTTTTGGTACGGCTGGACATCTAGAGAGGTGGGCACCAGGACAGCTAGGCCCCAAAAACATCTGGGCACTAGAGACATGTGGGCACCTAGATGGAGATATCTGGGCACCTGGACGAGTGGGCACCTGAATTAGTTCAGCATTTATTTTTGTTCAGTTCATTTCCCCCCTCTATTTTAACAGTAGGCAACTCTTTTTTTCTGTCATTTTATAGTGTACTGTTTAGTAGCTATATTTTCTCTATCTTAACATTGATCATTTTACCATTTTTTGGTATCCTTAATTCGTTTTGGCATTATACCATTTTCCAATTTGTTCTATTTTTTAACAGTACTTCTATTTTGGCAAATACACTCTTATATTGTACTTTGAAACGCTGTGTGTGTACTTAATCCTCAGTACTATTTTGGAAAATAAACTATTACATTGTACTTTTGAGTGACCTCGTTCTGTGTTGTGTTTGGGGGTTTAAAGAACAGTGGGTTGAATGTCACTTACCAAGCATGTGATGCGATGTAAAGTTGAAAAAGTTGAAAAACACTTTGGACGCAAATCCTAATTCAGATGCCCACTCGTCCAGGTGCCCACCCACATGTCCCTAGTGCCCAGATGGTTTTGGTGCCCAGTTGTCCCTAGTGCCCAGGTGGTTTGGTGCCCACCTGTCCTGTTACCCTTATACCCTATCGGATATCTGAAAATAGCCGATCTACAAGCTTACATCGGTGAGCTCACATCGGTGAGCTTGTCTGTGAGCTTGTAGATCTGTTACTTTAAAAAAATCTTGAAAAAAAGTGAAACATTTTGAATATTTTTTAACATTTCAACGCAAATCTGACCAAATATTTTCAGATGGGGGTCCGTGGACAAACAGGCTACCTATTCATTTGGGGGTCCTTGATTTTAACATGTTTGAGAACCAGTGGTTTAAGCAACTTTAGGAAACAAGCCCAAATAAGCAACTACACTTCGGAAACAAGCCCAAAAAAAAAACGCAACCCGCAACCACCAATATTTACAACTGACTTCACAGAAAAACAAGCCCTAAATCGCTTATAATAAGCGGACATGGCAACCCTGCATCGTACCACAGAGTCCCGCCTATGAGGAAAACACTGGAATTTGATTGGCTGCTTATTTCTCTCACTGTATTCCCATTCGTGGGGTATAAATTGACATGCTTACCCATTTTACGTGGCTGCTAAAGTGGTTCATTGATATAAAGCCCCAAGTTCAAATCATTTCATAAAGATAAATATTGGCAACAATCAGAATCTGAAATATTGGTCACAGAGTTGACAATATAAAATACGGCCGATCATGAGTCAAATAAGATTTAATTATCAGTTCACACACAATTTGATTTCCCTCTATGACTAAATACAAAGTCTCCGACATACGCAATTCATAATGAAAAAGACAGTCCCATAATATACAAAACGATTGTCAAGTGCCCACTGTAGAATATTTACACTGAGGGGCAAATATAAGAAAAACATAATAACAACATAACACAAATATAATATTAACCTTGAACCACTTAAATCCCAGAATCGGTATTGTGGGGAAAGCTTTCGCTGAAAACAGCAGATCGACAAGCTCACAAGTTCACAACCATCCATTGTGAGCTAAGCTTGTTGACCTGCTATTTTCAGCGAAAGCTTTCCCCACAATAACAGAAAACCCCCCGAGGGACTCGAGTTACGCTACTACCCATTGTGGGATTTAAGTGGTTAAACAAACGATAATCACACCAAATGCCGAGTGTCGGCTTATTATGCGTAGAGCGTGCGGTCAGATTTGCACACATTACGCGCGGTCTAGAATGTCCGAAAGTGTGTTGATGTAGTCGATGGTGTATTTGAGGGTCTGTATTTTGGTCAGAGGTTGTCCCTTCTTGCTGTAGTGCGGCGGCAGGTAGTCTCGGAGCTCGTGCAGGGCCTCTGCCAGGCTCCTCATCCTCATCTTCTCCCTCTCGCTGGCCTTCACGCGCGTCTTGATCGACATCTTTTGTTGTTTGGCCTGCTGACTCTGATGGTGATGTCTTCTTGCCAGGGCTGTCACGATTACACACAAATTTAAGTAATTTGTCACACAAATAATTGCGATTTAATAACGATGTGATTGTGTTTTTTTGGCATTGAACATTGGAACATGTTCTTCTTTGCCTTTTAGGCTTCACAATAAAAAAAATGCACAGGGCAAATAACTTCAATATAGGCTACAAAGAAATTACTGACATATTTAATAATGTTATAGCCTACTTTCAATTTAATTTAAATAGCAGAAATAGAAGAAGCTTACAAAAAAATAAAATAAAAAATAAAATAAAATAAAAGAAATTACTGACATATTTAATAAAATATGTCAAAAAAATGTTTTTTTTTTGCAGATCTACAAGCTTACAACACGTCTCGAAGTGACTGCTATTTCTGCTATTTCAAAAAAAATAAGAATTTTTTTTCTACATGGAAACGAGACAATTGTGACGAGTTTGCAAACAAATAATTGCATTAGGCGATTATGTAATAATAATTAAGTGTATGCAGGCCTACCTCTTGCTGCACGAAGAGCCGCTGCACTGTGATGTCCGCCCGGGAAACCGAAGGAGAAATCCAAGGCATTCTGATGAAGCCCACACGAGTTGCTGGAGGAGGTCGTCTCGGGTGAAGAGCACATCGAGTCGAAGGAGGACTGTGATGGTGAGTTGGAGTGAAGTGAATCCTGTTCATGATCTCCAAACGCACTGGGCTCAAGTGAATCCTGATCGTCTCCTCCGATTCCGAACACACTGGACTGGGTTTTCCAGTCCCATTCCGCCAATATTTTGGCTGAAGCGGAATCAACATCTATGGCACAATCCATGTTAGAAATAATAATTTAAAAAAATATATTTTCCCCCTTTTCTTTTGCCTATGGGTTCCAAGATTGTATTAGAAATAATCCTGTCAGGTTTTCATGCAGAAAAGGACGGTATTCGGGTGGATGAGGACGGTATTCGGGGTGGATAACAGCTAATTCTGATCCACGGACTGATCGCCCGTCCGTTTTTATAAGGAAGGAGATCTCCGGGCAGTTTATGAGTTCACAGCTTGGGCGAAATTAAAGTTCAAAGAAAACACCAAGTGCCAAAATGTGACCTTCTAGAAGGACGTCGTTCCTTGTTGTCACCGCGGTGCGAATAAGGTCAAATAGACTGATAATGTGTAATAGGAAAGAAAAATAATTAGATTGTCTTCTAGTGTGAAATGGGTCTTTAAGACGGCATGACGACAATTATCAGTTTGATGTGATCTGCCTAATGAAGGAATGAAAGGATGCAGTTACACCTGGGATGTTGACACCTCTCTGGTAAGTCAGGCATGCGTGTGTCTTCTGTCTGGAAGGTAAACATGAGGAGGGTAATGATGTCTGAAGTTGAACTGGGCATGAATGATGAAACTTAAGGAGTTGAACCTTTGAAAGATATAACAAATAAAAGACTATAATATACGCCCATTTAACAAGACTTCCTTTACAATCTCCTCATTATAAGAGAACCCCCTTGACAAATGAGCCCGGCAGTGATTAAGTTATATGACAAAGTAGTAGCATCCTACTTTTTGAAGGTGGCGTGCCGTGCATGGCAGCCTGCAGTGGTGTAAAGTAACTAAGTACATTTACTCAAGTACTGTACTTAAGTACAATTTTGAGGTATTTCCATTTTTCAGTATACAAATATTGTAGGCCTACTTTTTACTCCACTACAATTATTTGAAATCTTTAGTTACTAGCTACTTTGTACATTTTGATTATTATTACAAAAGATACATTAACCACTTCAGCCTATGTATACTTAGGCTATTTGAAAATAGCTGATCTACAAGCTCACAACGCGTTGTGAGCTTGTAGATTTGCTATTTTCAAAGCATTTTTATACATCTGGAAACTTGTGAAATGGGACATTCTGCGTAATGAGTAGCCTATATTGTAAAAATTCTGGCACTGTAGTGAAAACGTGGCTAAACTTTCAGTAAGTATATTTTATTGCGAATACTTTTGTTCTTTCACTCAAGTACATTTTTAATTCTGGACTTTTACTTGTAACAGAGTATTTATACATTGCAGTATTGATACTTTTACTCAAGTAAAAAATGTGAGTACTTTTTCCACCACTGGTGATTAAGTTATATGACAAAGTAGCAGGCTACTTTTTGAAGGTGGCGTGCATGGCAGCCTGCAATGGACGTCATTACACAGCAGCAGCGTGGAGGATGCAGCTGTCAGCAGGACAGTGCTATAGAATAGACGCTCTTTCATGTCTCAGAAAGGTGTGCAACGCGTCACTAATGATCAAGGGGGACCAGCAGTGATGGCTTGTAAACCTGAGGCCACCAGCTGATGACTCAGTGTAATGCCACCTCGTCTAAATGAGCTGAGTCCGCCCTTGGGATAAGTAGTGTGGTATTAGGATGTCATTTGCGTACTTGTTGGTCAGAAAACCAAGAACAAGATTTTTATTTTCATGATTTTTTTTCTTAATTTTTTTCTACCGTTAAAATAAAATAAAAGATAGGCCTAATAAAAATGATGGTCCCTAGTGCATTAGAACTAAGGACAATTACGCCTTTTCAGTCACCAGAACCATGATTGTTTCACTTTTCAATGAGTCTAAAATGGTTTAGGTGTTTAAAGTTGAATGGGCTCATATAGGAGGGAATCTATCTGATCAAATTAATATCAAATATCTAAATACTGAATCAAGCTGTTTAGAAACTGTCTGGGGTGCACAGCGCAAAAGCCAGAAGTGTTTTATGGTGAGATATCCCCTTATCTTATGTAAAAGAAGCACAGGCTACCATAATGTAGAAATAAAGTAAAAGTCCCGCATTAAAAATGTTACTTTAGTAAAAGTACAAAAGTATTGGCATCAAAATATACTTACAGTAGCCTATCAACCGTAAAAGTGCATAGGCATAGCTACTCATTATGCAGAGTGGCCCATTTCACAATCATATCATTGATAGTGTTCATCACTTTAAAGGTGGGGATGATTACTTTATGTGCTGTTGTTGGGTAGCTTAACCTAAAACAACAAATCATAATTCATCAGTTAATTTATGTTTTGTTGTAATCTAAATCTAAATCTGCAAAGTAAGTCAAGCTGACAAATAATTACAGTCAAATGTGCAGTTTTTACTAAACCTAGTAAAGTAAAGTAATACTCAAATAAAATAAAAGTACCTCAAAATTGTACCTAAGTAGATTACTTGAGTAAATGTGCTTAGTTACTTTTCAACTATAAATCCAGAGCCTGCCATGGTCCAGGATTACTTACATATGTTCTATATATATGCTGACTTTCAGCCTGACAGATGACCATAAATCTAGTTTGACCAGAAGAGCACAATTGGTCATCCAGAGCGAAATTCAAGGGCAGTATTATTATTAATCTTTATTGATTCCCAGGGGGCTCACAGTATTTAACATAACAATGAAACATAGGAACATGTAGTCTCAGTGAAGTGTTTATTTGTACTGTATGTGCAATTGTGTTTGGGGGACGAAAAAAATAAAAAATAAAAATATATATATACACATATGTATATATAAAGAGTCAAGAGCCAAGAAAAAAAATCTAGAAAAAATATAAAATAGTTAGACTAGACACAATACATATGCATTGCGTCTCTGAATGACTCAAGCTGTCACATCAATAAATTATGTCTGAATTGAATGTAGTCTAGTATTAGCAGAGAATATAATGAATACATCTATCGCAAATGAATACACAACACTGACAGCATTAATATTGTACACTGTGAAGTGTGCAGTGTTGTTCTTGCTGCGGTGCTATGACAACTGAATTTCCCTCAGGATAAAAAAAAAGGTGTATCCAACTATCTATCTTTAACAGGCTTCAACAGTTAGTATCTGGGTAATGTATGTACAGTCCATCAACAGTGAATATGTGAATGAATATAGTCCATCATCAATTAATATATTAGCAAATAAAAACTATAAATAATAAGTCTCCCATCAGTACGTAGTAATCCATGTGCCAGTCGGTAGTAATCCAAAACAACACAGTGCCAAAGCAGGAGTCACTGGTGAAGGCTTGCAGCCTAAATATGAACTTGCTATATTTATTAAAATGATTCATATCACATTTTCACAATGATTTATATTTTCTGTACTGTACAATAAAATCACAGCAGTTATACATGTACTATATGTAAACAAAATGATGTTAAGAACGCTTCAACATTAAGATACGTTTTTTTTGTTGCTTTTTACAAATGCAGTAAACGATAATGGCATTATGTACACAGAGAATACTTCAACTGTTCATGGTCTTCATCTCACTCTTTAGCCATTGCATTCATTTGAGGAATCTCAGCCTCAGCCTCTCAGCCAGTGGCAATGGACTATCACTACAAATCACTGAGTCGTCGTCACTATCTAAAACAGACACAGGTGAGGTGAACACATTATCATCTACAATAACTGGTGGAATATCTTGGCCCATGGTCTTGTTGGATGAGGAGCAGCATTCACCAGTGCTGCCATATACCTGAACATCTACCCTGGTAGTAGTCAGTGTGGCAGACTCTGATGATTGAGCATTATGAGTGTCCAATGTTTGTTTGGTTGAAGGAACTCTGGAGGTAGGTTTCAATGGAAAGTATTTGTCCCCACTGGTCAATAGCTTGCTTTTGGGTTTCACTTTAGCTTTCCTCTGATTTGCAAATCGCTTGTTTTCTGCATCGCTGTCCTCGCTTGATGAGCCCACACTCACACACACACTCTTCTTCTTGGTGGTCTGAGGCACCTTCCTGTCAGATTGGCACCTCTGTGTTGGGACAGATGATGAAGTGACTCTTTTCACAAATGTATAATTCTGGGCCGGCTTTTGGACATCATTAGTATTGGCTTTACATTGATTTAGTGCTAAAGGCTCCAAACATTTAGATTTTTGATAGGCAGGGTCTACCTTACTGGTCACACTCTGGCTTTTATCATTGAGAGGTACTTTTCTGTTAAGGACGCCATGTTTCCCTGATGGTTTGGGGTCATTACTACATACACCATCAATCTGTCTGCTCGACTTAGGGTCTTTGTCGTGAAAAGAGACAGGCTCCATTGAGGCCATAACATGATGTGATCGTTGTGTGGCTACATCGTCGCGTGCCTCGTTGAGCGCGTTCCTCATAAGAACTCTGTCTCTCAGAGGACACTCAGTATAACACAGCTTAGGAGCAGGTTTGGACTCTGCTTCTCTGCCCTCAGTTGTAGTAGGCTGATGCTTTGGGCCTTCAGCTTCTGCTACCTTTGCACGATCACCCGCTGCGTCTCTCGGCTTTAGCTCTGAGGTACGCAGTGTAGCTGCTTGAGGGGGCGGGGAGGACGTGAAAGACTCCCAGTCTATGTCACTCAGGTGGAGTGCATCTATAACAGCAGACACAGAGGGTGAAACGCCACCTTCTGAACCTGTCATTGTCCCACAGGCAGTGGGAGACAGGGTGGACAGCACATCGTGGACCTGAGATATGGGGCGATCACCCAGAACATGTTGGTCTCTTATAGGATTCAGCCTATTGGACACTGGAGTTTTCAGAACAGCTACTTCTGGGTCACCTCGGTTTGTAATACTGGGCAGCTGTGCCTGTGGTTGGACGTTGTCTGTAGCAGAAGTGGAACCCTCGAGGGTCATTTGAGACAGAAGGTCAGAAACACCATCACAAGGGTCTGGCGATGTTGCCTTTTTACTCCTTGGTTTCCTTTCTGAAAAAATAAATAAAAAAAAGAGTGTCAATGATTAAAAGTGAATACATTTTCAGCACAGATCCTACAGAGACAAAATGACCCTTTCTGTCTATTTCTGCTTTTGTGAAAGAGTGTTCACATCATTTCCATGATACATTTTACAGACATGTAATCACATGACACTCCCATACTGTAAACAAGGCAAACAAGGATAATGTCGCTAACACTGATGATAGCAGCTAAAAACCAGGGAGTAAGGGTTATAGTTTTCACATTCACAGATTTTAGTGAAGTGACATGGGGTAAGCCTTTCAGCACAACTTCGGCTGTGTTTCAGAGTCACACAGAAAACGGTGTTTTATGGCTTCTAATGGAACATTAGCCCTACAAATAATATATAGAGATAAAGTTGTGAGTTGTGACAGTGTCCCTTTCATGAATTTGAGCTACGCTTAACAGACTAAACGACGTCCAATTAGCGTCCTGATTGCACGGAATCAGGAAGTGGTGCTCTATAGCACAGAGGAGCATGGTGTTGAGCAAAACACAACTTGTATAAAATCACAGCCAGTGCTGTGAGAGAGACACCTCTGGTGCATCAAAGCCTTTGGTGAGCGAGAGGAACTGCTAATCCCTGCATTTTCAGGTGTCAGGGCTGCCGTAAGAGACGGCTTAGAAAACATCGCAAAGCCACAGGTGCCTTTGATGAAGGACGCTCCTGTCAGGATTGTGTGGGAAGTCTTTGAGCTTTGTCAAGTTTAGGTGAGGCCCCAGTTCTTATGACAGATACAGCTAAATGAATGTGCTTTTACTAAACCAGGTGTTCAATTTAGATACAGAATCTTTCAAATAAACATATTGGAATATTGCAATGTTATCTGTTGATGTAACAGCTTGGCATACAGTAACTCAACATGTTTAAGTTAAGGATTATCTGCCAATCTGCATTATAACGTAATCAATGTTCATTTAAGTCTGAGTGTGTACAAATGTAACCAAATTGACCCATTACATTTGTGCATATGATGTGGATATGGTGATTTTATAGTAAGTCTTACTCTTGGTTTTGCTCTCTTCAGCCAGAGCTTTGTTTCTCAGGTAGGTTTCCACTATCTCTGGGTAGGCCAGGCAGAACAGAGCCTCCTCCTCCACCGTCCTCACCTCATCCACAGTCTCCACAGCCGGGTGATCCTCAGGAAACGCGTAATGATCTGCAGTCACAGTGTATCACATCCACAGTGTCAGAACACTACCCCGTCATTTTTTACACTCTCAGCATCCTGAGGATTGTACTGTGAATGACGTAAATCTCAGCCCTTTCAGTTTCTCACACGCACAAACACAAATATAATATTCACTCATATTCTTTGGTGGTAGACTGTATACATACTGTAGTAGACAGTATATTCATATATTCACTGCCTTATGGTCTGATAATCAGAATCCGTTTATTGGCCAAGTATGTTTGAATACTCTGACTTTGTGCATTGCTCTCAGACAAATTAGGGAACATTTTAAATGTAAGAGTATGTCAAGTCATGTAAATCTATTGCACAGAGCCACAGACCATAGAAATACAGACATCAATGTCATGTCTTATGCTACAGGTATTGTACATATTAAGATATTGCACTACATTGTTAAAAGCACCCAAAATGACACATGTAAGTATACTCTTTGCACTGAGTACAAGTACTTCATTTGAAAATTAAACTTGACTCCTCTACTCATGATAGAATACTCAATTATTATTAATGACTCTAATCTTATGAATTTGATCCTAAACCCAGGTAGCAGGTGGATCTATTGATAGTGCTTGCTTAATTTCCCCACAAGGTACAGTAACACTATTTCCAAATTGTTAAGCACATTTGGCACTACAATACATTTACAACAAGGAAGGATGCCATGGAGATGCTTAGTTATGATACTATACTTACATATGCTTCAGTTTGAAGTTTCAGTAATAAATGGGATATACAGTATACACATATACTTCATCATAGGATTTTAAGTTCATTTTGTATAATATACATTTTGCTCTCAGAATTGTGGATTGAGAGACTTTCCCCAAACAATGCCATGTCAAACCTGGTTGTTAGGGAAGCAGACTTTGATATGACAGTTTTCCCAGCTTGGGGAGGAAGCCAGTTTAGCACCTAGTGACTGTTGTGACTGATCTGTCACCTCTGGCCGCTGTGAACCCCACCTCACAGTCAGTCACTAATAGACGAGACGGTGACGAGCACCCCGCACCCCAACCTTTGCTGCTTTACTGGTTCTCAGCTCAGAACACGTTTTCTAAGATACTGTGAATTCTGTTCACTTGTAAATTGAGTTTACACATACTACAGTAAAAACATTGGACTGTACGGACACTCCTTCAGCATCATTCAGACCAAACTGACCTGGTGTTCTCCAGACGACTTCAAAGCAGGCAACTGCATTCCTCACTCTTGGTTTCAATATTCTGTATCCAAACAGATATAATCATAATAAATAATAATAATAAGCCATGATATACTGTATATGTAATACAATGATCAATCAATCAATAATATCTCAAGCCTTGTTACTTTAACTATAAATGGAACACTACCGCAGGGGTTTAATTTGCGAAGTCATCTCTCTTCCACATTTCCTGTTCATCAACTCTGTGTACGTCATCAACACCAGAACCTTTTCACAAGTGTAGTTCTTGGGCCACTCCATTTTATCAAGGGCAAAGTTCTAGAAAAACACGATGCACCTTGTGAATCCACTAGACTCCATAATTCCTTTTCGTGAATGAACAGGATTTGAATAAACTAGTTTACCTGCATCAACAACATATTTGGTTTCCTCTTTCTGAAATGTTCCACATGCTTATCCTTGGAGACCAGAAACTCATTGATGATCTGCAATATATGCACCATACATTTTTTAAACAGGAATTCATACAAACTAGAGCTGGGTGAGATATATATATATAATATCAGTTGTGAAATAGCACTATGTAGTCCTTTTCCTGGTCTTGAAAGGGCTGCATTAAAGTAATTTTTTTTTGTTCTCTGTGGAGGGCTATGTATGTTTTTTCTCTTTTCCTTCTTATATGGCATGTTTCCACTTCCACACGGATTTTGTAATGATGCTGTGCAAAAAAAATTATTAAAAACTTAAAATTAAAGTAACAACATTTTCTGAACTTATTAAACTGTTCTAGCCTCTACTGTACCTGTGTGGTCACAATATCCACATCAATGATTGTATGTAAATAATATACAGTATATATAATTGTGTGAAAATATCTTCTGAGAACAATAGTCATGTACAAAATATCATCACATTATCGATATCAAGGTATTGGGGTCAATGCTATGATTGTAATGTTATGAATTGTTATGATTTTGTCAATATAAAACAGCCCTAATACAAATTCATGCTGCAGTACATGCTGTTCGATTATGCTGGATTTAAAACTGTACCTCTGTAAACGGGAACTGTTCACTCATCAGCGTTTTCCTGAGGAAAAGGGAATCCAATAATTTAAACCAAATAATACATGTCAAACTAATGTCCAATCAAGTTGTCTGTTACTTAATATACTTAATATTAATAGCAGTGCATTAGGTGATGTCAGCACTTTTTTCATAACAATTAGACAAAGTGCATTTAAAACAAGGGCCATACTTCCGAACGCTGGTCTCGGCAGAGTTGGCCTGGCGTGTGTGCTCATATCGGTGCCAGTCACAGGGACACTCGTAGTCAAAATCCTGAGGCTGACAGAACTTTGTACTGTCACATAGCTTACAGCCACCACGCTCATGGGCCTTGGCTGAGCCTGAAAGGAAGAAAAAGAGACAGGCCTAATGAATATCTTGTGCAGGGTTCCCAAACTTTCAAAACGTATAAATGACCCACGTTGAAATGTTCGATTTTTACATGCTATAGACAATAAGAAGAGTCAATCATGAATGTTTGGTCAAACCCACCGATTGGGGATGCAGCCAATTGTGTCCCCATGAATGACTGATCCCCGACCCATAAGGGATCCAGTGGGGCTCAAACTAAACTTCCCTGACTTTTCTAAAACCTTTCTGGGCATGGGTATGGGCAGTAACAGATAAAATGTCCTTAAAAGCCTAATGAACTTAAGCTATGTGGGTATTTTTTTGGGGTCGACAGACTAAAACATGTGCACTAACATGATATGACAAGGTTTTGAATTAGGTCAGCATGAGACACGTTTTGTGGGGACACACCCTACTGCTTTAAACCTCTTAAAACTAGGAAAACAGGTGAGAGTTCGGGCCCAGGCAAGGCTCAACTCACCAGGATGGCGGCATACACTGCAGTGGGGAACCTTCTTTACAGCTGCCTCGGGCAAGCCTGCTACATTTTCCTGCCTCCACTTCTGGATCCTGCAATGGCCAAAGACAAGTTATAAGAGGTGCCAACAGCCAAGACATCATACACACTGTCATTTGAAGAACTGTGCACTATTGACAAAGAGTGTAAATGGGCCACCATAGATGAATGGGTAGAGAGGCTGCCTGGGAAACAGTATGTGTTGAACTGTCCCTGAGCAAGATACTTAAGCCCCAACTGCTCCCCAGACTCTGCCCCTGATACTTCGGATGGGTTACATTGGGGACACATTTCACCGTATATGCAAATGTGCAGCGACAAAATACCCAAAAGGAGAGCGGACCAAATTAATATTATTATAGTTAAATGCATTTAAAGGGATATTTCACTTTCAAACATGTTTGGGGTCATTTTAACCTCTACTCTTTTGTGAGCACCCCGGACAGTTTTTAAGTTGCTTGATTCAGTATTTAGATACTTTAAAACTATCTGGGGTGCTCACAAAAGCCTGAGTAGACATCAAAATGACCCTAAACCAATTTTGAAAGTGAAATATCCCTTTAAGTATAGAAGAACTCTGCCAGGAATTCATACTTAGGGAAGAGAAGATTCCTACCTCTGTAAAAGTGACTGTCCGTCCAACGCTTGGATAAGCCTGAGCGCTTGCTCTTTACCAACACCTGGTACACCCTTATACCAAAGTAACAGAGAAGAATAGAGGACAGTTATACGTAATTCATATCATGAACATGACAGGACAAACTTCACAATACAAAGTTTGAAATCTTTTACCTTAGGGATGTAGTCACACCCAAGAAAGATGGCCAGACCAACAAGATTCTCTCTCGACAGATGTAGCTCTGCTTGCACTCGAGCAGTGCTGTAGCAGTCCACCTGAGGGTCCTTGAGAAGATAAAAAGGCAATGATAAAACTTTTTTACATGAGTATATTTGCCAAAGTCTCTCTGACCCCAGTTGTTGGCAACATATTTTGTGAATTCTCTATTTGTGATTATACTGGTTATTGTTGTCTCCGCCAGGCCGAAAGGCATGGCGAGAGAGTATGTTTTGCCCCTTGTCCGTCCGTCCGTCCTGTCTGTGTGTTAGCAGCTAATCTCCGGCACCGTTGGCCCGGTCGCTCCGAAACTGTGCACCAGCAGGTCTAATTTAGCAAAACACATTTTTGGAACAAAATGCCTCAAATCATGAATGCAGTGTCTGATTGCCGTGAAAGACCTAAGAATAAATGGCACCCTTTTCACATTGGCCTATTATAGCGCCACCAGGAGGCCAGAATAACGTACCTGACCTGGCGGAGACCTGTGCTCCGAGGAGCACTTTTTCTAGTTGTCTCTGTTTTATATGCAGAGTGACTTCACTTATTTGCTGATTACTATTGTCTGTTTTTATGGTTGAAATTTTGTGTGGACTCCAGGAAGACTAACGACCACTTTGTGGAAGCTAATGGGGGGGGGGGGTCCGAATAAAGAATAACTTCAAGATGACTTGTGTGGATGAGTATCAGTAGAATAAAAAAAGATAGAAAAATGTAATTTAACCAGTTTTACCCCTCTTATCTCAGGTTACGGTTGTGATCAGAAACAGGGAAGTAAATATGGTAGGACAACAGTAATCTCATTGATAATCAATGGTCATTTTTGTGTCACTAAACCTGATATACCTGAGAGAGAGGGAAGAAAAAAATGTGTAAATCATATCCTGGCAGAATACTACCTTTGTATTTAGGTTGAAGTTTCTGTATACGGTCCGGGCTCCGTACAGGAAGGCATCTCCATCATTGGTGATGCAGCCGTCCACCAGGCCCTTGGAATCCAGGTAAGCACACATGGCCTCAGCCTCCCCTGCAGCGGTCACCCAGGGCACCCCCAAATAGTCCAACATATCAGCACACTGCAGAGAGGAGTGAGAAGGTCTGTGAAAACAGACACTTGCTATCTCGTACATGTAACCTGCAAACATAGGTCACATAGTGGCCGTCTGTGAGGTTCTTCTTAGCTATTAGATGTCAAATTCTTATGGTCCGTGTCTGACCCCTTATGAATGCTGTGATACCAACCTCTCTCAGGACTGCTTTAAAGCGCCCTCTGCTGGTATTCTTTGTGGTTGCTGATTTGGGGGCAGCCTTTTTGAATCCTCCAAATCTTGCTTCTGTCCTCTTGCTCATGGTTTCTGCTTTAAGTTTGGGGGCCTCACCTTCCATGACAAAAACTAGCTTTATTCCCATTAGTGTGAGGGATGATACTCTGAAAAATAAATTCCTGAAACACATAAATGAACATTGTTCATGATAATGATCAAAAGTGAAATCATAGACTGTACTTGTCTAGGATCAACAGGCAGACAGACTATTCTGTATAGGCCTGCATAGGCTGGTCACAATTATTACATAATTGCCTAATCGCAATTATTTGAGATAATCGCAATTATTCCGCATAATCGTCATAATCATTTCCATGTTGAAAAATGTTCATCCATTTTCCAAAAATAGCAGAACAACAAGCTTACAACATGTCACTTCGTAACGCGTTGTACGCTTGTAGATCAGCTATTTCTGCAATTTTTAAATGTTTTGAAAGTATAAATGTCAGTATTTTCTTTGTATATCTAAGTTATTTGTCATATCAGCCCAGTGCAATTTTTTGAATGTTCAGTGGCAAAAACACAATTAAAACATTAATCGCAATTATTAGTGTGATAATTAATCGTCAACTTAAATTCTAATCGTGACAGCCCTAGGCCTGTAACATTTACAGCACTGTAAAACAATTACCTTAGGTGAGGTTTTGTGACTCTCCCCATCATTGCTTGTACATTTTGGGCCTCACATACCCATAAACTAAGGTCCACAGCTAAAGTTTTCCCACTCAAGCTGTACAAGGGCACTGACTCACACACTGGCCCGAGAATAGACCACAGATCATGCACACCCATTATGGCTCCGAATGGTGTGTCGACGCTGCAGTAAGTGGCTGTACTGTCTGGAGGAGAGACAGTCTGAGTCAGTCTGAAACACTGGCAAAACAAAACTGTGAATGCACAACTATTCAGTGTTGCCAAATTTTGTGAGAGAAGCAACCAGGTCTATGAAAACAAGCCCAAAAGAAGGGACTAGGCTACGGCTATTTGAAAATAGCCGATCTACAAGCTCAAAGCTTGAAGATCTGCAAACTAAAAACGAAAAAAAATTGGGGGAAAAGGGATAGGTAATTTTGGGAAAAAAATTGAACATTTTAACAACACAAATCTTGTATGGGGGGGGGGGGGGTCCCTGCTGGCACACATTTATTTTCAGATGGGGGGGCTCTGTGGACTAATACATATTAATATTGGGGTCTTTGCCACGAAAATGTTGGAGAACCACTGGTTTAAGCAACATTAGGAAACCAAAAATCTACCAATATGTATAAGCAACTTTACAGAAAAAGAAGCCCAAAGTGGCTTACAATAAGCGGTCATGGCAACACTGAAATATTCCATACGATCGTCGTTACCTGAAGTTCGAGTGTTTATGATTGTTATGTTGCAGGGAAATGAACTAAAGATCGGAAGCTATATCGCTAACACGTTAGCCTATTTTCAAACAGCAGCGCCGCGTCCACAATGACAGTCACGTGATTCACTAGTACAACATTCATGACCACTTCCGGGCCGGCGCACTCCCTCTTCGCTGGAAGCTAAAGGATACGATAGTGATGTCATACCAGTGGATCTCAGGTCGGGAGTCGGGACCCCCATAAGGGTCCCCACATGATATCATATGGGAGGGCCAGGGGAGGGCCAGGGGAGGGCCCCAGATGACAGTAGAGTGACAATTTAAGGACTTTTAAGACCTTTTGAATACCTAAAAAGTTATCAACAAACTGTAATCAAGTAATCAAAACTGTACAATAAAAACTGGTTAAACATTGGTTAAACATAATATAAGAGGCAAACAATTTGAGAATAGCCAATCTACAAGCTCACAACGCCTCGCAATGTTAGCTTGTAGATGCAAAAAGTGTGTCGGACGCAAGTTGAAGCAAAACGGGTTTTGTGATTATGCATAATTTGTTTTTCGCTATTACATCACTGTCGAATCCTTTAGTATTGTTCTTTAATCTTCCCTCGTTCTCTGTGTTATGTTACTGGTATTTAATCTACTTTCTACTGAATTGGTTGATACTAAAGGTAGAAAGAAAACAAGATTAATATGAATACAAAAAACAATGTATAACATAATCTACTTGCTAAAATGATCTCGAAACAAGATGAGACGTCATCTGAGTGCGCCGTTGCTATGGATACACTGGATGCTTGTTTACAGTCTGTGGAACCCAAGATGGGCAACATAAACACAGTATAGTTATGCCATCCAATGTGCAAATAGAAATTGTCGGCTTGATTAAAGAACATAATTTTCATGTTGCCAAGAATTTTGCTGAGGTAAGGCACTTTGCATATCATCATGTAATTCACTAAGAGCTGGCAAACCAAACTTGGATAACAATTAACTCGTTTCTTCATTCTCAATAACAGGAACTAAAACTAAAATATCCCGATGCCTTTTTGGATCCAAAAATTCAACCACTGTTCGAAAGTGATTGGCATGTCTATTTGTGTAATAAGAAAAGGGTAGGTACAGTAAATTATGTGCTTGCCTTTGTTGCTTATATTGTTGGACAACTCCATGAAACATTAAAGGGATAGTTCACCCCCAAAATGACTTTTTTTCTATCGATTACACACCCCATGATATTTTGTAGTTTTTGTCGCATTCCTAAGCCAATAATTTGATGACCGGGAGACATTAGCATCTTTCTGCCGGTCATCAAATGATTGGCTTACAAGGAATGCGACAAAAACGAAAAGAATCTCCATGAATTCAAGGCTTCATTCGCGTGTGTAATTGATAGAAAATAAGTAATTTTTTGGGTGAACTATCCCTTTAAGTGCTCAAGCTTGTAACTCTACTCTACTATGCAGATAATCTCTCAAAACAGCTGAAAGGAGAAAATACAGAATACGTTCCCAGATTGCTACACAGATGACACCATCATTCTGTATGAGTGATTAATGTAACGATATAATGGAAGGAAATGTATTGCAGCACTTCGCTTATAGCTCAAGAGATTTTGTCTATTCTGTTTTAGTTTGTGCTGAAGTGTGTTGTAATTTGACGTTGTTTATCAAATACTTAACCAAACCGAATACTTATTTCAATACTTCTTATTCAAGGAGCTGCAGGGGGATGTGTGGCAGTTCTCCAGCAACCTGGTGTGCTTTCTGAATGGCCAGCTCCTTGGTGATGAGAAGGACCTGGCCAGCTGGGCTGAGAAACAGTGGCAGTTCACTCTCATCCGTCCACATGCATTTTATGCAGCCCTCACTGGAGACTATTATGTCAAACATCTCCACAAGACAAGGGCAAGTCAACTGTCACACTGTCACATAACATACGTGGATAAGTAAAATGGAAGTCAGATGCATTGGAAGAAAACTGGCAAGCTGCCTTTCCCCTGTTACAGTTTTGGTCATATTATATTATGAATTATATTTAGAATTTACAGTAAAACACTGTTCCAAGTTAGTCCAACAGAACATGTTATATATTAATACATATTAATGTCTTGTTATATTTCAAACCCATGCAATACTTGATAAGCTATTGAAATACAAATAGACATGTGCTAATCATTTTTGTGTTAATGCATAAAAAGCTATGTTTATTATGCAACTCTGTTAAGGGTTGTATTTGGAATCATGTGTGGCCCTCATTGTAGCCATAAATCTCTGCAGTAGTGTTTGACCTTAGTTGAAGTTTATGTAGGCAGAATAATATCATGTACACATATTTGCAGTATAAGATATTATATTAAGTCAATTCCCTTTGACAGCATCTAACTATATTTCTTTTATCACAGCATCAGTTTGTCTTCATGGACATTGAGATTCAAGGGGAGCCAGTAGGGAGGTTGTTGTTTGAGGTAAAGCCTGATTTATACTTAATCGTATAACGCTCACTCTCTGTACTCTGTCGTACAACAATTTGATAGATTTTATCATTGCATTAATTCAACACTCTGAAATGTGTGACTATCTGTTCTATCCAGACTTGAATGAATGTTAACAAGTAAAGCCAACTAGACAATACCATCTCAGAATATAATTGTGTCTCATCTCATCACATTACCACGCTTCTCCCCAGCTGTTCTCAGATGTGTGTCCAAAGACATGTGAGAACTTCCAGGCCCTGTGCACAGGAGAACGTAATATCTCACAGAGTGGCCTCATGCTATGCTACAAGCGCTCTGTGTTCCATCGTGTGGTACCCAGTGGCTGGGTACAAGGTGGAGGTATGGTCCATAAACGTGAGCCATTATTGACTTGTGTTGATAAAATGTAGTTTTAGTTTTTCATTATTGCATTTACATAATATTTGGTAGGCTATCCTATGTTAGTACGTTTCATTGACTGTTGATCTCAGCTGAGCTATCTTAATACGTTTAAGCAGGTTCGATTTGTAAAAACAACACAGGGCGGGGGGGGGGGGGGTTCTTAACCACTTGTTTCTTGGCCCTATTCGTAGTACAGAACAGATGGCGAAAATCTTCAATTTTACAACATTACGTTGCATTGCAACATGTTCTGAGGTTGTTTTGAATTTACATTTTCTTTAACTGTTGACACATTTTGACAAATTTTGATTTAATGTTGTTAACATAATTAAATTGTTAAATTATTATATTATATTACATACAGCAAATATCAAACATATCAGACAGTCTACGTACATTTCTCAACAGGAAATGCATGGATTTAATTCACCGAAAAATGGATAAAACATACCTGCCAGCAATTAGAATGAATGACCAGAGGGGGGATATCAGAAGCAGAGGAATGGATCCCCCCCCCCCCCCAGCATATTGAACCCTGTGTTTGTTGTACATAAGGAATGCAACGTCCTCACCTGGTGCCTTTCTTTAATAGATGTTTCAGCAGAAGGAAAAGGCAATGGAGGGGAGTCAATCTATGGACCGATCTTTGAAGGTGCAGATACAAAATCTACTGTACAACCCTGTACTTATTTACAGTATGTATATAATGTTGTCTATAAGCGTATGTGTTCTCTCTTACTTTAGATGAGAGCTTTGCAGTTTCGCACAGTAAGCGTGGCATTCTTGGAATGGCCAACCAGGGTCGCCATAGTAACGGATCCCAGTTCTACATCACTCTGCAGCCGGCTCTGTGGATGGACACAAAATATGTTGCCTTTGGGTTTGTGCCTCTGATTTATAGGAAACATTTGAACTCTCTGGTTACGCATCGGTCCAGATTAGGGGTGCAACAGTTAATCGAACTAATCAATCTAATTAATTCTAAAAGAAAAGGGGGGGTAATCTCTAAGAAAATAATTGGTAGTATACCTAATCCAGATCCCTCACACGATTTTGACCAACGATTAATGTCAAATGTCAATGTATATGAAAACTACGGTAAATTCTTAGTTATATAAACATACTGTATGTATGTATATTCTTTCTATTTCCAGTCAGGTGGTAGAAGGCACAGATGTACTGAAGAGACTAGAAGAGGTTCCAACCTACAATGAGAGACCCAAACAGGAGTGTAAAATTGCAGACTGTGGAGCATTTGCCCCATAATGTTTCATTGAATGGTTTTATTGTCCCTCATTGAAAATGTGTACAAACATTTGTTTTGTCAAATAAATCTAATTAAATCAATGTGAATCCAAGAAATTATGTTTGGAGTTTATTTTATTTATTTATTTTATAAAGAAGTTATAAGAATGAGCAGTCACTTCACATCACTCTCATTCTAGGGCTAGGATCAAAGTAGCCCTAGAATAACTGTGATGTTACATACATTTCATGTATTACATATACATGAAATGTATGTAACATCACAGCCATTCTAGGCTAGGATCAAAGTAAAGTATGTGCCAGGAAAGGACCTTATTATTATTATTATTATTTGTATTATTATTATTATTATTATTATTATTATTATTTGTATTATTATTATTATCAATACCCTTATTATTATTATTATTATTATTATTATTATTATTATTATTATTATTATTATTATTATTAATATTATTATTATTATTATTACTATTATCATTATTACTATCATTACTATTCTCATTATCATTATTATTATTATTATTATTATTAATAATAAAATATTATTATTATTATTCTTGTTAAGCTAAGCAGTTATTTCTTGATTGGCCTGCAGCAGTGCCATCTAATAGAAGGCTCTGGCCTGCAGTAGTTGGATGTGAAGCCATATGACACCCTGTTTTTTTCACGTCTCAGTAAAAAGGTGCCACGTGACCTGCTGTCAAGTAGGAAGTGGGAAGAAGCAGCTAGTCAGCAGCACGACGAAGAAGAAGCAGAGGATCTCCAGTCTGCCAGTCTCTCTCGGCACGATTCGTTTCAAAACATACGTTTTTTTTTCCTGATCGGACGAACATAGCAACGAATAGACTACCAACAACATGTACTGCAAAATAGCCTTGGTCACGTTAGTCCTGGCGTTGGTCGGTGCGTCGACAGCAGCAGACGCAGGTAAGTTTGAGACAGACGTCTCATAACGCAGGCAGTTCAGAGTCATTGCTGAGCTGAGCTAGCAGCTAGCTGTGTGTGTGTGTCTGTCCACCTTCCAGTGGTGGAAGAAGTACTCAGATATTTTATTTAAGTAAAAGTATCAATACCACCATGTAGAAATACTCTGTTACAAGTGAAAGTCCGGTATTAAAAATGTACTTGAGTACAAAAGTAATGGCATCAAAATATACAAAGTACCAAAAGTAAAAGTACTCATTGTGCAAAATGTCCCATTTCACAAGTTTACAAATGTATACAATTCTTTGAAAATGGCAGATCTACAAGCTCACAACTCGTCACGTTGCTATTTTCTAATAGCCAAAGTATATAGGGCTGAAGTGGTTAGTGTATGTTTGGTAATGTTAATCTAAACATACTAGTAATTAACATTTTCTAATAATTGTAGTGAAGTAAATGTCCAATATTTGCCTCTGAGATGTAGTGGAGTAAAAGTACTGAAAACTGGAAATACTCCAGTAAAGTAAAAATACCTACATGTTTTACTTAAGTACATTACTTGAGTAAATGTACTTGGTTACTTTACACCACTGGTCCACCTTCCTCTTGCAAAATGATGTTTAATGTGTCTGTCTGGCCCTCTCCAACACAGCACACTGCGTACTAGTTTGTTCATGTCTTAGTTTGAGGCCACTGGCTGAATAATAAAAAAAGAATATATATAATATATTGTAACTGTCTGGCAGGCAACTTATTTCTTATTTGGCCAGAGGCAGTGAAGTTTTCAAGTCTGCTAACGCGTTAGCCTCAGGCCAACCTTTTGAAACCAAGAAGCTTTAATGTTGAAAATGATAATTATGTGTATAATAAGGTGACAGGATGCCATAATCAGCACGATGAATTCACAAGGGACAGTTCCAGATGGTCAGCCACGCACAGAATAGCTCATTATGTAATAACCTATATGGCATGTGCCCGGCAGACAGTCATGCTTTAAACTACTGTGTTAGCATAAAAGGAACCTGTCTTTCAATGTGACTATTTACATTAGCACTTAAACACGTCCTTATGTGCTCCTCATATGGTTGTAATGGGACAAGCCACTGTTGGTCTAATCGGTTATCTTTGTTGATGTTAATAATTATGCAAACTACATATGTAACTTGCATATGTTTTGACAATTTCGTTTTGCAGATACTTGTTCTGGACTACTGACATGTGAACAATGTGGAGGGAATAACGGCTGCCTGTGGATGAACTGCACATCATCATCATGTGAGTATCTTCCCTAAATCTTTGGCATGTTGTGGAAATTGCCATAGGTTGGTCTTTGTGTCGCTTGAATTCTCTGCACAGCTGACCTGATGAGACATGATTCTTGGCTATGGAGAGAATGTATGGAGAGAATGTATGGTATTCGTGCAGTCATTTGATGACATCATCGTCCCAATTTCCCAAAAGCGAAAGCAGTTCCCATATCTTGGGAAAGTGCCGGCAGTATGGATGGATGGATTTGGACAGGTTGTCCGTCGATGCAGTGAAATGCATTGTAAGCTGCAGTCGGGCCTACCTTGTTGAGGGTTATAATTCTGACTGATTGTTTCCTAGCAAAGACACACTCATATTTGATTTAAAAGTCCCAATCATTTTCACATCAACTTAATTGTTTTTACTGCTGTGAGTGTTTCTACTCGCACACACAAATAGAGCAGTGTGTCTTAGACATTTAGCAAGAACGGTACAGCCATTCCACAATTCATTATGGAAATATCTCTCTACCAATATGAGTACCGGTACACTCAGTGTGAGAATATATTGCCATATTTTAATAATCTAGCGATGATTGTTTTTCAATTTACTTACAAGTCTTTTGCTTATGGTGGTAAAAATGCATCAAAGATGCAAAGAGAATGGTAGTTAAGAAGCAACACATTGTTTTCTGAGTGAAACAGTTCTTTTTTTCCAAGCACTTCAGAGCTGTCGTGACTAGTCGTCACTAAGCCTTAGTAGGTCACCGTTTTATCAGATTGTGAAGGGAGAAGCTTGTTGTTTGCATGTTGATCTTATCAGTGTCAGGAATTGAGGTTACAGGACTTCATATGCTTTTACGGGCTAGGTAGTGATGATTGGACGTAATATGGTTTTATCCTGCAGTACTTCCAGGTGTGTCACGCGTGTGACAGTGGTTTGTGGGTTATCGCATGACTGCTCGTTAAGCGCCACAGGTTTGTTCCCGATGACTCTTCCAATAAAATACATCATGCCTCTCCGCTGGCTGAGAATGATGAAGATGGACATTGGAGGAAACTAGGGGACACGTGTGTGACAGGATGTCTGCTATATCCTCACACAGGACAGAAGGTAGGAGGGGATATAACGGTGCAAGTGAAAGCAAAGTGAGAGGAAGAAGATGAGATGCATGTGTGCAGTGAGAGCACCATATCTTAGTTTTGATCTGGAGGTGTGGAGGAGGTGAGAAAACAGCAGAGGGGAGCTGGGTCTAGTGTGACTCCATCTTACTAGAAAAGTGTGACTGCACCCATCATATCATACAGTGTTTCAGAAATATCAGTACCAGCGACAGGGTGAAACATGGATATTTGTCAGGGAAAGGAAAATGTGTATGCTTTAATTACCCCATCGATTACACTAATGATTTGCTCCATAATGGAAGGCACAGCCAGTCAGCCATAATTCTTTCCATAATTTAGCCATTGTATCTGTTGGCTAATCCATCTTCATAAGGCCTGATACTTTACCTCACATGAAACACCCATAGGAAGCTTTGATTGTCCCCAGAATGCCCGGTAGCAAGAGAAACATTCAGAGAGTGAGAGAAAGGCGATCCCACACCCTGTTCGCTTATTGTCTCCCAGTTTGAAATAGGACTGGCTGGATATAATAACAGAAGAGGTGAGGTAGTTAAACAGGACAAGCTGCACGGCACTCCCATACCTCATCTTCTTTATCTATGAAAGCCCTATAGGATTTCATAGGATACTGTTGCACCTTACGTAACGATTTAAGAAAAGCAGAAGATAAACAAGAAGGTTGTGTCCTGAGTTGGGATTTGTATTGCAGTCATCTTGATGATAAAGTGTTTTCAGTACATAGTCTTTGCTTTTATTGTGGGCTAGATGGATTATCAGCCATTCTTCCCCCTTGTTAAACGGACAATGCTGTAAACGGCCTATGAGTCACTGAAGGCTTAGCGTGAACATGGGAGCAGTTTCAAGGATGGAAGGAATATTTTTCTAAGAAGGAGCATATTTTATTGTGTTTCAGTGAGTGTGGTCCATATTCGCTCTTCTACAACAGCGGCTCAGAATTACTTGCCTCAATGCAGTCCCACCAGATCTAACGAGTCACAGGCCACAGGCAGAGACACCAGCACTAACAGCTCAACACGCACGGAACACGCACGCAGAGATGGGCTGGAGCTAATGCTTCTCACAAGCCCAACAACAGATCACCTATTAGATATGAACAAAGCAGAAAGGTCAGCAGCAGCAGCTGCTGCCTGAGGAAGATGGTTGCTCTAAAAGTACATAGCAGCTGAATTGCTACAGTGAGCTAACGCCTAGCCTACCACTCTGTTATTACCAGATTTATCTTTGGTTTAGCGAGTTTGTGTAAACATGCTTTTGGCGTCAGAAGCACGTTTCCCTGCAGACCGCATTTAGATGCCTCAGAGCTTTCACATGTGCACATGCTAGCTTCAGTGCACCTCTAACTACAGGCTCCGGGTCTGTGACAAAGCCCTTAGAGCCCTAGTAACTTCTCGGAGGCAGTTTGCTCCGTTTAAGCCAGGCTCTTGAAACTTCCTCTGTCACCTGTAGCTACAGTAGCTGGCAGTAGACTTGTGGTGATGATGTCACCATCATTTTGGAATGTGTGAGCGGGTTCCATCTTTCACACCTGCTTGTGAGATAACAACCCTGTGTCCTCCTGACATCAGGAAAAGAAACTTCCTGGACATGCACATAGATAACGGAGTGTGCTATCACAGAAGTTCCAAGGTTATGTTGTGGTAAAAAGGTCAAAGTGTTTTTTCTGGAGAGGCACAAGGTAACCCGATAAACAAGGGATTTGCTACACCACATGATGATGATATCCTAATGTTAGTTAGATTGCATGAATCAACAGAGAAATTCAAACGAATGCAGTTCCAGTTGATAGAATTCATTATTCTTCTGACTACAGTGATGTCACCCGTTACCTATCCATCATCCTCCATGATGTTGCCGGGTCAACTCAGTTCATAGAAACCAAATTAGGAAAAACTTCAACCAAGTGCGCTAGCGCGTTATAAGCAAAAATGGACACTGTGTGGATGTGAAGAATGTCCATAAAGACCGCCTGCCCTGCTGATGTCTGGACTAATGATACTCAAGCATCATTTTTGTTTACCAGATAGAGAATCCTGGTAGTACTTTAATTTACTTAATTCGTTGAAATTTTTAAATATTTCATGGTTTGCTGGTGTGCGCTGGTGTTGATTACCAACAGCCGATGCTTTGTTGATGTATGTTGTAAATACTTGCGCCTGTTTTATTGCAAACTATCCCAAAAGTTCTCCCATTTCCCCCACATTATTTTATTTACTTAAATTTTGTCTTAAAGGGTGCAAATAGCAGAGTAAACCGCTTTCAACATGGCGCGTACGTTCCGTAATGCAATTCCAATGGTGAAAGCTGTGTTGTTTGACCCAGCAAAGGAATGGCGGACTCAGCTAAGCCCCGAAATACCTGTATGCGTGTCTCAAAGAATTGCCTCACCTTTAATTCTTAATAGGGCTGGGCACTATTCGCTATTGGAACATGGGTATTTTCATTTCACCTCATCTTTCAGCTTTAATCACTTCTATTCTTCTGCTATTTTGGCTATTTTTTGACAATTTTTGAAAAGAAATAAAAATAATTGTCATCACAATACCACACATTATTGTCACAATACCGGTATTTGGTCAAAAATATTGTGATTTGATTTTGTCCATATCGTCCAGCCCTAATTTATGATACCCATATATACTGTAGATTAGAATGAATGGGGTCTTTTCCGATTTCTGAGGTTTGTATGAACAACTTTATTGACTAAAGATTCTAATGAAATCTTCAGAACATGTTCAGCTGAACAAGAGTTCTCAAGAGAATATATTAGGATATGGAATCCATTGCAACACGCTGCTGTCAAAAGTCATGACTCATAAAACTGTCATTTGATATATGTGTTTACCTGGCTTACTGTAAGTTGCCCTGGGTAAAGAGCGTCTGCTGAACGCCTAAATAAGTTCTAAACCTTACCGCGTCACTGGAGCGGATTGATTTACCGGTAGTCTTTTGGAGAGGAATTGAAACAAATAGGCTAGTTAAGGTTCATTTAAAGGAGAATTTTGGACTAAAGTTTTCTTACCTTTTCTATGACGTTATGATATCTTAGGATGAATGGTACAGTAGAAAAATGTCATAACTCCACCCCTGAGCCGCCACAGCTTAAAAGGTGCGCGGATAGGCCTTAGGTTAGATCACATATTTTAATAGCTTTTTTTTAATTTATTTTTTCTGAGATCTGACGTTCATAGTGACAGAACACTGTCCCAAAAAAATAAAAAATAAATAAAAAAAACAGAAGTCTCGCTAGACGAGATTTCAATCTCGAGATTTCAATCTCGTCTAGCGAGACTTCTGTTTTTTTTTTTTTTTTTTTTTTTGGTTGCATCGTGTTCTGTCACTATGAACGTCAGATCTCACCAAAAATTTATTTAAAAAAAGCTATTAAAATATGTGATCTAACCTAAGGCCTATCCGCGCACCTTTTAAGCTGTGGCGGCTCAGGGGTGGAGTTATGAAATTTTTCTACTGTACCATTCATCCTAAGATATCATAACGTCATAGAAAAGGTAAGAAAACTTTAGTCCAAAATTCTCCTTTAAGGTTAGTTTAATTTCTTCATCACTCAACAAAAATGGCATAGCTTATTTCTTTCCCTTGAGGAGGTTCATGATGCCATTTTTGAGGAGGCAGTAATTCAGTAAAACTGTACATCGCAGGTAATTGAATGAAGTCTGTGGCACAAATCGATAGTTCCTTGGAGCAGCTGTCTGAAATTATATTTCTCAGCTGTTTGTCACTTTATTGAATGGAGTAATTATGAAGAATGAGACAATCTGTCTTGTCTCATTCTTATATTCACAGTTTTTCAGACACGCAAGACTCTGAATGGTCAAAGTCTGTTTCACATAGTTAATAAGTAATCTGAGAGATCATGCAGTGAAAAAGCTTACACCAAGATGATCAGACCATGACTCAGTAGTTTTTGTTGCAGGCTTAGAGCGGGCACAAACTGTGTACATGTATTGTTTACTCATCAGGCAGGAACATGGACCGTTCTCATAGATAAAGGATGTCTTTGTTGAGAATTCCAGTGAATTATTCCCCTAACAAAATATTAATAATTCCTGTACTTTTAAAAAGTTAGCATGTAGGGATTTTGCATGATTAATGTTGATGTTATTTTAATTTAAAATCATGAAATCTGAATTTCCCCCTGGGGATCAATAAAGGATAGGCTATCCTATCTTATGAATTTAGCACAAGTCACTTGCAATGATAGGATCCAGAGAACAAGACTATATTTCATGTTGTTGATGGAAAACCTAGAGCTGCTCACTTGACATTGAATTGGGCAGAAATATTGTCTTTTGTTTAGGTTAAGGATAAGGATAAGGATAATTCCTTTTAACAGGTCGTTCATGAAAGTCCTTGCGGTCTTGTTTCCAATGAGAACCTGTGAGCAATTGGGGTTAAGAGTCTTGCTCAGGGACAAATTTCATATCATCGGCACATATGCTGGGATAGCCTGGAATCGAACCTGGGGCAACCAGGGCCTCTGGTTCCCTAGGCGGGCTCACTAACCACTCAGCTATGGCCGCCCCGTTAGAGGAGCGTACCTGTCCTGTTACCAGAAGGTTCCCTGTTAGATTCCCAGGATCGTCGGGAAAAATCTGATTGGGGAAGTGAATGGCCGCAGAAGTGCCCTTGAGCAAGGCACTAAAGCCCTGACTGCTCCAGTGGAGCTGTTCAGTGGCCAACAGTATAAGACTGTGGTTGTACTGGTCAGCTCCCAGGTTTTAATGTGTGTGTATGTCTGTGTCTGCCTGTGTGCATGGCGTTGCTGAAAGTGAGCATCTGTGCTCAGCAACTTTCCCTGGGTAAATAAAGGACAAAAAAAAACACATCCTCAATGAGTTCTATTCAACAGTGAAGATAGGGAGTTCCACCGTGCATCAGCCAGTCATAGGCAGGTCCGGTGCATCACAAGAGTGGGACACAGCAGCAAACATGAGAAAGAAAGCACCAGAGCAGCTCGGACTATTTAAATGCCTTATTAACAAGGTGATTAGTACAAAATGACAAAAGTTTATCTTATTGCCTTTATTTGATAGTACAGTACAGAGTAAAGCGCATTGGATAAAGGCACTATATAAATGCACCATTTAACCATTCGTTTCAATGTCGGTAATCTTCATCAGAGTCATTATGACTGCTCCAGCTCCAGTTTTCTATTCAACAGTATAATATTGCTATAGAAAATTATCACTTAGTTGTTTGCACTTAAGTAACCCTAGTAGTCTTGTTGTCAAAGCAACTGATTTGTGCTCGGGTTTCACAATGACATGAAACCTGAAATGAAATAGCATTCACATTTGCATAACATACGATTTTATGAAATCTGCTTGGACTGTGTACTGTGTACATAGTGTATTACAATTACAGTTTACAATTTAGGCATTTAGCAGATGCTCTTATATCCAGAGTGCGAGATCAGAGTAAATGCCATGAACACCTAGTCAACAAACCGGGTAAAATGGTCTATTAAGTAGAGTACAAAGTAAAACAACTGAGTGCTTCAAAGAAACTAGCATACCTCAAACCTAGCATCTGTCTAAATAACATAATTCTTGGCATTTTTGGTCAAGCAAAAATAAATCTAAATAACAAAACATATGTGAACAGGTATCCAACATATATCTGCATAGTACTGTATAACTAGCATCTATCAAAATAGGTGACAAGAAGGCATACAAGGAAAGGGAAAGTGGTCGATAGAACTATTGTTCTTTATAAAATTCCAGCATTTAATGACCTCATTCAAGAATTTGTCATATTATACTAGTAACTAGAGTGTAAAATGTTTTGTCTCATACACCTTTTTCCCCCTACAGTAAATGTATCCTCCTGTTATTCGACTCTGGTGGCGGAGAACGGCACGTGCACCAACATTAGCTGCACAGGTAAGGATCTTCATATATGGAAGCACAGCTTTATTATTATTATGAATTCATCCATTTACAGGTTCAATGTTAGTGATATTCAAGTACAAAGGAAGTCTGTAGTAGAGTTTTAAGGCATGGATTTTGTATACAGAAGGCCATGTTTTATAACGAGTAAATTGAGGCAGTAGTAGTACACCTTAGAAACAAAAAGCAGAAGTCAGTTTTTACACCTGTCTTCAGCCGAAAGTGCAACAGGAAAAATGTGTGTGGTTGTGTTCTAGCGTGTAACCTCACGGGTCTCTGTAGAGTTGGTTGGTCCTTTCCTCCTCTGCCTTCCTTCCCCTGTCTGTAGCTACTAGCCAATGTTGCTTAATGGCTTTTTGTTTGCTTTGTCTTCCTTTATCCACTTGGGTGTCCGAGAGGTTTTGGGCAGGTCTGAACCCTCGCCCGCCCAACAGGACGTAAGCGTGTGTGTGACCTTGGCATTAACACGGTTGTCTTGGTGTTTCTCCCCTACCCCACCACCCTCCCAACCCCCAAACCTACCCCGGCCCGTACCTCCCTACCCACCCTGTCCTGGTGTTGGTTTCCCCTCTAGCTAATGACACCATAGGAACAGTCACTCCTGCTACAACCATCCCCCATACCACAGCTGCACCCCCCCCTTCCACTGCCTCTCCTTCCACGGCCCCTACTACGGCCCCTCTTCCCCCCACCACCTCTGCCGGCAGCACCACTGGCACCACCCTTGAGCCGACCGCAACAGGTAACTAGCCGCCAAATGCCCCCGCTACGCCTCGCTGTCTAAGTTGGTTATGTACTATGCAAACGGAATGGGAGGGGAGGGTGGGGGTACAAATGGGCTTTTGAATCATTTAATTTTTGACTTCCTGTTCCTAATGGAGTGTAACGCCTAAGTTATACTTAATTTCCAAAAGCACGTCTCATGTGCTTGTACACACGATGCAACGCGTATATATCGGCTATTTGTGAGTGCAGCACCCACACACAACTAAGTATAACTCAGGTTTAATGGTTGAGCAGTGCACCGGCTAACCAGTGTGTTCCCTGCTGCAGCCAATGGAACGGAACCCACCTCCATGCCCGTTCCAGCCAACACTACCACTCCTGTTCCTGGCGGTTCCACAGCCTCAGCCACAACCTCCAGTAAGTCAACTCAACTTCACATTGTTGTCTTGTCACATCACAAATTTACACCAGTTATAAAAGGGTGGGTGAAGTCCTTTTGTGCAAGCTTCCCACAAATTGCAGATACATTCAATAATTAAATAAAAATAAGAGTGAAAGTAAAAGTAACAGCAAAAGTATCAAAATTAATTTAATTAAGACTGATGCAAGGTAATGGGACAAGGTATTTTTATAATTATTTTAAGTTTGTTAGGAACTCACATGGCAGCGTAGAGGCAGGGCCACAGAAATAGTGCCACAAAATACCATTCTGTACATGACAGAGTTAATGGACTTCCAGTCGAGATTAAATCAATTCAGTCCTGCAATAGGTTTAAACATGCATGTGGAAATGGCTATTTGACCATAATGAGAGAATGATTTAGATAGGTGTTAGTATGTAGGTACTAGGTATGTCTGATGGCTTGGTGTGTGTTCGGAAGAAACTTTTTTGCATGTGTCTAATAAAGTGGCCATACTCTATATAGGATTGGCAGCTTTGTTGGGGGTGTGGTGCCTTGTGTAGTGACTGGGCGTATACACCATTTACATTTTGGAGAATATATTTAGTTGTAGTTTTATATTGAAGGATGTAATCTTTCTAAATATTGTATATGTATTTAATGTTAGCTTTTGTGACGGTACAATGCACATTAGTCATCTGTGACTTGTCTTGCTATATTTGTCTTTCTGGAAAGAGGACACATTGGAAATAAGCCGTTATCTAACACATTCTACTACATTTATTGTGTTATCCTTGACATTTTCAAAGAATATGTATTTGTTGCAGTGTGTGCTCTGTAACCATATATATCTTTATGTAAAATAAATCAAATAAAAAAGGTCAGCCTCAGCCCTTGGCTGAGGTTGCAGTAGAATGAGATGACAATGAAGTTTTCAGATGCGAGCTGACCCTTCCTGTTGCCCCAATCCACAGATGGAACCAGAACCATCACCACACCATCTCCTGGCCCGCACAAGGACTCAACATTTGACGCCGCAAGCTTCATCGGCGGAATCGTGCTGGTCCTGGGCCTGCAAGCGGTGATCTTCTTCCTCTACAAGTTCTGCAAGTCCAAGGACCGCAACTACCACACTCTCTAAATTGGCCATTTGGTTTCTAAGATTTTTGGATCCACGGCACTTGCCCACCCCCTCATTCGTGTGCCAACTAGACCCTCCTGATCAGACCCCCAGGATCCCCACACCGTGCGCACTCTCACACACTGACCACCTCAAACAGTGTTTCCAAGCAGACCTCTGTCTATGTTGCCGTTTCCGTCATTGGTTAAGTGTGTTGTAGAGCTGCGTCTATACCAACTATGTCTGTATGAAGACCAGTCCCCCCAATCATGCTGTTAGCCATCTTGTGCAGAACAGTTTCTGCGCTTGCTTGTGGAAATTCACCTTCTAACGTTATGGCTTTTAATGTTCCCCACGCCACTTACAGAACTGATCATTTGCAGCATGAGAAGGAGCTTTTGTCATGCTTTGGAAACACTGTCTGAGTTCCATCCCACTCTTGAAAATGTGATAACTCTAGTGATGCGATATTACTTTTATTCTCTCTTTGAATCATGGGAAGACGGCTGTCACCCCCCCCCCCCCCCTTCATGCCATCAACGTCCTATTAATCTAATTACTAAATTCTACATTTAGTGAAATCTCAGAAGTGAATAAAAGTGATAGATGCATCTAAAAATTAAAAGGTCCACCTGGATGACTTTGACTCCCTTGGCAGTAATTGTGTGTAGTTTACTTTTATCGACTTGTCTGGGCTAACCCAGTACCAGTACTCAAGGCACACAGAGATTGCCAATAGAGAAACTCAGTGCAATAAACATGTATAAATTTTCATCCCCATGCCAATAACTTCCAGTTTTTTTCTCATCTTCACAGACTCCCGAGATTTTACTAGTCATGCACATTAACCCCCCCCCCCCCCCCCCAAGGGCACTCTCTGACAAACATACCAAATGGGCAGAGGCCCGAGGGGTCAAGATGACAGATTGTAGTATATACGTGAAATAGAAATAATTCCTTACTTTAAATAGTGTAAATAAAATGGAGTCTAAGGAGATAAGGAACATGGTATGCACCTTCTTGACGTGGACAATGATAGCAGTGAAGTGCCTTTAATGTTAAATGTCTAATATGACTTAAAGAGTGGGGGATATGGAAGATGGAAAGTATTTTCCTCCTGGCTGAGGCCTGAGTGTAGTTAATAATGTGTTAGTAGACTCATTGAAGAAGCGGTATCGCGGTGCTGATATTGGTAAGCAGAGAGAACCGAATATCCCAGCTGGACTGAAACTTTTTTGAGTACAGTGGTCACTGAATGGAGATGTGTTATTGATTATTGACATCTGATTGAAGTTTTCCTTGAAGGCAGATGTTTTTTTTTCTCCTCAATGCATGAATCGTTTGGTCTCGTTCTATCTATGGTTCTCTAGTTTAAATACTTATAAGAGGGAAGGTTACGGTGTTAAGTAGGCTTCATTTGAAACACCTGATGAATATCAGAGATCAGATTCAGTCAAAAAGTCCTTTGAAGTACATTGTAGTGTTTTTGTGTTGTTTGCCTCATGTGAGCCGTGCAGCGGAGATGAGAATTGGTGATTGCAATGCAGAGTAAAAACAACTTGGTAGCCACATTAGCTCTTGTGTGGCAAGTTCTCTAAATAGCTTGCTGCTAATTGTGTTTTTTTTGTTTGTCCCTCTTGTACATAGACCTATCCTTTCATTTACCTCCTAGGTTTCAACTTGAGGCAAAATGAAGGATTTCCAGTTTTTCGCTTGCAACAGTTTGGTGATGTTGAGAATTCTGTTGAATTTGTGTCGGTTTTCATTTGTCGTTTTGAATTATTGCATGCCAGATGCTTGGAGTTGTGATTTTTTTCCCATAACATTTACTCTTCGGGATTTAGACACGTGACAAACCACTCAATTAATTATTTCTAACCAGTATGCTAGCCTAAAGAACGCCTTGAAACGGTGTGCATTAAAGCCAAAGTCGTCAGTTTTGGCATGGAAAATGGAGCATTGCACTGACAAAGCTTTGATTTGTTTTTGTTTGTTTCCTTGTTTTTTTTCTTCTATTTTGCCTTTTGTGGTTCAGCCAAAACAAAAAAACACACATGCTTATATGAGAAGTTGAATATTAATATTTAGGAGATAATAAATCATCTTATTGTTTTATATGACCACAGACAGTATGTAATTTATGTGCACATGTGACATTTTGGCCCCTATGACCTCGGATTCGGACTTGAATACCATTATCACGCCTTTTTAAGACTACCTACAGTCACCTGGAGGCATTAGGTTACTGCCCAAAGACCCAGCTATGGCGAGTGGTATATAGGAGGCTACAGAGTTTTGCCTTAGCTACACCCATTAGTCCAGTGTCTGTATGCGCATGATTGCCCTCTAATTCACCCAGAGAAATAATTCACTTTTGCCAAACTGCTGAGTGGCGAGCTGTTCAGCAGTTGGTCACTATCCTGTTTGAGGACTCTCTGCTTTGGCCATGGTAGCTGCATTCCTGCAGAACTCAGCATCACGCGTTGGAATAGCGGTCTCAAAACACCACTGGTATCCATAGATACGGATAGATGGCCATTGTTTCGCTCTTCATGTTTATTCTTCATGTTCCTCCTCACACCTCTTTAGGAAAAGTGCCTTATTCAGTTTAACATCCATAATAATAATGTATGGTTCACCTTCAGTCCAATTATTTCTCATGTATTAGATATCACAAGTCACCACTTAAAGTTTCATCTAAAGATTAATTTTCCGTCTTCTCGCGTTCACAAACCACAGATGAAAGATATAGCAAGAACCACAGTTTCATAGAGTACTCTACACTCTACTGGAACATTTCCTCCCACAGTCTCACGCAGACTTGAACTCTTATCTTGGGTTATAAAATCCTGTATTATGTATGTAACCATCATGTCAGTTGTTTCAAGCCAAGTGAATTTCAAAGTTGTGTCTGCTTTGTTTATTTTTTTGTATTGCCATACTTGTCTCATCAGCTTCCCATCTTACAATATGGAATTCCAAAATTGATTCTTTGCCTTGTTGCTGTATTACCACAGGCACATATTGCCATAACTTTTGGCTACTGTATTAGTGGCCATGAGTCTTGTCGGTATGATTCCTTAGCTTTGCTCTGATCACCCCCACACACACACTGACACACGTGCATGCACACGTGCACAGGAATGCATGGAAATGGGGACTGCCTAGGAACATAACACACACACACACTCACACACTAATATGCAGACACTTGCAGAAGCCACAATGCCTACATTATGTTTTATGCTTGTTTTGTGTCCTTTTCCCCCCCTCTCTGGAATCTTGTTTCTGCCTTTTTTTTTCTAGTGTTGCCTTTAGTTTGACAATGTTGAATCAATAAAGTTTGAATATTGTTAAAACGAGTCATTGTATTAACCTGAACCCTGGATCTCAGTATATACTGTAAGTTCACTGGAAGCTTGTTATTTACATGAGAAATCACAACTGGGGTAATAATATGCAGGAAAGCACCTGTCTTAATTACCATGGTTACAGCTGAACAATGAGTTGCCAAGACAACAAAGGATATCGGGTTCCATTCCTGCTTTGTGTTGCACTGTAGATGCGTGTAATGCCAGGTCAACAGGCTCTTTTAGCCAGTGTTAAATCAAACATGGTATCAAATCGCATGCATATATGGGTGCATTCTGGTTATATATCCACATAAGGCTAGATCAATCCACTTTGCCTCTACAATAGGTACAGTATGAACTTATTTATGTACTAATGCTGTTTGATTCTAATTGGAAAATAAGCCACAGAAGTGTTTAAATCAATGATTCTGTGTTCACAGGCAATTTGAGCGTTGCTTCCTCATCAGTGATGAGTGTAAATAAACATGAACATAAATTTAATTTGTTTTGTGTAGACTTTGTACACTAGTACAACCTAGTAAACTACAGTACCTAGTAAACTACAGTATTATCCTCTACTCTTTAAAAAAAAATGCATCTCTTTTTGGTCTGCATTTTGGCATGGAAGTTGAAACACTGCCAGGCAAGAAGCCTATATCTGATATTGTTCCACTCTAGTTTTACATTCAATAGTTGGAGCTCATGGAAGGATTTGCTGCCCTTTTGATCAAAACTTCAGTCTTACATAGATTGGTTTTGTTGCACGCATGTATACTATGCAGATAATGCATTTTTACTTAACTGTACCATCTGAAAATGCTAATTTTAAGCTTTAGTTTTTTACTTTGTTGTATGACCTCATCGCTTACGAAAAATAACGTTGATTTAAGTGGAAAAACTCACTGCATCGTGATGCAGATTTCACTTTAAAATCAGCCATTTCTGTTATTGTGTTCTGCTATTGGTGATATCTATGTTTGATTTACTTGGCTCTGTCATTTCCTCCTTTTCTATGTAGTACTATCACTCAACAGGATACTAAAGAGGAAACCGGTCCATCTGTCATGGCAACATGCAAGCATCCAGGACCCTGATTTATCTTAATGTCGGCATATGGCAATAATGCCATAATTGACCAAAGAGCATCAAAATTAGTTGAACTTAATTTGTTATGTGGCCACCAACCGTTCTTTAGTGTGTTGTGCACACACAGATGCTCGGCTCAATACAGAAGAATGTCCTCACCAACAGGATACATAGTAAGTTCCTAAGGTCACAGCAAGTCCTGCTTATGTAGCAAAAAAAATGCTGTTTCCAGAGGAAGTGTGTTTGTGTGCGCGTGCATACATACACACTCCCCTCAAGTATGATGCTGTGGGCTGTAGATTGTGTACAACCACATTCTTGAATGAGGTGTGTGTGTTGACTATTATTTCAGTTCAGTGTCCTCGAGTTCACAACGGGCACTGTTTCCCAGAAACAGAAAAGAGGGGAATTTCAGAAAAGGCCTTTTAGACAACCACAAACTCTCCCTCTCTCCTTCCATCTTTCCATTAAAAACAATCTACCACTCTCTACTTAGTCTCTGTCTTGTTGACAGTTATAGTTGATGGACTGCATAGTAGTTCTATTTTTAGCTAATAACATGCCTTATGTGCCCTCAACTAAATCTTGCGGTCAGCCTGACTAATAATAATTACCTTTCAAATAAATCAAGGATGACACAGTACAATCTGCACATAAGATGATCAATTCCTGAAACTATTCCTAGAAATAAGCAATCCTAAAATGCAAATAGAATACATTCACATTCATGTGCTTAATTTCAAAGATCTCAGAAGTCTGTTTTAATTATTCTGTGGAAACTGACGGCAACACAAAGAGGCTGAAAGCCTGTTTAGCACTTTGAATGCCACTGGGATTATTTAGGACAAGTGACTAGGACACTGTTTGATGGGACCCACAGTGACATGCCTGGCATAGACTCAGAAATGACCCTGCCCTCCATATGGGCTTCTCCCTGAACACCACAGCTGTTCACTGTCACAGGGAGAGCTGGAGAGAAAATGTTTGAAATCAGACTTGGTTGTTGGGAATGGAGTGGTTTGTGACAGAAGAGAGTGTGTGTGTGTGTGTGTGTGTGTGTGTGTGTGTGTGTGTGTGTGTGTGTGTGTGTGTGTGTGTGTGTGTGTGTGTGTGTGTGTGTGTGTGTGTGTGTGTGTGTGTGTGTGTGTGTGTGTGTGTGTGTGTGTGTGTGTGTGTGTCTTGACTTGCCAGAGCTAACCTGATTGCTGCGTCCAGCCATGCTCTGTAATCTAATATAGGGAGACAAAGCAATGGATTCTCTCACATACACTACCTTAGTTCATTCACCTTGTGTGTTAAACCGTGCAGTGAGAGGTGAGTCACAGCGAAAATACCAGAGCCAAGCAATGTTTGCCAGATAGTAAAGTGATGCAGTGTATGTCCAGAGTAATAATGACACTCGGCTGGTGTTTTCTCCCATGATGCAGAATGTTGTGTGGTGCAGCTATACATAGATACAAGTCGATACTTCTACAGTCCCATTTTGGTTCAACATGATTTCACCACACACAGCTGTAGAGCTCTTAACTTTGGCGCCCAGGAAACGGACAGGTAATTTTCTGTCATGTGTCACAAGGGCAAGTATATTGTAATGTGACACGATGAGACAAAAGATGCCAGTAAGTGTTCAGTCATCAAAACATGAGATCTGCATGTTAATCTTTCTGATCAGATGCAATGGTAATGGTAATTGGGAAATCATATTTGAAATAGTTTGTCCTATTTATTTGATGTAAGAGCAGAGTCAAACCACTTGACCTGTGGTCTGAACCACATTTTCTCAGCAGTTGATAAACTAATGCAGAACTAAGGGTAAGCTGGCCCAGAAATCCAGAAATGAAGGAACTGTTGTGTTCATCACTGTGACCCTCCCCCCCCCCCCCCCCACGCACGCGGTCACGCGCTCTGTTCTGGGGCCTTATCTCATCTCTCAGGGTGTTAGGAGCAGCTCTGCCCAGTGAGCAGAGAACAGCTACAATTTAGCCTGCTGCTGCCCCCTGCTGGATGGTGGAGGAGTCTGTGGTGACGGTGGAATGCTCTCAGTGCAACTATGCCTTCATGGGCATGGCTAAACTAAAATCGTGGACAGCCTGTGGTCAGACAGGTTTATGTGGGGAAAGTCAACTGCCACCACAAGTCCAACAAAAATGAGTATAGAAGTTGTCGTAACTTAAGTACAGTATGAGGACAGCTTGTTTGGAAGTTTGTTCTTGTCTCTCAGTCTTCTTCGCCCTGCAGGTGGTTGCCTCAGCCTGCAGGGCGAACATTAAAGGGTCCAGCATTATATCTCTAGACTGAAGCCTAACATATTGACTTGTTCACATACATAGGCTACTTCAATAGAATATGTAAAATATGTATCTCAACATCATTCTCAAAATGTGCTATCCCAATTAAATGTAAGAAATGATTGGATGTATAAATGTAATTCAAAATCTTAAATGTAATTTCTTTCCCGTTTGGTAAAATTGGACAGGATAAATATTGTTTTTCCTTGCCTGTTCATTGCGGTAATCTTCAAGGACATTGTAGCGAACGTTCAGAGCATACTTGCCAGCATTAGCCATAAATGGACATCAACGCAAGGTAGACCATCCATGGCAGGATGCCCGGAAACCCATATAGGGGGATAAATGACCTATTCAGTCCCGACCTTTAGTCATCTATTCAATCTCAATCTTCCTATATATGGAGATTCCCATATATGGAGACAACCGACCTACCCAAGTCTGACATCAGAGACTCTCTCCTAGACTTCTATATATGGATATATATAACACAGTATGATGTCACGAGCATCCAGCCAAGCACTATATAGAGGGTGGTTATAGCCCAGTTAAGGCAGATGCAAACAGTATTCACTCCACTCTTTGACTATCTCTAAGACAACTTCACAAGCCTATATTCGCATTCGACCTTTGAGTACCTTGATCGGAGAGACTCCACCTTCTGTACGAGTCAGGATATTTACCGGACACCACTGCGGCGGGTTCCTTTTAAAGTGTCTGTAGCTTGTCTCTTCTGTAGAATCAGACTTAGCATCTGATAAACATTTAGAAATGTCAGAGAAAGTAGATGTTGATTTAACTGCTGCAAAAAAGGACCCTCTTGTATGGCTTGTAAAGGTGCCCAAATATTTGTCTCAACAATGGGCAAAGGCGCCTGGGAGAGGCGAGGTCGGGAAACTCATAATTGTCAAGAACCAAGGAAAGGCAGATGTGTCTTTCACTTTGAACAAAGAGCTGACAGCAGTTGATGGCATAGGAAGCACCTCAGTGTCTGCACCTCGTGAGCATCCTTTCACCATGCAGTCGGTGGGAGGTCAGACATTGGCTGTCTTCACTGAGACTTCCTCTGATAAAATAGCTTTGGAGGGAGTGGTGGTGCAGAGAGCAGAATGCAGACCAGGCATCAGTGAAAACTACATGAGGATAAAAAATGAAGAGGCCTCTAAGCCTGTGAGGCTATCTCGGCAATTGGACAAAGCTGTCACCAACAACTACAAGCCTGTAGCCAACCACGCCTACAATCGTGAATATGACAAGAAGAAGAAGGAAGAGGGTAAACGAGCCAGGGCTGACAAGCAGCAAGTGTTGGACATGTTGTTCTCTGCTTTTGAGAAGCACAAATACTACAACATCAAAGACCTGGTGGACATCACCAAGCAGCCTGTGAATTACTTGAAGGAAATCCTCCATGAAATATGCATCTACAATATGAAGGGAACATACAAAAACACATGGGAACTCAGGCCAGAGTACAGATACGAAAAGTGTTAAATAGCTCTATATTCCCATGGCAATAGAGTGTTTGTTCAGTAACGGGTGAAATTCCCTCTCTCCCCAGCACTTAACACTACAGAATCTTCAGTTCGGGTTACCGTTTTTTTTCCCAATCAGGAGAACTCATACAGGACACAGAATAAACAAGTGAAGTTGTAAGTGATGAGACAGAAAAATGAGCAGACAAGTTGGAACTGGAAAAAATGAAGCTGATAAATTATTTGTGGAGTTCTTGCTCCTGATTAGAGAGAACCAGGTTGTGAAAGGTCTTTTCAACAGTCTCTGATTAAGGCATATAATGTGCAACTTAAAAGTGAATAAAAACGTTTTCATACTTTTTTTGGTTCTTGTTATTTTTACACCAAATTAGAACGTCGAACAGGGTTACAAACATTTTTGACATTCCATACCGTTTGCCTATAATTGGTTTCAAATATTTGTGGTAGGGGCGTATTTCATAAACGCAACATCCAACAACCCCAAATTGGAATGGCATGATGAGGCTGGGGCCTCTAGAGTCAAGTCTTCAAAAGTTATTATTTATAGTAGATTCAAAAGCACCAAAGTACTGTAAAACATTTTTGCCTTGTTGGTGGTGGTGGGTGGACGGTCCACCCACCACCACCAAGGCAATTTGACGTCCCAATCGTAACATTCCCATACATGGGGCATCACAAACGTAACATGCCCATATATGGGGACCACATTATAAAACAGCATAAAAATGCAATACACAATTAAAATGAGAGTAGAGGTTGTTTTTAAGAGTTAGAGTGCACCTCCAATATCCAAGTACTCTTGCATTGTGCCCATGGAGGCAGCCCACAAATAGGAAAAGTTGCACTGTATGTCACAAATGCTTTGACTGCTACTGTATAATTCTTTGTAAATGTTGTTTGCTTTATTTCATATACTTGGTTTAAGTTACCGCTGTGCGGGAAGTGTATTCAATTTTCTCATTGCCCAGAACTCCTTATAATTATAAAGTGTGGTGACAGTGACACCGTAAGTGGTTGAATATGAACTAATTGATAAAATGATTGACGCTGACAATGTATGGTATTGAAATTTGATGGAATCATTTTTGCTTAAGATGGTTTCCATAAGAAATGTCTGTGGGGCACTCCAGCTAAATGATGTAATCCAACACCACCAGGTCATGCCTGTACCTTCACCACTGCAACACACACCCAAGTAAACATTAGTTCCACTCCTTTGGTTGTCTTCATTACTTTAATAATAATTCAACTATAGAGCACCGAAGTCTGATGTAATTTACACATCCTATGTTTGTCTACCTGGTTCGCGGTTTTCCACCCCCATTCTGAATCCCCATGGACGTATTTAATATCGTGTCAAATAAGAACTGTGTTCCAAAAATAAACAAATGACCCTGGCGGTTTTACTCTTATGGATATGAAGCATCAGCTGACGGTGAGAAAACGCTAATGTTACTTCCACCGAATTAGTTACATTTTTGCCAGAAACAGACTGTATCAAATATAAGTGACTGACTATCATAAGCGATACAGAACCTCCTCCCTGACAATATCGCCAAGACAGTTTGTTTATTTTTGGACCACAATTCTTATATGAGACGGTTCTATGATGACCCAATGTTATTCTCCATAGAGAAATTACTTTACGAACCTGGGGATGAACGAGTGACGTCAGGACTTCTGTACTCTATTGTCACCTAGTGGTTGCCATCATGAAACTGCGACTCTTGACAACTATTATGACATGCTCAGAATAGGTAAACTAGGGTCCATGTGGTTTAACTGAATTGGGGGTCTTACATTTCAATCAGCAGCAGTAAAAATGGGCAATAGCCATATGTGATTTAATAATTTAATTTTGTGTACAGCCAATGAAACAAAAACATGTAAAAAATATAAAAAATAGAATCCATTATTCTCATTTGAGATGGCATGTTAATGACAAAGAGTCCCATACAGCAAGCAAATTCATTTTCAAAACATTACTCAGCCAAGACAAGGTCAATGAGCAATGTTGATGAATCCCCAAAGCCATCTCTGTATTCATATATAAAAGAAGAATTGCCTGTTCCCCGAGACCCTTTGTTGTTCAGTGAGAGAGGCAAGGAAACAGGATGTGAGGAACATAGGGAGGCTTTTGTAGCTTCAACTAGTGTTGGGATGAAAGCCTGTGCACACAGAGGGGTCCTTCAAAAGCTCCTACGTCTCCCAGGAAAGATCGTACTGTTTCAGCCTGCTGTTAAACTGCTGAGTCTCTCTGAGAAGCTGCAGGTTGCTCGGTGTCGCTCTGCCCCTCTTTCCCTGGCGCTTCGCCTTAACAGGAGACAGGAGAGGTGCTCTTATGTCACTCGCCTTCTTGGCACCATCTTGGGTTTGAGTCAGTTTTTGGACCTGCGACAATATGGATGAAAAGGTTTTTTAATTAAAGAAATATATAAATATATACACTAGAGGTTCGGGCATACGTCTTGGCTGTGATTTCATGTATATTCTCTTCATGCAATACATTGATAATAGCCATCACTAATACTTATCCCAGGGATGCTTTATGTGCTTGAGCTTGTTTTTTTTTTTGAAAACTGGACTTTGTATTAATAATTACAGTGACCTAAGTTTTTCACAGATTGTCTTTGGGAATGCTTCTGAGCAATACTGAATAGAAATCTGCGTACTGTCTGCTGGTGTTTGCGGAGCTTTGTGATCTGAGCCGACTTCTCCTCCATCTTCTTGACCAAAGCCTCCAGCTCCCTCTCCAGGTCCTCTCTGTGCACGCGTTGATCTGTCACGTCTATCTGTCTCACCAATTCCTGGTGCTCACTACACACACACACACAGACACACACACACACACAGTATAGTGTGTACAGGGATGCGACCATCAGGAAAACAATAACCTCATCATAGAAATTAATTATTTCTAATGATTTCCACAAGACATACTCACAAGCTCATTTGTCCTAGTTCGTCTTGCAGGGCCAAGAGCAGGTCGGACAGACAGCTCAGGGACTGAGCTGCTTGTTCAGTCCCAGGTGTGGGTTCGTGAGGAGCTGGGGTGGAGGCAGACAGGGCCCTGCGGAGGCTTTTCTTGGCCCCAAAGCCAGACCTGCGCATAGACTGCACTTGCTCACACAATTGGGGCTGGTGGTGCTTCATCATGTGGAGGATGCTCTGCAAGTTGGCATGGACCGAATGGCTCGGACTCGTTGACTACAAGATCGGTGAACATTTTTGAGAAAGCTTAGAGAATGTGTCCACTAGTCCTTCAGAGAATTTCTTGTTGTCGTTGCTTTTTACCAACAATTTAAATCATTATGCCAATTAATTCCTCCCCACATACATTTCTGTATGTTGTCAAACTTGTCACAGCTGTTGTATGCCGCCCCAGCCCGTAGGAGTACGTGCAGTGACAAATATCACCCTCCCCCGAACACAGGCCAATTGTGTTCGTATCGACGCTCGACAAATCCGGTTGCACAGCAGTGGATTCAAACTCCCAGACTGTGGTGGTGGGCAGGCACTTTACCACTGTGCCACGGTGCCACCTGAGCGCAACATGTAGGTTTTAAGAGTTGAGATTGCAGTATAAGTATTATAGTATTGCAAGTAGAAGTAGTATTGGCTCACCGTTCCAGCGACAAAGGGCATTCGGTTCCCTTTGGTGTAAGTCGGTGATGATGGTGGTCCTTGCCTTCTAGTGGAACTGGGAGTCTGGGGTAGGAGATGGCTGTTATTTTCACTGCTACACCCAAACAATAATCTTCCTTGTTATTAACAAAGTAAATGGACTGTTAATTATCTGTGCTTTCAAAACTAAACTAAAATACCCTTGAGGCTGCTGTTGATTTCTTCTTCTTGGGTGTGATCTCAGCACCATCTGGACACAGTTGCAGGTTAAGGTTGACGTTCAACTCCTTCTGCAGCTGAGAACACACGACACTGTCAAGAGTAGAGCCGCAGTGATTGTGGGATCTGAGTGTTAATATATGTAGTTGAGCTAACCTCATCTGCTTTCCCCTGCAGGAGCTTACGCTCATGCTCTTCCTTCAGAAGTCTCTCCTCCAGAACAGCAATCTTCCTCTAAAAGAAAACAATTCACTTTTGATTTCAATGTCTCCAAATATATCACATGTGTGGGTTGTCTTCATCTGCGCTGTCAAGTTACCTCGGCCGAAGCCTGAGTTTCGTTAAGTCTCAGGCATTGCTTTTCGAGGTTCTCCAGCTTCTCACACGGGGTTTGAATATCGGAGCTGGTTAGCAGTCGCTGCCTCTGAAGTGATGCCTTGGATGGGGTTGGTCATAATAAGAAGAGATATACAGACAGAGTGCTTATTAACAAGGTCGGTTGCTCACCGACTCTCAACACAACATCTTATGATAACATTGCAGTTTTTCCTCAGGCATCGGAGGATGGTCGTGTGACCGATCCTTGCTTAATACATATCCTTCATGTACCGTGCAAGTGGAAGTGTGCGGGTAGTCTTTTATTGTTTATGTTGATCAATAATACACAAGAAATTGCTTAATCTTTGACGAAAAGAAACAGGGGGGAGGGGGCATTTATATCCATATTTTATAGAAAGATTTGTGATGATTCACCTGTTTCTCTGCCAAGGCATTCTTGTCTTTTTCTGCCTTCTCCACCATCTTCTTCATGTAGTCCAACTGCTTCTCAAGGACCTGACAGCGAGCCTCTGCAGACTGCAGCTGAGAGTCTAGCTCTGAACACACACCCATAGAGAGTATATAGATTAAAGGATCATCCTGTTTACAGATAAAACATGAATCCGAAGACATTTTTGCCATCTTGTCTTCAGAAGCAAAAATTCAAAATATTATATTTATCTGCAGAAAATATTTTTTACACAAGACAAAAAAACTCTAAAAAGAAATGAATAAAAATCTCTCAAATAACACAGTCTGTATTTTTGGATCTGTTACCTTTCTTGTTGGAGTTGTCCGTCTCAGACAAGGGGGCTTCCTTCTGTGTAGTGGTAGAGGCAGCGCCATGCTCATAATTATGAGCAGCCAGGGAGAACGTATCGACATTAATTTCTGCTCGTTTCCTTTCCAACTCCAACCGTCGAATCTTCTCTTGAAGTGTCTTCAGTGCCTCGATGATGGCTGAAGATGAGTAAAACAACGCCAGATGAGACAACCCTGCTCATTATAGTAGCTATTTAGTATGAGAGTATTAGGAATTATAAGAACACAATGGAAACAAGCCCTCAGGGCTTTTTGTGTTATCCTTTTACATTTGTAGAGCAATATAACACAGAGTTTGTCAGCTATAGGTAAGAGCAACGTTTTTTTCTGATTCAGTTTGATTTTACATTAGCCAAATAATGCCTGGTATTGTACACACTGCAATGTATTCCATATACAGCCACAGAACACTCAATGCAATTTAGTTGAGGAACTCATCTCTGCGGGCGAGCCACACTCTGTGTGTACTCACCCAATAATTAATTGCTTCAACTTGGAATATCAGCCATTCTAGGGCTAGGTTTTACATAAACCGTACCTTTGCTGTCAAGATCAGTTGAAGTTTGCGAGACCCTCAGACTGGGTCGCTGCTGGTTCATGATGATGGAAGGGGACACAGGGGCTTCCCTCTCATTTGATGTTAATGTAATCCTGTTGGGCGGATCGTAGTAACTCCCAATGTAACTGTCCTTAGAGGGTGAGTCTAAAATCTTTAAGTAGGATGGGAAGACAAGAACTTAAAAAAGGTGCTGGAAGTGAGATTTTTGGGCTAAAACAAAACGTTTTTTGTTAAAAGCTTAAAGCTCTATATTGTGGTAGTAATCATTGCCACAGTGTTTGTTCAGCAACTAACAGGGGTCTCCCCAATAGAAAATACATTTTCAGATGGGACACCTATTTAATCCAATGCTAGCTATTTATCAGCTTAAATTTTATAGCATTCATTTGTTGTTTCATCACTTCCAATTTCACTTCTCCTGCTCATACTCATAATGAGTACGAGTTATTTCTCTGATTAAATTGGTATCCCGACCTGAACATGTATTTTCTGTTTAGTAAGAACTGGAGAACGTGTGTGTGTGTGTGTGTGTGTGTGTGTGTGTGTGTGTGTGTGTGTGTGTGTGTGTGTGTGTGTGTGTGTGTGTGTGTGACTAGCAGATGCTTTTATCCAGAGCAACTTACAGTAAGCATCCCTATATAGCAATGATTATTATCGTAATGTAGAGCTATTTAACACTTATTTTAAAAGAATAATAACACACCCTCCTTTAACAAGCTGTAGCTGTAACATCTAATGCTAGCGTTATCTTATCGCTGCTTTGTGCAACACAACTGTTTTCAAAACAGGAAACCGAGGCCCAACATCCCTAACACTTTCTTCTAGTCTTACTGATACTGATTCATTGATGATTTTGCAACACATAACAGTTTGACATGAAAAAGTGGAACAAAAAAAGCTACATTAGCAGAAATGCTCTTGCGATCTGTTTAGCAGACGTTAGTAAACATGATCTTATTTTTAGCTGCTTACCTTGTCTTGGTAGGTCTCCATAGTGAACGGTAGACTGTACACTTAACAAAACGATCGAACCTGCAGTATTAGATCTCAAGTCTCTGACTCTTTTCGCTGACAAGCGTATTTTCAACTGTTTATTTATCAGTTGGGGTTCCTCTTTGGCTCAGTGCTCTTTTCTGTCCTCACTCTTTGAATTTCCCTCTTCGTCTTGTTCTTTACCGCTCACTGGTTCCTGGTTCCGCCTGTGCACCGTCTCCTCCTGACCACAGGGGGCGCGAGGAGCCTAAAGAAATGTAACATGTCTGGAACCAAGCAGTGGTGGAAAAAGTTATCTCTCTTTTTTTTTAACTAGAATATTAGTAGAATTAAGTAAAAGTATCAATACTGCAATGTTGAAATACTTTGTTACAAGTAAAAGTTCGGAATTCAAAATGTACTTGAGTACAAAAGTGTTAGTATCAAAATGTACTTAAAGTACCAAAAGTAGTACTCATTATGCAGAATCTCCCATTTCACAAGTTTTCAAATGTATAAAATGAAGGCTGAAGTGGTTAATGTGTGTTTTGTAATAGTAATCAAAATCTACAAAGTAACTAATAACTAGAACTTAAATCATTGTGGTGGAGTAAAAGTACAACATTTGCCTCTGAGATGTAGTAAAGGTAAAAGTAAAAGTATTGATAATTGGAAATACTCAAGTAAAGTAAAAGTACCTCAAAATTGTATTTGTACAGTACTTGAGTAAAAGTACTTGGTTACTTTACACCACTGGAAGGAACTAAGTGTTTTATATTGTAACATTGTTTGTGTTATATTGTGTTTACAGTAGAGTAGACAGTAACTACATTTACTTGAGTACAGTCCTTAAGTCAATCTGTATTTTACTTGAGTATCTGTATTTTTAGATAGTTGATTTGACTGTTCACTTTTCAGATATGACTATTACTTCACTACATTGCAAAGACAAATATTGTATGTTTGACTCCACTGCATTTCTAGGAAGGGAAAAAAGTACATCATAAATGTTGACTATAATTGATATATATTCTTAATTAATACATGTCAATAAAGCAATGCAATTGGTATTATAAATGAAAATATACTTTGTAATTTGTGATTTGAATAATTATTAAGAAGTAGGCCTACTTTTAAAAGCCAGTACTTTAAGTGAAAATTAGACTGAGTAACTTTCACTTGTAGTTGAGTAATGTTTGACCAGGAGTATTTGACTGAAGAACTGGGGTCGAGTTATTTCCTCCGAGATGGAAAGACTGGTGATGCGAGGTTAGGTCGAGTTAAGTACTTTGTCCAACACTGTATGTGTAGCTCTAGTCAGTGGAATCTACTGGGTTGGCAACCACCCTGATTGAAGCCATTTCATTGAGACCAATAAAGATGTCCCCCCCATCAATTAAATTGTTTGTCAATAATAATTAAAAAAAACAGTCAAGCTGCTAACATGTACTGATTGCTTAATACCCGGGAGTCTCTCTCAGTCTCTCTCTCTCAGTCTCTCTCTCTCTCTCTCTCTCTGATTTCAGACAAACAGCGCAATGCGCGATGGGAGGTGTAGTTTTAAAGAGCTCGATATGAAGTCCACTTTAGTGTGTACTGTGTAGGGATTTTTTGAAGAATCCAAATCCCATGAATCCTTCAACTGAGGCACATCCATTCGTCGATGTTCGTATAGAACCGCCCTCCACGTCTCATGAACATCGTCATTGGGTATTTGCCCTGCCAATCAAATGTTTACCACAAGTTGTTGCCAGCGTTGCCATGTCCGGTTCTTATAAGCGACTTTGGGCTTGTTTTTCTGTATAGTCGCTTGTAATTATTGGTAGTTAATTGTGGGTTGCGGATTTTTGGGCTTGTTTCTAGTGTTATTTAAAGTTAAACCAGTGTTTCTCAAATATTTGCAAGTCAAGAACCTCCAAATTAATATATATTTGTCTGCGACTGCGGACCCCCATGTGAAAACATTTGATGCCACGGACCCCCAGTCCCCCATACAAGATTTGTGTTGTTAAAATGTTTAAAAAATATTCCTAATTTTTAGGACGCGTTGTGAGCTTGTAGATCGGCTTTTTTCAAATAGCCAATGTATGTTTAAAGGGCGAAGTGCTTACTTTTGGGCTTGTTTTCATTAGCCTGAGACCTGGTTGCTTGTTTCTCTCGCAAAACCTGGCAACACTGGTTGTTGCCTCCTATCATTACTGCCCCAGGGACGAGTTCCGAGGCGAGACGTCCTATTTCCGAAGACCTGCAGCAAAGAATGTGGTTTAAAGTGAGTATTTAATCATGTCACTCTTTGATTTTTACTTGTCGTGACAGGTTATTATTGGTTATTTTAATGTCTATTTGCAGCGGTCCCTTATCTTTACGGTGTCTTGTTCACAAGCAGCTTGAAAAAGCCTTGAGACGAGACTGAGAGCGAACCAAGGAGATAGATTGAAATGAATGGACCATTTGCCTTACAGTGTGCAGGCTTGCTTAGCACATTGTTATTATTATGTTTTAATCACACTCAGCTGTGCTTTAGTTCAGTGGTTGTCAAACTTTTTCATGCCAAGACCCCCAAATTGATATGTGTTTGGCTGCGGACCCCCATCTGAAAAGGTTTTGTAACAGGGACCGCCAGACGAGAAGATTTATGTATTAAAAATATATATTTTCCAGAAATTTTCAAAAATAGTTTGTGCCGCGCTGTGAACTTGTAGATCTGCTATTTTTGAATAGCCAACATATTATGGATGCAGTGGTTTAAATGATTGTGACGCTATATTAACTTTTTTTTTTTTTTTTTCTTCTTGAAGTTGTTTATTACACAACTTAAATCATACTGTAACTTTTGAGAATCAAAAATCTTTCGGCAAGATATCCAAAATCAGATCCCAAATTCTTGCAGTCATGCAGTGTCATCATGTTGGGAGTTGGACACGCTGAAATGCATGATGAGACACACGCACACGCACACGCACGCACTCAATAACATTGCTTTGGGACTCTTTTATTCGACATAGTAAGATGCCCCAATAATTGAGAAATGTTTGGTTAGAATGTAATTGTTTGGGAACATTAAGTGCAAGCTATTTATTTATTGTTTATTGATTGATTGATTGATTGATTGATTGATTGATTGATTGATTGATTGTCTGTTTAGCCCACCACAAGAAATCACAAGAATTAGGCCTACAGCAAAGATGGATGCACAGGACCAGGAACCCTTGGGGAGGTGGGACGGGCTGGGCAGCCGTGATGCAAGCTCCAGAGAAGCAGCCATGGAGCACATCCACCAGGAAGTGATGAGGAGAGTGGAGGACATCCGTCCGATACCAGCCTCGGTCCCCTCGTCCCCTGCAAAGTCAAGCTCCCCCAACAGCGATTTGAATGACATTCTGGCTCGTCTCCTCATGCTCTCCAAACGGTGTCCCTTTGAAGACGTCAGGGAGCGTTGCATGTGGCTTCTGCAAACTGTCCAGGTAGGCCGTCCTTTAGAACAGGGGTCCCCGCATTTTTCCATGCCAAGGTACCCCAAACATCCATAGCCTCTGACTGTGGCCCCCATTGCAAAATGACTTTAACCCAAATTAATACATAAATAGCCAATCTACAAGCTCACAATGTGTTGCAGGCAGCGCAACTTTTGTGACCCTATAGATCAGCTATTTTTGAGAAGAAGAAAAAAATATGCTTAAAATTGTTTGAATTTAAATTACATTCTTATTATTATTACTATTATTATTATTATTTTCATTATTCTCTCCTTTCCAGTTGGCCCCCGTGGCGGCCCCATGGGGGTTGCAGCCCCCACTTTGAAAACCACTGCTCTAGAATTCACTTATGAGACAACTTATGTAATAAACCCCCATAAGCATTTCGCATGTAACATAGAGATGTAGGGAATATAGCTGTGGCAAGCTACCACATTCACATCTCTAGAGCTTATGCTATTGTTCCACTGCCATCTGCTCCTCTCTGCACCTTTTCATAAGGTTTGCAAACACTGCCAGTGAAGCTGTATCTTTCCTTGAGCCAATTTGCCAATATACATACTGTCAAGTGCACTTTGATGATGATACACCATTTAACAGCCCTCCCACCACCCCCCTGGGCTTGTCAAGATTAAGCATATAATATCTTACATAAACCACACTCCTTGCCAATTATGAATTATTGTACACTAATATACACATAGAACAAGCTGATTGCAGTTGCCCAAGTAAGCAAATTATGATTGAATATAGACATAAAAGTAAGAAATTATGTTTTGCATTAACGTTTTGCTGCTCAAGTCTGAGTAAAAAAGAAACTAGAGCTTTTTTTGATAGAGTGCATCCCATTTGAACATTGCCGTGGTTGCTTTTGACATTGTATTTGAAATATGTATAATTTTGAACAAACTTATATTTGGATAAAAAAGAGAGATAATTAATATATATATAATATAAATAATATAATATAATATAATATAATAAATAAATACATTTACATTAAAAATCCAATTATGTTTCTGAGATGAGTGCTGCAGTTCTTCAAAGTCATTACATTTCCTATGCTGTAAAAACAATTTCTTTTAGGCTGAAGCGTTTTATTAGAAATTGTTGAAAGCACTGTAGTCAGAAATGAGCAATTATGTAAGCATTAGTTAACAATCTGCTCATTTGACCTAAACAGTCTCTGTTTTTCAAGCGTTTTACATTCTCACACATACAGTAGAAAGATTATTGATTTCCCTTCACACGATACAGATCACATTTAAACAACACGACAGCAAAAAATAACAACCAAAAAACACTTCCTTACTTAACCAAATGAACCCTAATATCTCTACTCTGGGCATGTAGGTGAACATATAGGCAAAATATATCTATACAAGCTTGTAGATCGGCTATTTACGCCAAAGAGATTTGGTGTGGAGAGAAAGAATGTGGGGACCAAGTATAGACTCCTGGACCCCAGTCAACAAAGTATATAGGGTATAAATGTTTGTCTGTCGTTGTATCAAGAGCTCTCTCTCAAAAAATCTCTCATAGCAAACCTTGCTCTGACTGTCTGGTTGGCCTCCTCTTTGTAATACTTGGATTGAGGAACATGTTGTTTTGTCATTTCAACAAAACATGTTGCTACTAAAGTCATCACCACTGATTCACCATCACATATATTCTATTGATAGGTGCCATCATTATGTGTAGCTAAGTTGCTGAATGTAATAAAATAAACAATCAAAGTGTTGTTAGACAATATGAGTGTTAATGTTGATTATTGTTTAAGGCTACATTTTGGTGTGTACTTAATGATTAAGTACACACCAATAGTTATTGCTAAGTAGTAGTAAGTATATGGCTTTAAATGTGGTATAAATGTCAAAACCTCTTATTTATAAATGAATGCATATATAATCTGGCTCCTACTTTGTATTTGGAGTTATGTTTGGCTAAGCTTGAGATTATGTCCATGCATTGCATTGTGTACTGCATTGCATTTACTGTGTTCATTCAGGCTTAGAAGGGTATAAGCCAAGTCTAAACCAAGTCAATGTAAATAATCAGTAAACAAACAAATAATCCACACAGATTTGTACAAACTCGTATTTTAACGGGACGTTGTTATTTTTATGTTGCTTTGGTAATTTCCCATTTGTGTGGAACTGTTATTTGGTAGATGGAGGAGAGGGCAACGAGAGAAAGCTGCCAATGTGCACACACACACACACACACACACACACACACACACACACACACTCACACTCACACTCACACTCACACTCACACTCACACTCACACTCACACTCACACTCACACTCACACACACACACACAGAGCGTCTGGTATTTCTAGAATTATGCTAAGCTGCATGTGCCCAAGGCTTGCCAAAGGTTCTGTTTATGAGGCGAGCTCATTTCACTCTGGTCCCACGGTTAAAGCCCCCCAACACTTACACACACATACACAAACACACGAACCACCCTCTGTTGTCAGGGACAGAGGGGGGCTCGGGTTCAGACAGACCACTAATTCCAACAGATCCGCTCGCTGGTTAAAGAAGAAATCTTCGACACCACAGACAGTCCTGCCTAATGGTAATGCCCCCCCCCCCACCCCTCCTCTTCTACGGGAGGAATGCTTCCTGTCTGTGGAGAATAATGTAATGTCCCTGTAGATCACAGCTGTGAGATTTGTTCTACAATAATAGCGTTTTACACCTAGCACGGAGGCCTCTCTGGGTTTCCATTCATTTTATGACTTTTAATATCCCCCAAAAAATTGGTTTAGAGGCCAAGCAACTGAGAGGATATTAAAAATAAATACTGAGAGGATATTAAAACATGGGCTATCTTAATAAAACTAGTGTTATGTTTAATGTCTTGTCTATTATTAGCCTGGAAACCAGACGAATCTGCCAGTCTGGCCAATGCCAGGCTAGTCTATTATTTCCCCCCCTCCCAAAACATCTAGTACAAATCGGGCTTACGGCTTTGTCCTTGCAGTTTCCTCGCCATAGCCATTTTGTGCAACCTGAGCAGCCTGCTTTCGTTGTTTGTTTTTCAAGGCACCCTGTGAATATGCAGGACAAGCTGTGATGACAGTTCCAGGGATGGGTCTCTGAGCTCGTGTTTTTGCGGTGTTGTGTTCCCCCAGTTTTGGTGAGTGCTAGAGGTCAAGGGTTACGGGGGCACAGCCTGAAATAGGGCTCTGTGTATAGGGCGGGGTCAGCCTCCCACAAGCTGTCCTTGTGTAAGGGTCCGGTGGGGTGAACATGCCGGGGTCAAAATCGCTTACCCGTGGAATCCTGCAAACGTGGTCAACGTAAGCAGGTGCTGGCAGTGGGACTCTTATTGATCACTACTCAATGCATAAAGGAGCATAGAGATGCGTATTTGCACTGCACACACACAGACAATAGCGAGTATTTGTTCTAAGTCTATGAAGGGGGTGGGCAGACTACATCAGCTGGTTCTCTCTGGCCACCATGTGCCATGCCTGGATGAAAGGAACCCAGTCTTGGGCAGTTGGACAGAGACAGAGAGTGGTTTCTTTGTGTTATGTAATTACACCATTGTGTTATGCCTTCTCCCTAACTGGAATAAGAATTGCACTCAAAGCTCAACCTGTTCTTGTTGTGAAGTGGGCCGATTCTGCTGAGATTCTTGAGAGTTTGTCCACATGTGTTGGCCTACATTGTTGGACTTGATGAACTGAAGGAAAAGTCATTGCAAATACCAGATAGGCTTAATGTCTCAAGTCCAATGGAACGAGTACATGTGATCCACAGACAGGGTCATACCTTAGGTACAGTAGTCAATATGATGTCTTCATATATTATAGCTGTCCGTCTGTATGTCTCTGTCTATTGTTAATGTTATCTAGCTGCTATTTTTCTATCTATCTGTCCACCGTTACATTGAAATTTCTGGACGGTCGTGGCATCATTCTAATTTGGGTCAATTATTACACAAAAAATTAACACTTTGAGGATCTCAAATGCCGGTAAGATGAAGTCAAGTCAGTAAGCGTATTCTAAGATGTTTCTGAAATGGCTAATGACTAGCCCATCATCACATCTTTCACAGATGAAAAGCATTGACTATTAATTTTACAAGCATTTGCTCCCGTGGGGGGAGGAACAGGAATATATCAGCACAGATTTACATACAGAAAAGGGGAAACATTTACTGTTGCAGCATTTAAATACACAACAGATGATTTACTTGGTAAACAAAAGCAAAAAATAATAGGTAAATTGTCTTACGGTGACTTGAGTCGATTCCCACTTGAACTCCATTGCTTAAAGTAACATCAATATGCTGTGCAGATAAAATCAACATTATGTTAGGGGCCATTTGATATATATTATGAAGGGTCACCGGAGGATTTTAAAGTGCCCTGAAATAAAAAGCCTATAAATATATTTTTCTTGACACTCTCCAAGTGAAAAAAAAAAAATTCACCCTCCCCCCCAAATAATGCTAAACAGTATTGTTTGATTACAGCCTCAGTTAGTATTTATATCTTATATTTATTTATTCATATAGTTATTTTCAGCTTTTTAAGAGACTTGCAACAGAGAGGGGCTGCAGCAATTGAGCTGATCCAATCAGTGTGCATGACTGATGTCCTTAATATTATAGATTGTGTGCCCCGGCCAACATTGGATATTTTATACAAATGTTGGAAACTCTGGACTCTGGACGAAGCATGCTGGTTCAGCTGTCACTGTGGCACACATCGGCATTGAAGACATGTGTCCCATAATGAAGCACTTCTGACAGCGTAACTTTGCGCAACATTAAGCGCTAGGTTCGCCCGGCGTGAGGTGCAGTCCTAAGTGGCGGACATAATGCTTTTCTACAGTAGCGACGAAACCAATATCCTCTTCGCCCATGAAGTGAAAACACGCAAGCTTAAGCAGCATCAATAATGTGATATAAGGATGTCAGGAGACTTTCGATGAAACGAAATGCCTTCCTTTCTTCACATGAGTGGCTTAGGGGCCCTTCCGTGCCCTCACAAGATGACATCACATATTTGTCCCTTTGCTACTTAATTCCTTTTCAGAATAGATATAGAAAGAGAAAGAATTATGTTTGAAAAGAGCCATTTCTTTTTAAAAGGGCCGTGCCTTTGAGTCTTTGTGTCAACTCAAGATTGGGATATTCACATTCCTACATACTGTACAGTATGTAGTGTATAAGACAGATGATGGGTTTTTGATGAAAATGCCTGATCATGCTTCAGCTGTAGACGGAGACAACAGTCAAATGTCCTGTTTGACTCTGACACTCAGAGCTAAGTGCTGAGTGTGGACAGATACAGTGTTGTATCGTATAATTTCGTATTCAAATTCCCTCTGTTGACCAGGAGAATCGTTGGGTTTTCGCTCACCGTCATGGTGGCAGGATGTTCTCTCCTGATCCTTTGTTTTGTGTGCGCATGTGTGTGTGTGTGTGTGTGTGTGTGTGTGTGTGTGTGTGTGTGTGCGTGCGTGTGCGTGTGCGTGTGCGTGTGAGTGTGAGTGTGTATGGGTCCCTTCAAGTGTGCGTCTCCTTTCCTCTTCTAGCTGCCCTGTATCAATAGTCAGAGTCAGGGACCCAGGAGCGAGCCTTGTGGTCTGGACAGATCTGCTGGATTATGGGAGATCACTGCTAGCAATTGCTCAAACCAGGTCAGACAAATTGCGTGGTGGGGGAGAGAGAGACAGAGAGCGAGGGAGGCAGCGGCAGCAGCCAGCGACCTTTGGCACAGTGAGATGCTATGGATGGAGAACATGATGGAGAATAAAGCCCTGGATTTGCAGTTGCCACCAGGCTCTGCAAAGTGATGGGACAGTAATGGGGTGGGGGGGGGGGGGTGTAAGGTTTCTGGCCTTTCTGGGTGTGTGGATGCAGGCAGTTGGTGCGTAGTCTGTGGGGCTAGTTGTCTTATTGAGCAACACTTGAGGGCTTTTCGTTGCATTGATATTGTATCTACTTAAGGCTCAGCTGCGCTGGGAGCACCCATGCAGGCATTCCTCGCAGCTAACTGCGGCCTGGAAGGCTGGCTCATTGCCTAAGCAGTTATCAAGGCCTTTGTCAAAATATGTAGCCTCTGTCTATTGGCGGGATCAGAAGTAGGTTTCAAAGGCACACCTCAATGTACGTAGGCTACTTCTTTTCACTTTTTAGCTCTGTCTCTGTTGTTGCTGGTTCAGTTCACTAAATCCCCTAACCCGTAGTCTGATAACGGTATATACCGTAACAAACAAATCTGACCTGTGAGGTGATTCAAAATACTTGCGAGGGATGAGAAGTGACAATGTGCACCCGCACACCAACTACATGCTTTGATCCAAAAATCCAGACAGACCCCCACCTTCCTAACAGTGAGGGTCAGCCTTCGCTCAGAGAAACCAGTGCAGTGTGCTGTCTGCTGCAGATTGGGGAAGACTAAGTGGGGGGGGGGGGGGGGTATGGGAAGTATGGAACTAGGTCACTGTCAATCCTTTTGGAAACTTGCAGCAATGACAAGAAAGGCTGCTTTTAATTTCAACCACTTTATGTTGTACAGTACATGTCAGGCACCCCATGGTTTTGGTTGCAGAGCTGCAACCAAGATGAATCGCATTTACAATTCCTCTTGATTTGCGTTTCCTTTCTTTGTAATAACACTTGTTAAAGTACAGCATGTACGCAAGAACTGCATTCTCCTGGCTGAGAGGGACAGACAGGCTTGTGTTGCGTATGGCTTTTTGAGAGTGTAGTCAGTCGTCATGGTACCAGTGGCATGAGGGGCATGATGGGGTGGGTCGGTTGGCACAGTTACTGGGGGGGGTGGGGTGGGGGGGGGGGGGGCTTACTGGTCTGCGTGCTATTTCTGGCCATGCTATTCAGGAACCAGAGCGAGAGAAGACAGGGTAGAAGATGGGAGTGATAGAGGTAAATGACAAGAGAAAAGCAAGAAGAAAAAAAAGAGGGTTATGGATAGAAGGCAGAGGAAGAACACGTATGGACTAACGGGGGATGAATGCAAAGCCTGGGAGAGGAGAGGAAGCGAGGGAGAAAAGGGAGAGAGAGAGAGAGAGCAAGACATGAGGTTTAACAAATGCTGGCTTTCTCTGTATTCAGCCGGCAACCTCTAGTGGAAAACTACCAGCATCCAACAACTACAAGCCCCACTCTCTCCAGCCTGATAATGCACGGCCCAGCACGACCCCAAACCCCAAGGAGGAGGAGGAGGAGGAGGAGGAGGGGAGAGGGGGGCATGAACAGGACGAGGCAAGGCAGAGGACAACAGTAACAAAGTGCTGCAGCAGGAGGTGGAATGACTATGGCCTGAGTTATACAAAGTTGCGTGCGGGTGTCGCACGCTGTAAATAGCAGATCTACAAGCTCTCGATGCGTCGTGCTGCAATGCGTTGTGAGCTTGTAGATTGACTACTTCCGGTGCGCAACTCCTGCACGCAACTAAGTATAGATCAGGCTTAATAGACTCTCTGAAGGAGATTAAAAAATATATATGATAATTTAGAGGACATGTAAGCCCAAGCTGAAATTGCAACATCCATGTCCTCCTGCTTAATGCGCTTGCTTCAAAACTCAATTCTCTCTCTTTAATTCCTTACTTCCCTGTCTAACCTATGCACATGCACACACAGTCATACACTGCATTTGGCAGAACAGAATTCTCCTTGTCGAGAATAACGATAACGTAGTCATGTGGTTGCTGCTCAGCCCTGCATAAACAAGTCCTCACATCACTAGCTCTCTCTCTCTCTCTCTCTCTCTCTCTCTCTCTCTCTCTCTCTCTCTCTCTCTCTCTCTCTCTCTCTCGCCTTCTCTGTACAACATGCACACAAACACACCCAAGCACACATTACCCTGCTTCATGGTCATCCTAACTAAGTCTAATTGTAATACAGACAAGAAAACATTGTAACATCATGGACTCAGAGAGACCTTGCCATCATTCACATAACATAGACAAGATCTGATACCTAAATTATAATGACTGTGGAATAAATGCATGACAAATTTGATATTTACTCTTGATCGTCCCATTAAAAACAAGTGACAGACAAAACATGCTCAATCAGAGGCAAAATCATTGTCAAATTAGATAGTTTCAGGAGGACTGATTCCATTTGCCATATTTGTTTTTAACCTTTCAAACAGGGACACAAACTCACACTCATGTACACACACACACACACACACACACATAAGTGAACTAAATTCAGAACCAATGTGATCACCGCTATTGAAGTGGTCTGGTAGCATAGCATACCTTCTGTCTCATCAATCCTAAATCCCAAGCATTTATGAATATCGAATTGCACTCCCATCTGTTGAAGATTTAATTTGATTGAATGCATCAGCGACTGACAATGCGATATGAAAGGTTAGCAATTTGTCTGATCCTCACTACACCTGTTATCATTACTTAATTTACATGCTCTTCATTTTACTTAACTTGAAAGCAAAAGCCATTTTAGTGGTCTTGTGCACAGCTTACTGACTAAAATAGGTGCAGTTCCTCTGTTTCTACACAGGAGGGCGCTATCTACCACTCTTTCTCCTACCTATCCTTGCGTCTTGAGTTACTTGATGGTAATTTTCCATGCACAAGGCTGAATACATGCAATTCCAGCACATGATCTTTTATTTTTCTCCCTTTGCTCCAGTCAGTGTGTGTGTGTGTGTGTGTGTGTGTGTGTGTGTGTGTGTGTGTGTGTGTGTGTGTGTGTGTGTGTGTGTGTGTGTGTGTGTGTGTGTGTGTGTGTGTGTGTGTGTGTGTGTGTGTGTGTGTGTGTGTGTGTGTGTGTGTGTGTGTCGTGTGTGCGTGCATGCGTGCATATGTGTCTATGTGTCTATGTATTTACGTGTTTGCACACAGCTGAGTGTGTTTATGTTATGTGTGGGTGTGTATATATCTCTTGAGAGATTTATCATTGTGAACACACAGGATTTAGAAGCATCCTGATCGGTGGATCAGGTAACCCAGCATGAATATAGCCCCCATGGCAGGGCTCCAGATCTCATCCTGATGTAAGCCCTATTAGGAAATGACCACAGAGCCACACGCCAGCGAGCCAGCCAACCAACCAGCCAATCTGCCTGCCTGTCTAGGTTCGATTTGTACTTGATAATAATATACAGATACAGTCTAACCAGACAATACACCAGTGCTTCTCCCCCTGGGGGTCAGGACTGAAAGGAACCAAAAGCGAGCTGCAAGAGCCTGCATTGTGGTCAGGCTAAAGGCACTACTTTGAGGGAGAGACTGATTGGGGTCACGGTCAAGGTGAAATCGGTGATGTGATGCAATCAGTTGAAACAACTGCAGACCGATGAAATAGACCCACCAGTCACATGCAGTTGAAAGCTACACAGTAAAATCCCCAGTGTTAATTAAACTACAAATTAATTAAAGGTAATCTTTTACACTGTTTAATTGATACTGAGCATTTGACTGTGTACTATCCTGTATGTATTGTTGTTACACCCATTCTAACTGTGAAACACTGTAAATCCATAGTGTTAATTTTACTCGGTGTGCACAGCACATGTAACCAAATGGGTGGGTCCATTTGGTTACATTCGTACACTCTTGGAGTTAAATTAACACTGTGAATATTTTTCTGTTAATGGGAGATATAGAGGATTTACACTCATGTCACATTTATAACGTCGATGCATGTTCATGACACTAAAGCAATAAATTGGGCGTGTTCGAGGTTATGACAGCTGTCAACGTATGTGTCTGCTGTCGAAGTGAAGGAACGGACTGTATGGAAAGTGTGGAACCTGCATTTCCGAGGGGCAAATAAAAAAAATTACTCTGGTGATAAACCCGCCCCATATTTGCATACTGGGCCCTGATTGGCCCCTCACAACTTCGGAGGGAGAGAAATCCAATCTCTATTGAGAGGGGCCAGACCTAATCTGCCAAGGGCATTTTTTTCCTGCAATGGCAGATTTATCTGGAACCAGGCTAGAGCTGTCCTGGTTATATATATATATATATATATATATAAATGTATATATATATTGTTGTTTGTCTGTATTGATCTACAACTGCTAGTTTAAAACTTTAATATCGCTAAGTGTCGTGCATACAGCAGTTCTTTTCTAGTCTAAGGCCAACGAAAGCCACAGAATCAGTGATCAGTTGATCAGCAGCAGACCCCAGCAACAAAGCACACAGACAGGTTGGAGAAATGCAGGCAATAGAATCTCATCTCCAGGTGGCTTGTTTGAAAACGATTTATACATTTTAGGCATTAAATTTGCCATGTAGTTGCCCAGTGTTCATTACTTTCGTTAAAAACTTTGATATAACAACTCGCGACATTCTATACAGCGGCGCAGTACCTGTAGAAAGCCTGTTTAGGTCTTTATAATCGTAATAAATACGCATAAGCAAACTGCTTCACAAGAACAATTTGCTGTTATCTGCGGGTTTTATCTGTGCAGTCCGGATGGAGAGAAAATATTCTTTCCCTGGTGGGGTGGAGAAATGGGGTAAGAGAGGGGCAGTGATTGGTTGGACCCTAGTGTACTAGCAGCAAAGTTGAGGTTTACTCAGCTTCGTATTCGATTACATACATTTTACTCTTTTATACTGTGTGTAAAATGAATGACTCAAACCCATGATGATTTACCAGTGTAAAATGAATGCATCAAACCCATGAACTTAACGCGGGACTTCCTAGGGTGGCCATCTAGTCACGATCCCACACTTGGAGACGCCAGCTATAGCTGCGCCAACCTCGGCACATTGTTTTTACATGGTGAGCTCTGTGTGGCGCTGCTGGAGGAGCTGCGCTGCTCCACAGTCAGCGCTGTGTGTTGCCAGACCAGCGGCGTGTTGGCTTAACCCATTCAATCCGGGAATGCATATATAGGCCTACTGTGTCATTTTAGATTTTTAGCTATATAACCATTATTTTATTCTTGGGCTATTCAAAAATAGCAGATCTACAAGCTCATAGCGCATTGAAAAATTGTGAAAATGTGTGCAAATCTTTGAATATATATGTTTTTTTTTAAAGCGAACATTTTCAACTCAAATCTTTGCTTCTGGGAACAGTCTTTTTTTTTTAAATACTGTTGCTATAATATCAGTGGTTCTCAAACTTGTCAAGGACCCCCAAAAGTATATGTATTTGTCCCCCCCATCTCAAAATATTTTGTTCCAGGGACCCCCAGAAGCAAAGATTTTAGTTAAAAATGTATACAAAAAATTGCACCCATTTTCACAATTTCTTTTTCAAAAATAGCAGATCTACAAGCTCGTACGAGATTGTAGAAGGTTTTAGTTAAAAATGTATATAAAAATGTGCACACATTTTCACGATTTCTTTTTCAAAAATAGCCAAAGAAAAAAAAAAAATGACACAGACTCGTCCCCGGATCGAACGGGTTAAGCCTGGTTGTGTTGTTTTCTCAGTGTGTGTGTGGTATTGTTTCAGGTCCAGTGTGTAGAGTGGGTTCGAGAGGTATTGTGCTCTCTCCTCGGGGGCATTGTCTCTGGTCCGACGTATGTGTGCTTGTTTATGTTGGGAGACTAGTTTGTCAGGACAGTGACAGTTCAGCGCTACGGGACCTCAGCGTTCCCACAGTTCCTCACCTTTGACCTCTGGTTCTGCTTCCCCGAAACTAAGCCCAAGTGTGTCTGCCCTCTGTGTGTGTGTGTGTGTGTGAGAGAGAATAGAGAGCGAGTGAGAGAGAGTGAGTGACAAGCAGTGTTTGTAAAATCTTTGTGGGCAGGGGTGTGTGTCTGTGTCTCCGTGTTTATTTAGGGTAGAAAAAACGCTCGTATGTATATCGATCCTTGTCTGTCTGTGTCCTGACGCTCACCAGACAGCTGCGTTACTAGGGATTTCTTGCTGTTGAACCGCAAAAGACCTCAATATGCAACAATATACCATTATGCACAGAATGTGAGTGTTTGTTTTGTCAAAGATATTCCAAAGTGGCACTGATGTATTTTATTCTATAATGTTAAGTGATATAGTTTTGTAGGTATAAATTAATGACTGAAATCATTAGCACTGTTGCAGGCGCTATGTCTGTATGATATTTTCCCTTTCCTCAGACCCACACTTTCTGAAGCCTTAAATGTATATCTATGTACAGGCATACGTTCGTGCCTACTGTATGACCTATTTGCCTCACGCAGGCTCATGTTGACAGTTTATAGGGTTGCATGTTGCGACCAGCCATAACTTTGCTATAAATATATGGGTGTCACGAGGTACCTAAGAGGGTACATATACCTGATACACACAGGCATCTGTGTACTTGTGATTGTACAACTTGACATGCTACAGTATGCTATAAGTTGATCTTTATGCATGATAGTGCTAAAGGGGAATTTCACTTTAAAACACTTTTAGGGTCATTTTCACCCCTACTCTGGCTTTTGTCTGCACCCCAGACAGTTGCTAGATTCAGTAATTAAACATTTGATATTCATTAGATCAAACCCACCCCCCTCACATCCACCTACCTTCAAACTTACCCTGTTAACCATGGTAGCACACTCATTGAAAGCACACGTCCCTGCATCTGCTGACTGATATTGTCCTAATGAATGGGGAGACTTTCATTTTTATTTTATTTCAACATCAATAACCTCCTTTTTTATTATTATATTTTTTTTGCACAAGTCTACATAGCGATCTCAGACAGTTCCTGATATGAAGGTTGCAAAAATACTTTGGATAGAATGACTCATCTAATAAATGAAGGTCTCCCCATTCATTAGAAGGACAATTAATATCAGTCACAATGACTCATAAGCGGTGCGGTGTGTGCTTGATCAAATGAATATCAAATATCTAAATATTGAATCTTGCAACTTAAAAGCTGTCTGGGGTGCACAATAGCAGGCCGGTATACTTCAGAAGTGTTTTAAAGTAAAATTCCCCTTTCTAAAGGGCCATTCACACTGAGCACTATAACTATAACTATAACTATAACTATAACTATAACTATAACTATAACTATAACTATAACTATAACTATAAAAAAGCCTGGCTGAAAATAGCCGATGTCCAAGCTCAAAACAACTCATTATAAGCATTATCAGTTCCTAGCATTTTTACACTTTGTGGGCAGTGTGGAGGAGGACCAATTTGCAAAAGTCAACACGGGGTTAACACTGAGTGAAAAAAAACAAATTGATGTTTACTTGCGGTTCAGGGACAATCTAAAAATATGAATGTTGATGAGACTGCAAGCGGGGTGCTGAGTGCTGTGTACCCTGCTAGTGCGCTTTTCACACTTAGCCCCGCCTCCCCATGTTTATCACCCACACACACCTCTGCCTAACTGTCTGTCTGTGTCTGTTTTGTTAGTCTGTCTGTTATTGGTGAACGTACTGTGGGAGGGGTGTGTACTGTATGTGTGTGTCCTTTGCAGTAAAGTCCTCAGTGTGAATTTAACTATGACAGTGTAAAAATGGACCCCAATTGATCAATTTGTACGCCCTCAAGATTGAAACGAACGCTGAGGATTTTACTGTGTGCAGGGCCGATGTGGTAGATAGTGATGAGTCGGTCTGTGCAGGGGAAGTCCTCAGAGGTCAAAGACGAGACCTTTTTAGACGTGGGCACGTGAGCCCTGTTGCTCCAAAATGTACAGAAGATTCACGTGTCAAGAGAGGAAATGCTCAGGTTCCTCTTTTAAACATTTTTTTTGTTTTGTTTAATAGTCGTCTGTTTTAAAAGTTTATGGCTAAATGAAGAATGGAAACCCTAACTCAAAGGTGGAAGACAGACGGCGCTAAGCGCGCGTGTGTGTGTGTGTGTGTGTGTGTGTGTGTGTGTGTGTGTGTGTGTGTGTGTGTGTGTGTGTGTGTGTGTGTGTGTGTGTGTGTGCGCGCGCGCATGTGTAATGCATCTTCAAGAACGTGTACTCTGTGTCCCATCAGCTAGGCAGCTACTCTATACGAGATAAAAATAAAAAACAACAACGCTGTATTGCATCATATTCCCCCAGTCATTGGCCCCACTGATGAGACGACCATTGGGTTAAATGGGTTACATCATGTCCTCATCCATCACACGCTGTGTCTATTAGACCCCTGGGTACACTCTGTTATCCTCACCACGCGCACACACACACACACACACACACACACACACACACACACACACACACACACACACACACACACACACACACACACACACACACACACACACACACACACACACACACACACACACACACACACACACACACACACACACTACTGCTAAGCACTCCTGGAATGTGCAAGTCCTATTACCTCACAGTACCTCACTGCTGAGGCCACTGACTGCACACTCACCGCGTGTTGACAATGAATGTACATGTGGACATTTTTCTCATACTTTGCTCGCTTGTTTTCCATGGAGTCAGGTAGCCTAGTTGTTGACGACGGAACTGGTTGCAGTACATGACACACATAGACTGCAGCAGTGAGCCTAGACAGCAGTGACTCCCAGTTCAACCTGGAAAGCACAGAAACCTCAAAACAGCCCGGTCCAGGGACATATTAGCCTCTGTGCTCAATTTTATTTTACCTGCAGACACATTCTCATTATAGCCCAGCCATTGTTTGTCATTTTTTACTACATCGATATCTGCAATTACGCAGCCAATGTGTCCCAATTTTGAACCACTTCCCAACTGACGTCTCTATTTTAGGCATGTCATTCCAGGTGTTTTCCGTGTTGTGCGTTGCGATGTGTTGTGTTGTGAGCTTGTATATCGGCAATTTTATATATAAGGTTTTTAATAGGGCATTTGAGTACATGCAGTTACCTGCACCAATGGAATGCAGGTATGGACTCATATTGTAAATATGAATTGCCAATATTTGGAATTGAGTTAAATTGATTTGCCTCAAAATCTGCTGCTTTTTTTTTTCTTTTTTTTTTTCTTTGAGAAAGTCGCGGGCTGGATTGAGATGGATTGAGATTGAGTCTGGCCCTCGGGCCGTAGGTTGCCCATGTGTGGACTACATCTACATCTATCCTTTCAGAACAATGGCAGTGACTTAACATGTCCAGTCTTGCAAGTTCTACTGATGGTGCAGGGCAGAGTGAGGGCATCTTTGTCGGGTGTTTCTTTAGCCATATTGTTTGGAGGCTTTACTGTAGACTTGATAAGTTTCTGGGGTGACTGAAAAATGAGAACGGGCCCTAGTGGAGAATTCCACGTTTAATCTCTAAGGCCAAAGGGTGGTGCATTAGCCAGGGATCTAAACGCTGTGGAAATGTTTGGAAACAATGCTGTTCATTGTATAATGACTAAGGGGAGATGACCAGGTGGGGGGTGGGAGGAGGTTGAGGAAGGAGCGCAAAGAAGAGAGGGTGGAATGGAGGTATGGGATACCATGAAGGAAATATGTACGTCATGCTAATTCTTGTGCTATGAAAGCCGGAGGATTCCAACCCCTAGTCTTCGTGGTGGTACTTTACCCCTGCGCCACCCAAGTGCCCCCTATTTTATACTTTGTTGTATATTTGTGTTGCGCAGCGAAAATAGTCGAATTACAAGATCCCTACGAGTTCCATCGCAACACATTATTAGCTTGTAGATCTCTATTTCGTACTTTGAAAAGTTTTAGATTTTTTTTAAATGTTTTCGCCTGTAATGGGATGTCCAAAATAGGAATGCCAGGTTAAAAGTGGTTAAAGAAAATAAATTGGTAACAGTGCAGCGGGGTAAAGGAATGAGGGGAGAGATGAATCAGAACTTTTCAGGTGCAAGTAGAGTGGAATTTGTGACATTGATTCAGAAACAGAAGATGTACTGTAGTCAGAGTGATGCTGTACTGTGCCAGCTTTCCTACTTTTCAGTTTATAATGGCACAAGAAGAACAGGACCTTCACAAGGCAGTCTTTTTATTTTGTCACTGATGTTGCCGTTTCGTTGGTCCTTTTAATCCGTTTTAGACTTGGCAGGGACACTGATCGTGTCCCTGCCAAAATATAGAATATCTACATTGTAGATTCTACAAGCTCACAACGCATCGTGATGTGACGCATTGTGAGCTTGTATAGATCAGCTATTGGGTAAAAGTTTGGTTAATGCAAACAGGTTAAAGAATGGTCGGGGACCAACCAATTAGCCGAGTCTCTGAGCCAAAGAAAAAGCAAGTAAAGGAGATAGATCTATGCCAGTATTTCTAAAAGTTCTGGGTTCCTTGAGGGGGTTCCAAATGGCCCCTTACAGGTCTGTAACTCTGAGAGTCAATGGGGGTCCTTGAAATTCGAAAAGTTTGAGAACCACTGATCTAGGCCATAGAAAGCTTAATCGTGAGAAATCAGGTAAACATGTTCCTGAATGTTGTGCGCTGGCAGAGCGCCATGCCTTGTCTGCACTCCACAGCTTTCTATAGGCATCTCCTTGTATTGCTGTAAACACTTTGATTCCCCTCAGGAAAGCAAGGCCCTGCTAAACCAGCTCAAAATATACTGTAGATGCAGTCTCTAGTCACTCAGTGGAGCCCTGCACTCTCTCTGTCTGTCTGTCTGTCTGTCTCTCTCTCTCTTTCTCGCTCTCTCTCGCTCTCTTTCTCGCTCTCTCTCATATTACCTCTAGGGATAACCACCCAGTAAATATCCCTAAGCTCTGAACAAATATATCAGCTTTCAACAGGACCAGCGATAATCTCACCAATGGTGGAAAAAAAAAAGATTTGAATATGTGTGACGTGACTGGAGTCTCGGGTCCCATGCGGGTCATCTTAGGTTATCTAGGTCCATCCCCCACAAACAGCAGCCCCCCCCACTCCTTCCCCAATCAGGGTATTGATTGGTTTGTTTCAAGGGTGAACTGGTGGCCCATATTGGCCCCAACATGTTATTACTGTGGATGTCAATGGAGAGGGGTGGGGGGCGGTTAGGAAAGAACTTTATATGGCCCCATTGTCATAAATCCTACATAGCACAGTCACAGTGTGATCATGTCAGAGGAGAGAAAAAACAAGAGATGTTCCGTAACTTATGTAACAGGTTTATTTCAGGCTGTTGGGCAACAGTGTCAGCTGAGTGGTGCTGCTACTGCAGCATATCAATCCAAATGTCAACATACACCTTACAATCCTCAGTGTTAATGTATCTAAGTGTTGTGTGTAGCTTCTTATGTGTGTAGCTGTGTAGCTTCGTATGTGTGTGTAGTGTAACTGACACTGTGTATGCTGTGTAGCTTCTTATTTTTTCAAATAGTTGCAGTGGTGTTCATTTTAATAATTGGTGCACTTAATGCATAGACACAAGTTAAATGTGTTTAGCCAATATATGTCCACGTTCCTGCACAGTACATTCTGGTGTTAATTTATCTCAGAGAGTTTAATTAACACTCAAGTTTTTGTTGTGAGTTTAAACTAAAATAAGCTAAACGACCTGCTGCCACCCTTATCAGCTTAGTTAGGAGTGCTCAATCTCTCATGGAGTCAATTGTGGGTCCTTATCTAATTGGGCCCAACCATGGTATGAAGTAGGCTAAGTGTTGTAGGCTGCTTGTCTGTTTGTATTTTTAGATATTGATTCCACATGGTCAGCTGCCATTCAGTCTTGAGATTGTATGAGAGTCTTAACACGATCATACACACAAACAACAACTTTAAGTCTTCTATTTGTATATATATGTTTGAAACTTTGTTGTATCTCTCTACTCTTACCTGTGTCTGTCCAATGGTTCATGCCTACCTCGGTGCTACTATTTGCCCAAGGGGATCACATTCTAAGGTTGACAACAAATTTTATATGAATGTGCCCCATCTTTCAACTTGCACAACCTCCCTCTCCCCTCTGTCAACATCCTTTACTGTGTCACTCCCACGTCGTATTCTTTGCTTGTGTTTTGAAGGGTAGTACGTTTGGGACTCGCCATGTCTTTCCTAAGCACATACTGTAGGAAAATGGGTCATCAGGTCTCGGTAAATATGGGTGAAGAAGTAGATGATGTGTGGGTGTTGAACTAAGGAACCACTGTGAAATACCTCAGGGTCCGCATGTTTTCTGGATGCAGGCATGTGAAGGTGACCTTCCAACTGAGACCTTTGCCCAAGAGCAGTGTCATCGCCGCATCACCTCCGGAGTGCTCCCTTGCCTTCCTCACACGCATCGGAGAAAAGAGAAAGAAATAAGTCATTGGACTGCAAAACACACATCCGTGCCAAATCTCAAAGCTTGGAGGTCTTCTCTTCATCACCAATTTGATGCAGTCTGTTGGGGACTTCCCTCAAATTGTCTTTATAAGTTTATGCACTTATAACATTAGCTCTCCTATATTAGTGAGAGTATGCTGGACACAGAGCTTGCTGTTTCAAGCTTTTGTTTTGGTGGAAGTTGTCGGTTAGCAGTTGATGTGAAGGCTTTTCGGGGGTTTGTTGTGTAACAGAAAGCCGTTTGCATAAAAGAGGCTGTATGAGGGAAGTGGGGAAGAAGGGAGCGCAAAAAATAGAATGAGATGTTTTTCTTTGTGTGGTGTGCTCTAAGGTCACGTTGGGTTAGGCCTACATGTTTTTAAGAGGCTCTCCGGGTGTGCTATGTTTGAATATGCAAAAAATCCTCCTGTATGCAAGAACTTGTTTTTGCCTATAGCCACATTCACTAGCTTGTGTGGTGTTGTTTTATATGTTGTGTTGTTTTCTTTTGTCTGTAAACTTGTTTGTCTGGTGTGCAGATATCTTTGTGCGACATTATGTCACTGTCCACACCCTCTGGTCAGCATTATCTCTGGACGGCATATGACTGCGTACACCGTACATACAGCGTTTGTTGTGCATGTAAGCGAGCGAGATACAGAATTGTATGTATGCTGTGAAAGATTGTGTGTTTGTGAGAGAGGGATAGAGGGCGTGCGAATGCTGCGCATGTAGGCGAAAAACAAATTGTAGCCTCTTGCATTTGTGTTCTGCTTGTTTTTTGTGTGTGTGCACTTGGGCGTGCGTGTATTACAGATTAGCCCCCACCTAAGTGTGGGCTCGCCTCCACAGCCTATTAATGACTGCTGTAGGGCACCCTCCCTTATTCGCTCCATCCATCATCCTGAAGACTTGCAGAGCAGCCAGGGAAGGAGCCAAAGCAAAACAACAACTGCCGTTAACAGACGGAGAGACGTGCTGCTCTCCCTCTCAAGGGCTCTGCCATTGGTCCAGAAGCAGATGCCTCAGGGAGCAGCGATTGGCTGGTCGGTGACACACCTCCGAAAGCTGTTTGTGCACTGTAGTCTTGGCTGGCTGTTGGGGGGCTAGGAGGTGGGCGTGGGGTGTCGGGGGGAGCCATAGAGGAAGGGGGGGTGGGTGCGGGGGTAGTTGGCTTGAGCGGAAGCAGGAGGGAATTGGGGGGTGGGGTGGGGGTGAAGTGGGGGACAAGGAGATTGGATGGAGAGGAGGCATTGGGGGAGGAGGAAGGGCGAGCTAGATGCTGATTCTGGAAAACATCCATTGGAGTCTATTCAAAAACTTCTAGGAAACTAGGATGTTTGTTTGCTTTGAAGCTTATGTGTGCTTGGGTGTGTACTGTGTAGATGCACGTGTGTGTGTGTGTGTGTGTGTGTGTGTGTGTGTGTGTGTGTGTGTGTGTGTGTGTGTGTGTGTGTGTGTGTGTGTGTGTGTGTGTGTGTGTGTGTGTGTGTGTGTGTGTGTGTGTGTGTGTGTGGGTGCGCACGCGCGAGCGAGCGAGCGTGCTCAGCCCTCTCAAACACGCCAAGTTAACCTAATTTAGTCAGCAGTATTTATGAGCCCCAGAACTCCTGCACACACACATACACACACACACACACACACACACACACACACACACACACTCTCTCTCTCCCCACCCGCCTTTCTAAAACGTTGGCGTCGGCCGTTTAAGTTGTGAACATTGCTAGGATGGGGAAATCAACATGGATAGCTGCTGTTAATCACAACAACATGTTTATGAGGTTAGGCTCACCAGACTGGTCCACACACGCTCCTTTGTGACTGTCAATCTGTCACCAACGGGAGCCCAGTCACAAGAACCTTTTTATGGTTTTAAATATTATCTATATGGGAGCATTGGCACAGATCCAAACATGGGCCGAGACTTTATTCACATGGGCCGAGACTTTATGGCACAGAACCACGGGGCAATATCTGTATATGATCTCCAACGTTAAGCAAGACTCTCTATATCCAGTTCAGCAGGTCTCTCTGACAAAAGTTACAGTTTTATAATTGCATATCACACACTGAAGTAGGAGGAGCCCGTGATGTTTATGTGTCTGTCTTTAGCTTTTAAAGGCTCCGGGGGTCGTCTGGGGGTTAAAGCCTCGTAAATGCAAGTGTAACAAAGGTGTGAGATCATAGGTTCAGCGAGGTTAGAGGTTAGAGGGTAACTAGTAAGCTGTAAGACAACAAAATCAATAGCCCACAAGGTCTGCATACAGTAAAGGCAGTGGAAATGGTGAGCATCAAAATAGCCTTCTGGAACCGTGACTGAGTTTGCATTAGTGGTTACATAATCATGTTGGCAGTAAGTTGTAGCAGACTTTATATTCATGTGACTTTTAGACTTTACTCTGGTGATTACGCGAAGTCAAATGACAGTCATAATGCGACTTGTGAGCTCCTCACATGAGGCACATGCAGGCCAAGCCCAGATGACCTGTATACTTTGGCAGGTCTATTGCAGTGGTAGTAGTCGAGGTCAACGGTCCAGAAGATGTCATGGGATTCTTCTGTATTTAGGCCACACTGCAGGGACTGGCTGTGTGTTTGAACAGGGCCCTGCTACAGTCTAGTGCGTGCGTGTGCGCGTGTGTTTGTGCTTGTGCAAGCCTAGGTTACATGCATGGGTATGAGTGCATGTTGAACGGCAGGGTCAATGCCCAGGATGTCTGTTGCGCTTGTTATGAAAACTGATAGCGTAGCGCCATCCCCCTCTTTGCTTACCACCTCCCTGTGGGTGTGTATGCATCTCTGAACTTACATGTTAAGAGGTGTTCACACGGGATGCCCGAAGGGCTGTTACGATAAAAAAATTAGGTTGACGATTAATTGTCACACAAATAATTTAGAAATTATAGACAACCATTTTATACATGCAGAAATAGCTTATCTACAAGCTTACAACGCGTCACGAAGTGACTGACGCGTTGTAAGCTTGTTTAGCTATTTCTGTTTTTTTATATTTGAAAATGTGTGAGAATGTTTTTCAACATGGAAACGATTATACGGTTATGCAAAAATAATTGCGATTAAGACGATTATGTAATAATTGTAACAGACCTAGATGCCCTTAGAAGGGGTTGAGGCCTACCACTGTGTGCACAGTCAAATCTTCTGTGTTCTTTAAACTCAGAGAGTGTGAAAATAAATGGACCCATTTGGGGTCCATTTTATACACTCAGGGGTGGGACTTTAGTTTAGAACTTAGTGTGTATAGGTTGCCTATGTGCCTGTTTCTGCCTGCCATGTGCATTGTGTGGCATGTCACTAAGGGAGGTATCAAGGGACAAACATTCAGAACTTCAGTTGTTACGTCACCTGCATGCTTCTCTCCCACCTCCTCCAGCTGACTAATCCTATATCATCTGTTGTCTCCAGCGGCCCTTTCATTTGAAGGCAGGCTCAGCCCAACCAGCCAGAACAAAGCCTCCCTCTCCGAAAGAGAGAGGGAGAGAAAGAGAGAGATTTTTAACCACCCTATTCTTTGCATCGTGTCATGATAGCAGATCTGCAAGCTCACAACGCGTTGGGACGCATTGTGAGATGGTAGATTGTCTATTTTCAGCAAACCGATTTGGTGTAGAGGGAATAAAGGAGGGGGCCTAGTAGGCTATAGACCTCTCCGGTCAATGAGGTGGTTAAAGGAGACAATAAACAAGTGGTGATTAGGTTTGAGCTAAGAGTCTTGGGCATGTTGTTCTAATTGCATGCTTAAGCTGTGTGTGTGTGTGTGTGTGTGTGTGTGTGTGTGTGTGTGTGTGTGTGTGTGTGTGTGTGTGTGTGTGTGTGTGTGTGTGTGTGTGTGTGCGTGTGCGTGCGAATGTACCACTCACCCAACTACCAGCAGGTTGCAGGTTGAACTCTGTTTACACTCTGACTGTGTCATGTTTGGGCATGCAGAGTCAAAATATACCTCTGCAAGCCTTGTGATCCTTTTGGGTGATATTTTCATGATGACTAATTCAGTATAAAACAATAATTATAGATAAAGGATGAGGCTATTTATTGTTTGTTAGCATTTGAATTGGCTTAAAGATTGCCACAGGTCTTGCTGCTTAGAACTACGTGTAAGTCCAGGGAGTAGTGAGTCCAGTGATTGCGCGTACATTATATACATCTCCTGCCCGACAAACTTGTTTTGACCACACACGCGCGCACAAGTGCACTGCAAACAGGATTTTATTTTCTTTCTTTTTATTAGGGCACAGTATGTACGTGAGAATTCCTTGTTCCATCGTGTGGTTCTTTTTGACTGTGAAGGGTAACCTAGAACCTTCATTAACCTGAAACTTTCCAGAACCTGCGAAGTTCTGTGTTCTTGTGTATGTTTCCATTATAACCAGAACCACCCCTGAAGGGGAAGGTTTGTCATAAAAAGCCTTATGAAAAAGCACAGCGTTGTCAGCATGATCTGTAATATAGCTTCACAGTACGATATCGCCAGCCACAAAATCGATATCGAGGTATTTGGTCAAAGATTTTGTGATAGTAGATTTTTGACGCACTCTCAAAGGTTGTGAACTACTGCTGTACAACACATGCAGGTGTGCACAGGTTCGACATCACATATGACATCTCTGAAGAAGACTGATTCAAACAGGAATTGTTACTGTATGCACATCCAGGTAGGCACTGGTGCAGGACGAGGTAGAAACAAACAAACAATCAAAAAGAAAATAAATCGGCACATACAGCTGTATGCCCCGAATTAAGTTTAAACACCTGTGCAAAGCTAACAACGTTCGACCAACAAGTGGTCTTCCTCAGGGGGCTTCCTCACCTGAGGAAGACCACTTGTTGGTCGAAACGTAGTTTTTCGCTTTGCACGACAACAGTATTAACCTTTATACAGAGCATACAGCTGTCTGTGTGGAGTCAGACTTATAAGCTCTGAAGAAGGCATCATGTGATGTCGAAACATCAGTCCTGTAAATGGAATAAAGCCCAGTCATAAGATTTAATACAATCTCTGTGTGATGCCATGTGTCATGTGATGTGAGTGCTCTGTTTTCTTACCTTGAATTAGGCTACAGTAATACATTTTTGAAAGTATTATTTGTATGTTTGTCGTGTGTGTGTGTGTGTGTGTGTGTGTGTGTGTGTGTGTGTGTGTGTGTGTGTGTGTGTGTGTGTGTGTGTGCGTGCGTGTGCGTGTGCGTGTGTATATGCGCAAATGCGTGTGGTGTACTGTGTTCATGCAGTTGTGTGAACAGCAACAGCAAGCATATGTTTGCACATGGTGGTATGCACACACACACACACACACACACACACATACACACACACACACACACACACACACACACACACACACACACACACACACACACACACACACACACACACATTATGTGTGTGTGTACGTGTAGTGGGATTCGCTAGGCAAAACCTGCAGTTCCTCACTGGTTCAAACTAGTTCATGTGTCATTGTGATGAGATGTGTGGCAGTGAGCAGGCTCACACAAAGCCATTTGTACCAACAGAGGATTGTCCTCTGCATGGGGGGGCTGGGAGGGGTGCTGGAGGGGCTGTTGAGCAGAATCACATTTTCAGCATCAAAGTCGACACCGCTGCACGTTTTACGCGTTGTCACTAGGGCTGCAACTATCAATTATTTTCGTAGGTATTATTCTATCGGCTCCTTTTTCGATGAATATTTTTAAATAAATTAAATAACAACAAACCGATTAACCACCATATTTATACTTCGTTGCACATTGGTGTCATGCAATTTTTTAAATTAACGTGTCACAATTTTTGTAACTATTTTAAAAGAAACGTATAACCTATAATGACATGCCCAAAATTGGGATAGATTGCTAATCGATTACTTTTTTTAATTATCAATTTTAGATAATTTTTTTAATAATCGATTAGTTTGATTAACTGTTGCAGCCCTAGTTGTCACGTCATGCAGAAAGAAAGGCAAAGGGAAACATGCATGCAGAAAGTCGGATAAAGTTCCACCAAGAGAACTGACTGATATAAATACATGGCATGTGGTATAAATATGTGGCAAGTGTGTGGGAGTTGAGGAGAGAAAGACGACAAAAAAACGGAAGATTGATGGCGTAAAAGCTGCGAGGGGAAAGTTTGCAAGCGCTGCACGGGAAGTAGTGCCGCGAGTGCTCTACCATGCACAGGAAGTAGAAGCAGTGGGTAAGAGGTCGTCTCTGCATGCGGTGGGGGACGTCTCTTCATTGCATTAACAGCTGTGATAGGAGTGATATCTGCTCTAGTTCACGCACGCACGCACGCACGCACGCACGCACGCACGCACGCACGCACGCACGCACGCACGCACGCACGCACGCACGCACGCACGCACGCACGCACGCACGCACGCACGCACACACACACACACACACACACACACACACACACACACACAATCTGCACCTACAAACTCACAAATGCACCGGCAAACATCGTACAGCAGTAGCCATATCAACAGACATGCACACACATGCACACATACTGTGCACACACACACATGCACACACTTGGAAAAACCTTATATTTATACGAAGCTCTGTCTGGACTGCGACACCCGACCTCTCACAGCTGTTTGCACCTGACAGTATGATATATCCTTCATATAGTGTTAGTGTTCATTTAACGTGTGTGTGTGTGTATAATCTTAGAATAAAATGTTACTTTAAATTCTTTTTGCACTTGACTTTTATTTCCATTTCCATCAGACACATCAAATGAAAACTTACAAAGGCATCACAGACACAGGCAACCAAAAATCATTATTCTAACAGCACCAATCGTCCATACGTGACCTTCAGGACACTCCAGCCAATAGTGCAGGGAGGACAGGCAACCAGGCCGTTCAATCAACTCCCGTCCAACGACATTAAGGGGGACCGCATCCCCAATCAGTCTGGGCAGCTGCAGTACTACTACCGGTGTCCATCTGACATTGAAATCCTCTGTCCTCATATGTAGTCTAGCTGTAATGCTTTCCATCAGATATATGCTTTTTAGCCCCTCACTCCATTGCTGGATTGTCGGTGGCTTTACATTTCTCCAAGACACAGTAATCATTTTTTTGCGATCAACAGCAGATATATCTGGTTCTTGGTTACTATTCCCCCCGGAATCTCACCAAGTATAAAGAACGCTGGCTCAAAAGGAATGTCAACTCCCATAATTTGTTTAATCTCCCCTTGAATATCACTTCAAAATGTATGTATTTTGAGACAAATGTTACTTTTATAATTGTAAATGTTTTGACATTACAACAAGTAAGACGCGCGAACGCGGGAAGCGAACGCAGACCTTTCTCTTAACGATGACGTGCGCTGCCGGCACCGACATCCTACAGCAGTGGTTCTCAAAGTGGCGTCCAGGCCCAATTTGTATTGCATCAAAATCTGTTTAACCACTTTTATAGAACATTTATACATTGGCTATTTTCAAACAAAGCTTGTATGGGGGGTCCCTTGCACAAAATATTTTCAGGTTGAGGTCCGCGGCCAGATACATACGGTGTTAATGTGGGGGTCCTTGGCATGAAAAAGCAACTGTCCTACAGTCACACAGTAGATGATGTGCACGTGGAATATCAAAATGTCACACTCACAACCGCCATGTCTGATTTGGTCACACACCGTGTCACTGGCGCGCAACTAAGTATAAATGAGCCTTCAGACTACCACCTCTCGCCACAATACTTTTGTTATTACTTCACCTATTTCACTCTCTGCCTGTCTCCCATGGACACGCCGACACACACACACACACACACACACACACACACACACACACACACACACACACACACACACACACACACACACACACACACACACACACACACACACACACACACACACACACACACACACACACACACACACACACACACACACACACACACGTACACGCTGTGATGGTGACTAAGGTCGGCTTGTTATTGTAGGCAGCTGGCGGAGGGCTTTCCTGTCCAAATAGCCCAAACGCTGAGATGGCAGAGCTGTGAGGGCGAGCGAGCGAGAGAGATACAGAGGCTGAGAGATAGACAGAGAGAGAGAGAGCAAGAGAATAGGCTGGGTGGGGTGACCACAGGCTAATCCTGGTGGGAGGGGGGTCGGCGAGGGTGGGGGTTGGGGGTGACGATGTCCCTCCTGGGGTCGGTGGAGCAGGAAATGGAGGGCATGAGAGATGGGCGAGGGCCAACAAGTTCTTCCTCTCTCTCTCTGGCTGTTTGATGTGGCCGCACGGTACGCAGAGATGTTCACATGAAATACGTACGCATACGTACACGCACTCACACTTGGATCCAGGGCTTGAGTTATACTCCATTGTGTGTGGGTGTCGTGCACCGAAAACAGATCACACTGCAACGCGTTGTGAGCTTGTAGATCTGCTATTTTTGGTGCGCAACACTAAGTATACTGCAAAGCAGGCATAAGCAGGCATTAGTTTACAGCATGCCCCGCCTCCTGTGAAGGCAGCTGACCTCTGCCCTATGCCCCTGCCCCGAGATAGTCAGCGAGAGTTGATCATCTCCATCTGGGTCTGTTCGCGTGGCTCTGTGGTTGGCTAGCTATCTATAAGGTGTGTGTGAGTGTGTGCGTGAGTGTGTGCGTGTGCGTGCGTGTGTGTGCACGTGTGCCGGAGCTAATCTTGCAATCTGGTGGACCGAACAGAGCCAAATCTATTGTGCAAACTGCCAGTATTCCAACTTACCTCCATGCATTTTCTTTGCACATAATGTTTTATATTATTTGAAATATTTCACTTACATTTTATAATGGAAGTAAATGTGTCTCGGATCCCAGCTTGTTTTTCTCACCTCCTCAGACAGGGAGTGGAGTGACTGAAGATTCTGATCAGTGTAACTGGTCTGTCTTATCAAACTCCCAGTATTGACAGCATCTAGAGGACGCAATAGACTGTGACTAACCGGTAGTTCTCTTTTCCAGAAGGTGGCACAAACATTTCCTGTTCCGGGTCACTTTCTCATAGCTTCATTTGATTGGCTCCGCAGCAGACTTGAACTGGAAACACATGACATCTTCATGTGTTTCCGGTTATGAAATGTATTTATGAAAAAACTAAATAATAATGTGGAAATTAACATTTTCTTTTATATGAAGATGCAAGATTTCTGCCTGACAAGCGACGATATATAATGTTGATGGCTTTTATACATGACTTGAGTCAGATTGTTGAGGCCTTTGTAAAATGATGCTTGTGCTTGGTCCTGACACATTACAAATCAGTGCAATGGTACCTTTGTAATACCTTTGTATCTTTTTGTAATTTCATGCAGGTCAAATGTAATAGAAAACTATTTGTATTGGCTTGCAGAACAGCTTTTGTGCTATTTATTTAACAGGGGCAGCACATGTGGATAAGTAGTAAATCAAATGGTCCAGTCCTAGCCACAATGCTAGTGTTGCTGCCTGCAACGCAGAACTAGACTAACTTAAAGTCAACAGGACTACTATTGACATTGTTGTCAAAACCATAATAATCCTTTATTATTAGCATGGTTGTGAAACGCTCTATTATGAAAACCCACCATGAAATACCGTTTGGCTTTTTTAGAACATGACCAACAGTACCACAGATGTTGTGAAATCGTAAATGTTGGTCGGATGACACACAGCAAGAGATCCTGTGTATTAATTTAACTCTAGTGTGAAAAAACACTTTTTGTTTTTTTACACTCTCAGGGTAGGTTGTACCAACAAGGTATACTCAAGGTTAACTAATAATCCAGTTGCACAAACTTTGAACCTAGTTTAAAAGTTGCTTTCCTGTTGCTCCACTATAAACTATTTAAATGTCAGTTAGGGATTCAACTTTCAACTGGAAGGTGCAATGGAATAACAGGACCACCTCAACCCTCAACCCTGAGTTTTATGATGATGACGAATCTTCATGGCAGTATTGATTCAACAAAGAATCTGTAATGAGATTCTTTAGCAAAAATAGCAGATCTTCAAGCTCACATACTTGCCCCACCCTCCCCTACTAGCCCCACAGTGTTATATAACGAGGAGTGTGCGTGTGGGCCTGTGGGGAGTGGGGTAGATTATTTCCATACCTTGTCACTCCTGTGTCACATTCTGACCTGGCCTTGACTGATACGTGCCCTGTTTATGTTTTGTGTGTCCTTTTAACAAAGACACACACACACACACACACACACAGGCATTTTGAGGGCTGAAAAAATAGGCACACAACTCTATCCTCTGTCAAACGCAACATCAGAACACTCACTGGAGCATGACCGATGCAAGATTGTTGCCTAGACCACCAATTGCCGATCTTTTAGCCGATATTTAAGTTAAAACCAAAAGTACAATCTCTTGAAATCTATTTGAGAGCAGATAGACCGGCTATTTTGTAAAAATCTTAAATTGCCAATACTTTTGTTGTAAAAAAAACTAATATATCGGCCAAACTGATATATCGGTCTGGCTCTACACTGGACACAAATACAGCCACGATAGAAGCCAAAAGAACACAGAGAAAGGAAAAGGGAAGGACGCAAAAGAAAAACAAATACAGAAATCTGCTCTTTGACTCTCTTCTCTCTCTCTCTCTCTATCTCTCTATCTCTCTATCTCTCTATCTCAAACTCTCTCTCTCTCGCTCTTGCTCTCTCTCTCTCTCTCTCTCTCTCTCTCTCTCTCTCTCTCTCTCTCTCTCTCTCTCTCTCTCTCTCTCTCTCTCTCTCTCTCTCTCTCTATCTATCTCTCTATCTCACTGCTTAGTGTTGCCAGAATGGTGGATAATGATGAGATAATAATGAGAATGAGTGTGTGTATGTTCCCTCTGTAGCACTGCTCCCTAGCATTAACAGATGGCACCGCATGCTTCAAGGCAGCTTCCCGAGGATGAGCTCATGTCATCATCAGGTGCCAGTCTTTCTATCTCTCTCTCTCTCTCCCTCTCTCTCTTTCTCTCTCCATGTTGCTAGTGACAATGAAACAGGAGAAAGGAAAGAAAGACAGAGCGACGAAGGAAGAATAATGTTTTTTTGGGTGATAGGGGGATTGAGGTGAGAAAATACTGGGATTACAGAGAGAGAGAGATAGAGCGAGAGAGAGAACACATGCACACTGGAGATGCTGAATGGACAATGAGAAGGGAGAGAATAGAACAGGGGGAACGAGGGAGGACAGAGAGTTTGGCGGGCGCGGTTGTTTGGCAGGTAGCCGGCACAGCTGCTTCATACAAGGCCCCTACACGCACAGCACGGATCAGGAAAGGACATTCTCTCTCACACACACACACACACACACACACACACACACACACACACACACACACATTGCACTGTAAAATCCTGAGTGTTAACTGTTTTGTATCACGACACATTGTGAGCTTGTTGATCAGCTACTTCTTTTTTTAGAGTTGAAAACCGTTGAAAATGTTCACCAATAAACCAAAATTGGGACGCCAGATTAATGTGGTTAACTCTTGAGATGGTACAAATTTGGATAAGCATGGAATTAAAAATTGATAAATTAACCAAAGTGTATCTGAAAGACACATTAGTTTAAAAGTAAAAGTAGAGATATCTTACTAGACCTGACTATACAGTAAGAGAAAGTGAATGTCTGTTAGAATACCGGTTGAGTGAAAGTCTTGAAAGTACCTGACATTACCAGGACTTCAAAAGTAAAAGTTCTCTCTCTGAGCTTTATTATGAAGTTTTTATTATATTATGAAGCTTTATTCTGTCTTTTAAGTTAAAGGTTTTGAAAATTACTTGTGCCTCAAATTCAAAGGCCAAATGTGCTGAAATGGAGTTGGAGGTTCTTCCTTGGCCTACGAGCAACGTTTCATGCAGATCGGTTCAGCTGTGCCCGAGATTAGCTGCTCACAGACAGACAGACTCGTGGTCAGACTCAAAGGTGTGAAAACATAATTCCCCCCTCGCCCGTTCCGGCCTGGTGTGGATAACAGAAAAAAGAGTTACATAACAGTGATTGTTGATGATTCCCTCCTCTTTCATTGATGGGTCCATTGGATAGTTGCCCCTGTCTTTTATCAGTAACCGATTCTCCACAACACTACGGTGTGAAACGCCATTGGTTGTTTCTAGAACTAATGAAGCACATGTTTTCGTGTTTGTTTGGTTTTGCTTTTTGCATCTGATAAAACCAGCTCATCATTGTTGACTCCAGTCCAGGTGACAGCTAGCTGAGAAGCACAATGGGGGTGTGGCTCTGATTAATTAAATACACGCACAAGATATCACACACACACACACACACACACACACACACACACACACACACACACACACACACACACACACACACACACACACACACACACACACACACACACACACACACCCCCACCCACACCCACACCCACACACACACACACACACACACACACACACACACACACACACACACACACACACACACACACACGTGGACCAGACCTATTCCTTAGGGACACTGAGTTCTGCTGACCCAACAACAGAGGAGCACTGGAACATCAGGAGCAAATGTAGCTATGGTGACACGTCCGTTATCGGGCCAATGTGAAAGGCTCCCTGCCTAGGCCCCAATGGCCCTTCCTTGCACCACTTATATAACTTCTGTTTGTGTGTTTATGCGTTCTCTGTCAAGTCTCTGTCTGAGTATTGTACGTCCCTATAGTCGTCGTTTGTCAGCATGGCCAGGCCACTGTTGGAGGATGGGGTGAGAGGGATCATGCTCCTGCATGTGCAGGCTACTTTCTGAGAATTTCAGGCCTTCAGCAAAGAGTCCTACTGTGTGTGTGTGTGTGTGTGCGCGTGTGTGTGTGTGTGTGTGTGCGTGTGCGTGTTCTGTGAGAGTTAACCCAGTGCTCCATGAGTCCTCTTTCCCTGGCTGCTTCCTGTTCAGATCCAGGGGTGTGTTCCATTTCCTTCCTGGCTCGGCTAGAATCTCGGTCACACTTCCTTTAGCTTTTCCCAAACGTTCGAAACTTTGCGTGCGTGCGGGTAATCTGTGTTAATGTGCAATCCAAGAGGCTGGTGTGAGTGTTTGCATTGGGTCTGACCTACAAAACCTAATGACTTACGATTGCCTCACTTTGTTTTTTGTGTGTGTCACACTCAATTGCAAACAAACATTGCCAAACACTGCTGAGGTCAGAGAAAAAGAGATAAGAGCATACGCGGAGCGACTTTCTCACGCGGTGATGTCAGCGTGTGTGAAAAGCTTGTCACAAACCAGCTTCTCTCGGCTCACGTTTAGTTTTTTATCTCTCTTTTTTCTCCCTCTCTCGCTCTCCACCTTTGTTGGTCATGAAACTTGTTAACAGCCATGATGACACTGCCCTGACCAGACTCTTTTGCCCTCTTTCCATGTCGGTGGTATCGGGTCACATGGTCAACACCTTAGTTTTTTTGGCTCATATCTCCAGTGAGCACTTGATTCAGTCATTGATTAATTCATCATTGATATTCTAGGACCACAGAAATGTGTTTATTATTCTCACCTGAACACTGTTGTTTTGACCTTTGAGCTCCTTATTATCATCCGCTGGTCGCTGCTGGTCATAGCTTGTTGTCTTGCCTTTACTTTGCAAATTCTGCTAAGAGAACAGGGTGAGCATTAGATATGACCATAGAAATAAATGTCTAGAATGGACGTTTCCATTCTTCATAGCAACGCAATGTGCTCCCATTTCAAACACGGAAGAGAAAGTAGTCAATCCATGGGGGGCCTCCGTGACGAGTTTGTTCGATATGAAGATGCTTTGTTAATGGTATCCATAGCAATAAGCATAATTAGGTCCCCCAGCAAAGTAGGTGGCTGTGACGGAGGTAGGGCACTTATGGCCTATCTTTACGTTCATATCTATGGATATGACCTACAGAGTTCAAACACAAGCCCTGTTAGCATTAGTGCAATCTGGGAACCCATCGGCCAAAAAAAGAGAGATTAGCATTAGTGTAACCTACCTCACCATTTCTCTGTCTGGCGTAGGTGGTAGGAGCTGCATTCTGTTTTATCTGCGCCTTCTGGAGTGCTCCCTGGCCCGTAGGCTGTCTTAGCTCAGACATCTGTTTATGTGTGTGTTTGTGTATAGTGATGATGTTGGCGCCATAGCAACCCTGGGTGTCTTTGATAGGGCCAGGCCCCTATCTCACCCTGGTAGAAGCCAGTCCCATGTACTGTAAGTGTCAGGCCAGCTTGGACATCGTTAGCACTCCTACGCGCATGCGTGCGCGTGTATTTTGTGTTTGGAACACACACACGCACACGCGCGCACACACACACACACACACACACACACACACACACACACACACACACACACACACACACACACACACACACACACACACACACACACACACACACACACACACACACACACACACAAACTTTTGGCGACATTGCATTGACTTCATGACATCCATTCCCTATTCCCTTACCCTTACCCCAACCATAACCGATCTGCTTATGAAACTCAATACAGACCAGATATCGGGTGTTTTTCAAATAGATTTTTCTTTTCGTTTACTTTTACTATCATTTGGTTTAGTCCCGTGCAGTTTCTGTTTGGTGGCTCTGCTTGTGTTTGTTAACAGAGTCCCAGAGCCAGCTGGCTGAGGGGGCATCTCTGTAGGTGAGAGTGTTTCTCTGTAGGTGGTTGATTTGTTATGTCTGTGTCACTTTCTTTTATGTATTTTTCAAATGTAAATCCTCTCTTTTGACTTTTGATAATTAGTGGGTATTATCCTAATCCTGCTCTGCATGCATTATTCCATGTTTTACGTTTGTTGCGGAGGATGGATTTGCAGAGCTCTGCAGAGTCTGGATTTGGTGTTTGTCAAAGTGTTGGAACATCTATGAATGCCCCATGCATTGTGCAGCTTCCAGGTGGATGCCTGCAAATTCTCCTCTAATATTTTTGTGCCGCATTTATCCTGCCATCAACTTTTACCAAGTGTCCTTTTTACAAAGTGTCCTGTGCCTTCTTAAAACTCCTTGCTTCATGGTTTGGATGGTGTTTTTCTCCTCATACGCCTTGTTGTCTCCCCTCCATACCGTTTATGGTTGTGGCCATAAAGCTACATTTTTGTGTCGTTGCTCCAAATTACTTTAGTCCAAATGTCTGGAGATTTTTCCAGATGCTGTTTGGCATATTGCAAGCAGGCCTTCTTGTGGTTTTCTTTTTCTTTCTGGAAGCTCTGCCATGCAGTGTCTCTTTATGTGCTTGCTGAAAATGACACACCACTTTGTTTCAGAGAGTCCTGAATTTGACCAGAAGTTGCCTGTCTGTTTTTCCTTACGTCTGTTGCAATTTTCTTGGAAATGTTGCTTAGTCTGCCTGAGTATGGTATCCAAAGAACCACAGATGATCCACTGGTTGGTACTTTCAATCATTTGAATATTATCAGACATTTAGATCATTTAACAATACATTTGCTTTGCCCATATATTATGAGCCAACACATCCACAAGGTATGGCTGTGAACTAAGAAACACCCGGTACATTTATCCTCACACTGGTTACAATCAAAACAAGGCTCAGGTATGGATTGTTTGTTTGTTTGTCCTCGTTTGTCCTCGTGATTGATGCCTGTGTGTTGCAGCTCCCACAGCCCAATTTTACTGGCTGGGAGATCTTGGTGTAATCTCTCAAGACAGATTCTGCTAACAGCAGAATCTGTCAGCACCACTGCCCTACATGTAGTGTTGGTGTTAGTAGGAATAAACACAGAAGCACCCGGGAGGAAGTGCACTAAGAAAGAGGAGGAGCCCTTTTCTTGTCTGTCTGTATTTTAATATGCCTGACTGGCCAGCTATATTCTGCTATCTTTTCACTCAGCCTTGGTAACCCCCATATTGATGCTTGTCGGTAGCGTGCTCATACTGGTTGATGTTTAGTACTACATGCAACACTCTGGTTTACCACCCATCCTGGGATTTCTGAGCACTAGTAAAAAGTGTTTTGCGTGATCATTTACATTTACGAAGAGAAGTAAACATTTGTACATAATCTGCCTGGCATAATTGCTAAATGGTCTGAAAAAAGCCAACCCAGCACTGCACAGCACAGAGCGCAGTATGTATTAAGAGTCCTAAAAATCATTGATAAGCATTAGCTACTCATGAGCTCATCATATCTTTATTAAGAGTCCTAATCATCATTGATTAACATAAGTTACTCATGAGTTCCTCATATCTTTGGCCCTTCAAATAATATGTTGTGAACTATTTGACCTTTACTGACATCATACATTAGTCTGAAAGGAACAGAAACAGAAGAAAAAATTGGCTTAGTCAGGAACACATGAACACACGGCACGCACAGTCGCACAGTCGCACACGCACACGCACACACACACACACACACACACACACACACACACACACACACACACACAGCACACGCACAGAAGAAGTTAATTTAGTGCATAATTCTAGTACACCATGCCAGACATGACCCAGCAACAGCTGCTATTAAGATTGATTATAACATTTCCTAAAGTGTAAATCCACTGTCTAACAAAACAATAAAGAGGGAAATTTGACATAACATTTCCAGAAGCAGAAGATTCACATCAAGACAGACACACACTCAAATGCTTATCGTGTGTCCCAGGAAATGCAGACAAATTTGGTCGCCCTTGCTGTCTCTGTAGATGTGTTTTAAATAACTTCTTTCCATGCCACTGTCAGCAGACAGTCTAACACCCCCCCCCCCCACCCCCCCAGACTCCTCACACTATCTTTCTTTAAAAATATATTTAAAAAAATAGACCAATGTGTTGAGCAGATGGATCTGGGTGGAGGATGAAAGCGAAGAAAATAGAGGGAGACAACAGCAG